>NC_133326.1:177098454-177698454 GCF_042186555.1 Aquarana catesbeiana
TGCCTATGTCATTTCTTGAGGTGCTAAAATGGCAGGGCAGTACAACCCCCCCCAAATGACCCCATTTTGGAAAGTAGACACCCCAAGGAAATTGCTAAGAGGCATGTGGAGCCCATTGAATATTAATTTTTTTGTCCCAAGTGATTGAATAATGACCAAAAAAAAAATCACCGCCTTCAGGATTTCTAAGGGCGTAAATTTTTGATTTCACTCCTCACTACCTATCACAGTTTTGAAGGCCATAAAATACCCAGATGGCACAAAATCCCCCAAATGACCCCATTTTGGAAAGTAGACACCCCAAACTATTTGCTGAGAGGCATGTTGAGTCCATGGAATATTTTATATTTTGACACAAGTTGCGGGAAAGTGCCAAATTTTTTTTTTTTTGCACAAAGTTGTCACTAAATGATATGTTGCTCACACAGGCCATGGGCATATGTGGAATTGCACCCCAAAATACATTTAGCTGCTTCTCCTGAGTATGGGGATACCACATGTGTGGGACTTTTTGGGAGCCTAACCGCGTACGGGGCCCCGAAAACCAATCACCGACTTCAGGATTTCTAAGGGTGTAAATTTTTGATTTCACTCTTCACTGCCTATCACAGTTTCAGAGGCCATGGAATGCCCAGGTGGCACAAAACTCCCCCAAATTACCCCATTTTGGAAAGTAGACACCCCAAGCTATTTGCTGAGAGGCATGGTGAGTATTTTGCAGCTCTCATTTGTTTTTGAAAATGAAGACAGACAAGAAAATTTTTTTTTTCTTTTTTTAATTTTCAAAACTTTGTGACAAAAAGTGAGGTCTGCAAAATACTCACCATACCTCTCAGCAAATAGCTTGGGGTGTCTACTGTGAAATCAAAAATTTACGTTAGTCTGAAGGCGGTGCTTGTTTTTCGGGGTCCCGTGCGCGGCTAGGCTCCCAAAAAGTCTCACACATGTGGTATCCCCATACTCAGGAGAAGCAACAGAATGTATTTTGGTATTTTTGTGTAATTTCACATATTCCCATGGCATGTTTGAGCAATATATCATTTAGTGACAACTTTGTGCAAAAAGAAAAAAAAATTGTCTTTTTCCCGCAACTTGTGTCACAATATAAAATATTCCATGGACTCAACATGCCTCTCAGCAAATAGTTTGGGGTGTCTACTTTCCAAAATGGGGTCATTTGTGGGGGGTTTGAACTGTCCTGGCATTTTATGCACAACATTTAGAAGCTTATGTCACACATCACCCACTCTTCTAACCACTTGAAGACAAAGCCTTTTCTGACACTTTTTGTTTACATGAAAAAATTATTTTTTTTTGCAAGAAAATTACTTTGAACCCCCAAACATTATATATTTTTTTAAAGCAAATGCCCTACAGATTAAAATGGTGGGTGTTTCATTTTTTTTTCACACAGTATTTGCGCAGCAATTTTTCAAACGCATTTTTTGGGGAAAAAACACACTTTTTTAAATTTTAATGCACTAAAACACACTATATTGCCCAAATGTTTGATTAAATAAAAAAGATGATCTTAGGCCGAGTACATGGATACCAAACATGACATACTTTAAAATTGCGCACAAACATGCAGTGGCAACAAAATAAATACTTTTTTAAAAGACTTTAAAAGCCTTTACAGGTTACCACTTTAGATTTACAGAGGAGGTCTACTGCTAAAATTACTACCCTCGATCTGACCTTCGCGGTAATACCTTACATGCATGGTGCAATTGCTGTTTACATTTGACGCCAGCCCGATGCTTGCGTTCGCTTTAGCGTGAGAGCAGGTGGGGACGGGTGCTTTTTTTTTTTTTTCCCCTTTATTATTTTTTTGCTTTTTTATCTTATTTTTAAACTGTTCCTTTCTCTTTTTTTTTTTAATCATTTTTATTGTTATCCCAGGGAATGTAAATATCCCCTATGATAGCAATAGGTAGTGACAGGTACTCTTTTTTGAAAAAATTGGGGTCTATTAGACCCTAGATCTCTCCCCTGCCCTCAAAGCATCTGACCACACCAAGATCGGTGTGATAAAATGCTTTCCCAATTTCCCAATGGCGCTGTTTACATCTGGCGAAATCTAAGTCATGAAATGCTCGTAGCTTCCGGTTTCTTAGGCCATAAAGATGTTTGGAGCCACTCTGGTCTCTGATCAGCTCTATGGTCAGCTGGCTGAATCACCGGCTGCATTCTCAGGTTCCCTGTTGAGACAGGAGAGCCAGAGAAAAACACGGAAGACTGTGAGGGGTCATTCCATCCCACTGCTTGTAAAAGCAGTCTAGAGGCTAATTAACCGCTAGGATTGCTTTTACATGAAAGCCGACTGCTGGCTGAAAAGAATGATACCAAGATGATACCTAAACCTGCAGGCATCATTCTGGTATAACCACTCAAAGTCGTGAATTGCGTACCTGAAGACAAAAAAATGGTTAACAATAAAACACAGTAAATGATAAAGTATAAAAAATTGCATACCTGAAAAGCAAACATGGTAAAACATAATAACAATAAAACATTGCAGAATAGAATACAGTAAAAAAGAGCAGAACAATAGAAAGAGAATAGAGAGAAAGAGAACAATGAAACGACAACTATTTTTTTTATTTTATGTATTTTTTTTGTGTTTTTTTTTTTTTGTAACTTTTTTTGTAACTGTAACTTTTATAACTGTAAACGGTTCCAGGTTCGGGTCTCTCAAAATGCAATGGCATCTTGGGAGACCCTGTGAAAGTGTGCCTAGTTTGTGCAATGCTGTACCCTACGCTAATACTCAACTAGTGTATGGTAGCATTCAAAACATTCACCAATGCAAAGACCAGGATTATCAGGACAGGAGGGACAATAATAGCTGGTGTCACGCCTATATCCGCTCTTGCTGCAGACACAACATCTTTTTTGGGGGGAGTTCGTTGGGTAGGGGTACTCGGGAGGACATAAAAATGCCTCTCATGCAGTTGACTGCATTTGGTTGGGGATGTGAATGGGGGAAGTATGGGTGCTGCAGAAGTGGTGGGTTCCCAATTATTAGGATTGGCGAATGCAGCAGGAAGGGCATTATGGGCACAATGGGCCTGTTTGTCTTCTTCTTGGTGGCAGCAGGACACTACTTGTGCTTGCCACCTCACCAGCTTGAACTGCACTTATGGGACTCGCCACGTCACCAAGTGTTACTGCAGTGCTGGTTTGACTATGACCGGGGTGTACTAGGCCGCTGGTGCTTGCCAGTTCACCAAAACGCTACCAAAAAAACTGTTAACGATCGCAGGGATCAGGCCTGACTCTGCGAACGCTGCAGTTATGCGTTTAGTGTTTTGTAGGTGACAGTGATCGATCGATACTGCACTCGGGTGGGCTGGGCTGGGCCGGGCGGAAGGGCAAAACGCAGGTGCTAGCAGGTATCTGGGCTGATCCCGCTAACACTGCGTTTTTGGGAACCCTAAACTGCTGGGGACGCTAGTATAGATCTGATCAGATCAGATATTGATCCGTTCAGATACTATACCACTAAGGGAGGTGGACGGTGCATGCGTGGGTGTTAGCAGTACTGGCACTAACCTGATGCTGCTTGGGGCTGGTGCTTGCCAGTTCACCAAAACGCTAACAAAAAAACTGTTAGCGATCACAGGGATCAGGCCTGACTCTGCGAACGCTGCAGTTATGCATTTAGTGTTTTGTAAGTGACAGTGATCGATCGATACTGCACTTGGGTGGGCTGGGCTGGGCTGGGCCGGGCAGAGGGGCAAAACGCAGGTGCTAGCAGGTATCTTGGCTGATCCCGCTAACACTGCGTTTTTGGGAACCCTAAACTGCCGGGGACGCTAGTATAGATCTGATCGGATCAGATATTGATCCATTCAGATACTATACCACTAAGGGAGGTGTACGGTGCGTGCGTGGGTGTTAGCGGTACTGGCGCTAACCTGACGCTGCCTGGGGCTGGTGCTTGCCAGTTCACCAAAATGCTACCAAAAAACTGTTAGCGATCGCAGGGATCAGGCCTGACTCTGTGAAAGCTGCAGTTATGCGTTTAGTGTTTTGTAAGTGACAGTGATCGATCGATACTGCACTTGAGTGGGCTGGGCTGGGCTGGGCCGGGCAGAGGGAAAAAACGCAGGTGCTAGCAGGTATCTGGGCTGATCCCGCTAACACTGTGTTTTTGGGAACCCTAAACTGCTGGGGACGCTAGTATAGATCTGATCGGATCAGATATTGATCCGTTCAGATACTATACCACTAAGGGAGGCGTATGCTGCGTGCGTGGGTGTTAGCGGTACTGGCGCTAATCTGATGCTGCCTGGGGCGATGCATATCACCGCCAGGCGATCAGGGGGCTAAACCTTTATTCGGTAATAAACGGCGGGTGCCCTGACACTATAAAAAATAAACAAACTAACCAGCGTCACCCGTAACAGTTATATGGTGATCAGTGGTGAAAGGGTTAACTAGGGGGCAAGCAAGGGGTTAAAACATTTATTAGATAGTATATGAGGGTCCCTGTCGCTATAAAACGCTGACGGCGAACCTAAATATTTGACTAAAAAGAGTGGTGGCTGCGCTGTGATGAGAAGGGAAGGAGAGGGGGTGGGGGGGGGGTGGGGGGGGGTTGGGGTGGGGGCTATACTAAATAGATAACAAATAGATAACAAATGACCTAAAATATAAATAATATAAAAGTGTGCTCACAAATGTATATATATACACACAAACAAACAACCCTAGGTGGTGTATACAAAATCTTGTGATCAAACCAAAATAAAAAATAAAAATAAAAATAAGCTGGGAGTGTATACCAGCAAAGAATGTGCAGGGGTATGTGAATCTGTTAAAGAGGAAACATAAATCCGAAATCTATCATAATATCATAAAAAAGTTCACCAATGACATTACTAAAGCCATAGATATATAAATAAAATAAAATAATCAACTGCTAATATATGTATACACGTGATTGATAGAAAAAAATAAATCCAGAATAAATATACATAAGTGTCCATAAAAAATCCCAGTGATTGATGTTAGTGTCCCGCTCACACTTGGCGAAAAAATAGAAAAGATAAATATAATATTAACAAAATGACGACAGTCCCACCACCAGATGTGCCAATCCTGGGTATATAAAAAATATTGATGAATCGGGGGGGGGAAGGAAGAAACCAGTGTGCTGACAGGTGGGGGCACCTTCGTGTTCCCAGGCCCCTTACCTTACAGCTGTAAGGTATACAGCATATGCAGAGGAGACCCCCCGGACGGGGAAGTCCAACGGTACAGCAGGTGGCGTTGATTGAGAATGCCGTATGTCATATGTGGAAAACAAAGAGCAAGTGGTATATGGTATGATACCGTTTGAAGTAGAGACACAGGTGGGGGAAAGAGGAGGGAGGGGGGGGGGTTGCACTCACTTTTTAGACAATGAGCGCACGCCTCAACCCATGAGCGCCGAGCTCGTATAGTCCCAGACTCTGAATCTTCTGAGGAACTCTCCCCGCTTCCAATTTCACCACCCGTTATGCAGAGTTGTTTAGTGCGGTATATAAAAAACAGAAACCGCACATAGCATAATCCCGTATGTCTTATAGTTTATTGAAACATTCATATAGATTCGTACACTTACATTTAAAAACAGCTGGGGGGTAAAACATCCACGAGCGCCGAGCTCGTCACATCCAGCTAGTGAGTGGCAGCGTCCCGTGCTCCTGACGCGTATCGTCACGTCACGTGACTTCTTCAGAGGATAGCACGGGATAGAAAGCCAATGCTTATAAAAGGTCCCCGTGTGATGGACACACGGCGGCCATTTTCCCGAAGGGCGCTGATGTAAGGGATAGGGCAAGCAACCAGCGGCCATTTTCCCAGAGCTTATCTCGATATATAATGTCAGATGGAGCAGTATGTCAAACTTTTTTAAAACGCAGTCGATTATAGGATAACAGTTATACCGGATAGACAGCCCAGGGCTGCGGAAAAAGGTCTTAAAACCATACTTAGGTAGAAAAATCATTACTAAAAAAAATATGTATGTGCTTCAATATCTGAATATATCGATCAACTAATATTAAAAATGATAATAGGCTAATCCATAAAAGGAGAAAATATTATAAAACGAGTAAATATATTGGTTGTCATTTTTTTGGGGAGTACTATTATAAAGACTGAAACATGGGCAACTAGTGGCCACTTATAAAATCCACCATATTACACAGTATCAAATGAGATAATGTATCAATAGTACAACCTATTTGTAAGGTATAGAACATACCTAATGGGGACAAAGTCAGCCCAAAATTGCCGGGATACAAAAAGGGGGGAGTTGCTAAAAAAAGGGGTATACTTGAAATAAAAATCAAATTAAAAATGCTAATAGTAAAAGTAACAAATTACAAAATGCTCCCGTATATAGATACAGGGAGCACTCTGCATAGTATATAGAATAGTGGACAGGCTGGTAGAGAAGTAATAGGAAGAAAGGGGATATTTTAAAATATTTTGACTCACTATTAAATAATAATAGTGGACATAAAAATGAGGAATACAATAATCAGCAAAAAATTGAGAAAATATCAAAAAATGTCGAAAAAACGTCTCTGGAGCTCGGGAGGTGTCAGACACCAACTATACCAATATTCACACCAGAAAATAATACAGGCAAAGAACAAGACAAAACACCAACTTAAATCTAGACTAATGGCCTATAAGTCCATAGTAAAATGCATGAATAGATGACTAAGTCACACAAAAAAGAGGGGTGCGGGGGGATTGAGGGGGTTTGATGAGCACACTTTTATATTATTTATATTTTAGGTCATTTGTTATCTATTTGTTATCTATTTAGTATAGCCCCCCCCACCCCCACCCCCTCTCCTTCCCTTCTCATCACAGCGCAGCCACCACTCTTTTTAGTCTATTATTGTTTTGTCTGTTTTGGAGCAGCCTTGTGTGTTGCAGCAGTGTTCCCTTAGTATAGGATTCCTTTGACAGCGCAGGAGTTTTCTACACAGTTCTTCTTGAACCTAAATATTTACCTCCCTAACTAGCGTCACCAGTGACACTAATACAGCAATCAGAAAAATGATCGCTTAGTGACACTGGCGACGGGGGGTGATCAAGGGGTTAAAACTTTATTAGGGGGGGTTAGGGGGGTATCCTAGACCTACAGGGGGCTAACACTAACTGCCCTACCACACTAACTGTCACAAACTGACACCATGCAGTAATCAGAAAAAAAAACTGCTTGGTGTCAGTGTGACGGGGGAGGGGTGATTGGGGGGTGATCGGGGGTGATCAGGGGGTGATGGCGGGTGTAAAGTGTGCCTGGCATGTTCTACTGTGTGTGTGTGTTGGTGCACTCACATTGCAGTCTTCTCTCTTCGGCGCCGGAACGGAAAATACCGAGCCGAGGAGAGATGACATAATTTCCTTTGCTGCTGTTTAGCATACAGCAGCAAAGGAATGATTCTGATTGGCTGGGAGCGATCGCGAGGGGGGGCCACGAATGGATGGTCTCCCCCTCGCCTCTCATCACTCCCAGACCAAAGCCGACCGCCTCGGGCACCGGGGGGGTCCGATCGGACCCCCCACCTGCGGGAGGCAGATCACGTACAGGTACATGATTCTGCCTGCCCGTGCCATTCTGCCGACGTACATCGGCGTGAGGCGGTCGGCAAGTGGTTAAGGCAGGTATGATGGTTTGTGACAATGGCACCAACCTCCTCTCTGCCCTCTGACAGGGACAACTGACCCATGTGCCCTGTTTGGCTCACATCCTTAACTTGGTGGTGCAGCGGTTCTTGGGCAGGTACCCAGGTTTTCAGGATGTCTTAAGGCAGGCCAGGAAAGTGTGTGCATTTCCACAGGTCATATAATGCCAGTGCTTGGCTGGCTGACCTCCAAAAGGAATTTAACCTGTCCAAGAATCCGTGACATGCCCACCAGGTGGAACTCAATGTTTGCCATGCTGCAGCAGCTGCACACACAGCAAAGGGGCATCAATGAGTACCTGTGCGACTATGGCACCAGGACAGGGTCAGGGGAGCTTGTTTTTTTTTCCCACGCCAGTGGGCCATGATCAGGGATGCATGCACTGTCCTGTCACCATTTGAGGAGGCCACAAGGATGGTGAGCAGTGATAGTGCATGCATCAGTGACACTGTCCCTCTTGTCCACCTGTTAGAGCACACGCTGCGTGGAATAATGGACAGGGCACTTGAGGCAGAACAGAGGCAGGAAGAGGAGGACTTCCTTACCTCTCAAGGCCCCTTTTATCCAGACAGTGTTCCTGCGTGCCCGCCGATCACACAGGAAGAGGAGGAGGAAGAGGAGGATTGTGTCAGCATGGAGGTGGAGCCCGGCACTCAGCATCAGCAGCAGTCTTTAAGGGATCATTTACAGTCCCAAGAAACCCATGGACTTGTACATGGCTGGGAGGAGGTGGCTGGGGATCATGTCATCCTTAGTGACCCAGAGGACTCCGGACTGAATGCCTCAGCAAACCTACACTGCATGGCCCCCCTGATCCTGCAAAGCCTGCGGAAGGATCCTCGTATTCGTGGTATCAAGGAGAGGGATCAATACTGGCTGGCAACCCTCCTTGATCCACATTACAAGGGTAAGGTTGCGGACCTTATCTTGCCTTCGCAGAGGGAGCAGAGGATGAAACATCTTTGGGAGGCCTTGCAGAAAGGTCTGTGCAATGCATTCCCAGAGACTGGGAGGTTACAAACTCCTGTTCCTGGACAATGTGTTGCCGAGGCTTAGATCAGTCAAAGAAGGATTGGTGAAGAAGGTGGCCATCTGATCGATGCGTTCAGACAATTTTTTAGTCAGCCCCAAGGTATGATTGGTTCCAGCAACCATAGCCAGCGTCTGTTTTACATGGTGCAGGAATACCTAGGGACAAGATCTGACTTGGACACCTTTCCCACCGAAAATCTTCTGGGTTACTGGGTCTTGAGGATGGATCACTGGTCAGAGCTTGCACAGTATGCAATTGAGCTACTGGCCTGTCCTGCATCCAGCGTTATTTCAGAACGCACATTCAGTGCTGCTGGAGGTTTTGTAACCAATCACAGGGTGTGCCTGTCCACCGACTTGGTCGATCGACTGACCCTCATAAAAATTAATCAGTCTTGGATCACCACCAGCTACCAAGCACCTGATGCTGATGTAACTGAATATCTTTTTTTGAAATGTCAGATCCCTTCAAGACTGCCTATGCTGATGCTGAGTGAATATCCTGTTATGCTGAGTGACTATCCTCTTCCTCCTCAATAAACATGCTGATAGCTTGTAAGAATATTTTTGGTTCTGGGCACCGCCACCAGTGGCTAAGGCCCAATTTTTCAGCCCCTGTTCAACAGGGGCATGTAATTAAAATTTTTGATGCAATACTTTGCAGCAGGGCTCATTCCTGCACTCCAACTAGAGTATCTGTGAGGGGTTGCAGTGTTGTGGCACCAGCACCAGTGCCTAAGGCCCAATTTTTCAGCCCCTGTTTAACAGGGGCGTGTAATTACAGTTTTTAATGCAATACTTTGCAGCAGGGCTTGTTCCTGCGCTCCAACTAGAGTATCTGTGAGGGGTTGCAGTGTTGTGGCACCAGTGCCTAAGGCCCAGTTTTTCTGCCCCTGTTCAAGAGGGACATTTAATTACAATTCTTGATCTAATATTTCACAGCAGGGCCCAATTCTGTGCCCACCACGAGTAACTGTGAGGACTTACAGTGTTGTGGCACCAGCACCACCACTATCCCTAGGAAGGGAAATTCTCTCCTGTAAGAGTTAATATTGGGAAAACGTTTCTCCTTTCCACTGATGCTTTATCACCAATCCTTGTTTCACTAAAAACCCCAAATTTTCAAAAAACATTTGTCATTGGGACAGAAAGTGAGGTGAAATCCTCTGAAGAGGAGCACAGACAGCAAAACAAATGTCACAGGGGTGATAACCCTTCCCTATGTTTTCCAAAAAGCTTAAAATAAAAATAAACATTTTTTGGCTGGAGCTAAACACAAAGGGCCTGGTAATGGGTACCCATGCCATTTGTCTCACTGATTTAATCCATATTACCGGGAACCAACATTACGTTAAGGCCGTAAGCAGTTTTAAATTACTTTTATTCCTTTAAAAATTTCATTTTGTGCAGTTATTGTTCTAAGTACGGGAAACACGCGCCACTTTACAGGCATACTATAGACACCCCCCAGGTACGATATTTAAAGAAATATTTCACTTTTTTTTTCACTTTAAGCATCATTAAAATCACTGCTCCCGAAAAAAAATTTTTTGCATTGATACATGTCCCCTGACTCGGGTCCCCAACCCCTTTTTAGGACAATACCATGCAAATTAGCCTTTAAAATTAGCACTTTTGATTTCGAACATTCGAGTCCCATAGACTTCAATGGGGTTCGTGTGAAGTTTCGGTAGATTTGCAGGTTTTGGTGCGAACCGAAGCGGGGGGGGGGGGGGGGGTGTTCGGCCAATCCCTAGTGAACATATGTTTATATTCACCTTAACCATGAGTGAAAAGGCAAAGTGATGTGAAAGTCACCACTTTCTTATACATGTGAGTACTCTGTTAACCAGTCAGTAAAGGTAAAGGGGTTAATCTACTAAAACAGAAGAGTGCAAAATCCCCTGTCCTATGGGTGGATTCGCTACGGGATCACTTTTAGAAGCGCTGTTAGGAGTGCCCCCCCTGCCGCTTCCCAGCCATTCCCGGGCAATTCTCAGGCTTACCTGACCCATCAGTAAAGCCCCAGAACAATCCCATGCAGCCCTTAGCTAGGCATGAAGACAAGTGAAGCCAAGATGGCCACCACTCATGTATATGCCTTTGGAGGACCGGAGCAATATCTGACGTCACTTTTGGTTCCTGGGCCATAGTAAACAATTTTTGTTTAAAGTAAATGTTAAAAAAAATATTTTGGGGGGTCTTTTTGATCCCAGATCTCTCAATAAAGAGGACCTGTCATCCTCATTTCTATTACGAGGAATTGTTTACATTCCTTGTAATAGGAATAAAAGTGATAAAAAAAAAATAGCAGGACAGTGTACAAATAAAAAAATAAAAAGTTAAATAAATGAGAAAAAAATATGAAGCGCCCTGCGAGCACATACGTAAGTCTCACAAGCATATTTAAATGGTGTTCAAACCACACATGTGAGGTATTTCCACGATCAGTTTGAGCACAAGACTTCCTCTGTAACTCTAAACAGGTAACCTGCAAACATTTTTAAAGCGTCGCCCATGGAGTTTTCTAAGTACCACAGTTTGTCTCCATTCCACGAACGTACACAATTTTAAAACATGACATGATAGGTATCTATTTACTCAACGTAACACCATGTTACACATTTTACAAAAAAAATGGGGTAAACATTGGGGGTCATTTACTATAGCGCTGCAGCGCTAATTAGCACTAATTGCCATTAATTAGCGGCAATTTAGCGCTAATTAGTGCTAAAACTGTAGTCACTATAGAGCTGGTGGGAAAACACTCCCAAAATCGATTTTACTATAGTTCCCTGAAACCAAATAGCGCCCAAACCCTTACTCTGCTAAAACCTGGAGTAGTACACATGGGAATAATGTTTAGAGCATGATATAATTGCCTAAATGGTACTGAAATATGCGGTATATTATTTAAAGATAATCTGCTTTTAAACTGTGTGAAAAAGTGATTTCTACACTGAAATATCTTTAAAAATCTGAGAAGTGAAAAATTCCAAGTTTTGGACAACTAGGTGCCAACACAACTGAGCATGCTCAGACCTAAAAATAGCTCTCATTTTAGCTCCAGTGTCTTTTTTTTACCTGGCACTATAGTAAATACCAAAACGAGAGCTAATTAGAGAGCATTTTTTGGAAGTGAAAATCTGCTCTATTCTAGTCCAATGCAAGTTTTAGCCATTGATTCTAATGGAACAATTGTAACTTTCACAAAAAAAAACCTTTTAATGTTGAGATGAAATGTATCTTTCTCTGAAATAAATTTTCCTTTGCAACATTGTTGCTTCTACTTAAAATATTTTATTTTTAAGAATGCTAGAATGGGGAATGTTTTGGTAAAATATATTTTTCTCTGTCACTTTCACTTGTTACGCTCCATCTCACAACAGTCTTTACCCAAACTCACACAGGTGTCTTTACAATCCACAAACAATACCATTGCTGATACAAATTTAAAATGAATCACAATTTTTTGTACTTTTTATTATTTCCAAATATTCATAATTTGAGCCCAAAAAATTTGATATGTGTACCAACATCAGAAATCAAAATGTAATTCCCAAAAATTTGAGGGTAATATTCTACTCTCACCCACAAAAAAAACACCAAATATCACAGAATAAATCAAGAAGAATAACTCTTGAGTAATGTAATTCCATCACCTGTATGTCCAAAGAAATGCAGTATTTATGTGTTTTTATGTGTATTTATGTGTAGTTATGTGTAGGAGGTTCTCACACATGGAGGCTCTGTGGCTTAGAGGTTAGAATTTCTGCTTAGTATCCCTAAGCATCTGGGTTTAAATCCCAAACATGCTGCTTCATGTAAAGAAGTTGTCTCATCTCCCAGGTCCTATAACTATGTCTAAATGTAGTATTTATGTGTAGGAGGGTTCCACCACCATGGTAACACTTTTCCAGATACACTATTTAGCCAAAAGTATCAGGGCGCCTGCCTTTACACACACGTGAACTTTAATGGCAGCCCAGTCTTAGTCCGTAGGGTTAAAATTTGATTTGGCCCACCCTTTGCAGCTAGAACAGCTTCTGGGAAGGCTGTCCACAAGGTTTAGTGTGGCTATGGGAAAGTTTGATCATTCTTCCAGAAGTGCATTTGTGAGGCCAGGCCCTGATGTTGGATGAGAAGGCCTGGCTCGCAGTCTCTGCTCTAATTCAGCCAAAGAGTGTTCTATCAGTTTGAGGCCAGGACTCTGTGCAGGCCAGTCAAGTTTCTCCACCCCAAACTTGCTCATCCATGTCTTTATGGACCTTGCTTTGTGCACTGGTGTGCAGTCACGTTGGAACAGGAAGGGTCTTTCCCTAAACTGTTCCCACAAAGTTGGGAGCATGAAATTGTCCAAAATGTCTTGATATGCTGACGCCTTAAGAGTTCCCTTAACTGGAACTAAGAGGCCAAGCCCAACCCCTGAAAAACAACCCCACATCATAATCCCGACTCCACCAAATCATTTGGACCAGTGCACAAAGCAAGGTCCATAAAGAGATGGATGAGTGATATTGGGGTGGAGGAACTTGACTGGCCCGGACAGAGTCTTGACCTCAACACAACAGAACACATTGGGGATGAATTAGAGAGGAGACTGTAGGTCAGGCCTTCTCGTCCAACATCAGTGCCTGACCTCACAAATGCACTTGGAGGAATGGTCAAACATTCCCATAGACACACTACTAAACCTTGTGGACAGCCTTCCCAGAAGAGTTGAAGCTATTATAGCTGCAAAGGATGGGCCAAATGAGTTTTGAACCCAATACTAATTATTACAGTTCATGTGCGTTTAAAGGCAGGTGTCCCAATACTTAGGCCAATATATTGTATATTGCTTGTGACACTGAGCATGGCTATGGACTTAGGGCTGGTTCATACCACAGAGATGCAGAGAACATGTGTGAGGCTGTCTGGTGGCTAATGCCGCGTACACATGAGCGGACTTTCCTGCGGACTAGGTCCAACGGGATTAGTCCGGCGGACGATCCGATGGTGTGTGGGGTAGTCCGATAGCTTTTTGGGATAAAAATCCAACGAACCTAGAAATAGAACATGTTTCAAATCTGTCCGATGGACTAAAATTGGGAAAACTGTTCGTCTGTGTGCTGGTCCAATGGACCAATTACGACGCAAGGGAAGCTATTGGCTACTAGCTATTGAACTTCCTTTTTTAGTCCCATTTAGGTCATCACGTTCAAACCGAACTGACTTATTCCTATCGTGTGTGGCCAAGTCCGTTGGTTCGGAAATTCCGTCGGACCTAGTCAGAAACTCTGTCGGAAAGATCGTCGGATCTAGTCCGCTGGAAAGTCCTCTGCAGCATAAGTGGGTAGCAGTTCTGTCTAGCAGCACCTGGGATGTTGGTTCAATTCCCCAACATGTTAATGCATGTGTTGAAGTTTATATGTTCTCCCTGTGTGGGTTTCTCACTACAATCCAAAGACATGCTGGCATTCTATTCGTCTCCTGTCGAAATAGGTTCTAATGTAAGAAAGTTACTTTTGGACTTTAGATTGGAAGCTCATTGCAGCCAGTGACTGATAAGGTTATATGTTTGTTAGCACTAATCATGCCCAGGGACTTGCACATTTAAAATTTTAGGGTTTACACTGCACAGGTACATATGGTTAGAAAACTGTTGCTTTGTTTATGTGAATGCAAATTGACTTTGATCTTTGGCCTGTAGTTGGAGATTTGATGCACATAGCCAAGGGCTAACACAGTTGTGAATAGTATTATGTGTTCCTGCTCATCAGGTGCAATCACTTTAGACATACATGAAGAGATAGATTGAAAGATACTAGTGGGCATGTACTTCTATTGGGTGTGTCAGTGTGCTAACAGTGCAACCTCTCTTATATAAAGGCCTACAGTAGGGGGGGTTCGTTTGGCCTGAGAAGATCAGGTTTTTTGCTGTGATTTGTGGGGGAGAAGGAATGATATTGTGCCTATTGACAAATGCCCAACTAGGGATATTTGCTGAAATTCTTGTGCATTTTTTCAATCAAAAGTGGGTTTATGTGGCCATGCTGTCAATGTTGTGTGTGTATTGTTCCTGTATTGTTCCTGTCTGACCATGCAAACATCATCTGGAAGCATGTGCTGATTTTCTATTCTTTTTGATCTTGTTGTTTAATCGTGTACACCGAAATGCAGCTTCCAGTAGAACATGGTCACCAATGTATGTATGTGTGGATTGTGGGCTGGTGCTGGGTGTTTTGAATAAGTCTTTTTGTAATATTATGTTGGAATGCTTTGCAAGAATGACTGTTAAGTATGTTTCTATAATCTTGCAGATAAAAATGTGATGTGTTGCCTGTTATACACTGAAATTAAAGCTGTGTCCACTCTAAGGTTTTGTCAAATTTTAGATTGTAAGCTCCTATGAGCAGGGCGCCATATATCCTGTCCAATTGTAAATGAATGTACATATTTTTTTTTCCTGCTGGTAAAATAAAAGTACATTATTGAGCTTTGTTGTGGTGTTTTTTTTTTTCTTCTACTTTTCTTTCTCTTTAGTTTTTGTGCACCATAAAATGAATCTCTTCGTCCTGGTTCACATTGATGCTACTTTGAAATCACGCTACTTCACTTGAAGTAGCATGATTTCAAAGTAGCAAGGTCAGCGTGATTTCAGGTGCTACTTGACATCCGTGTGGCTTCATACACAGATGTCTATTGAAGTCACACCTGAAATCGGCAAAAGTAGTGCAGGAACTACTTTAGCAAATTGGTATGGCGCCACAAAATCGGTGTTGCATAGATTGGAACAGTGCCATTGCTGCCAATAGTCATGCGATTTGATCTCTCAAATCGCATGACAAATCGATCCAATCTAAATCTAGGCTTCTGCACACCTGCAAGTAAATAACAAAGGTGGAATCTTTATATATAACAGCTGTGGAGAATTGCAGGTAATGAATTCAGCTGGTGGATAGGCAATGTTGTATGTGTCAGCTTTAGGTCACATTGGTGCGATTTGACATGTCAAAGCGGTGGCAATTGCACCGCTTTAATTGGTGCGACTTTGGGGTGCAATTTGTATTGATATCAGTGCAGAAACCTGCACAGATGTCTCTGAAATTCCCCCTGCAGTCGGGACTGACATGCGGGTATGAAATTGTGTAATTTCAGCTGAACGATTTCCTCCCTCTGTCAGTGTGAACCAGGGCTCAAACTGGTTCACACTGACAAACTTTTGTTTTTGTCATTCACCTGCTGATAATCCAGGGACACAATTTCTTATCGAACGCCTTTAAATATCATAAGTAGAAATACAAATTTGCATATCTGCAAATAAACAAAAATAATAAAATTCTAAGCGTGGTTGCGATCATATATTCGCAGCAGCATTCAAAAAAGTGTGGTTTCGCCTTTTGGCCCAGAAATAAGTCATTGTAATCACCTGGAAGTTCCTGTGCTGGTCAGGATCTCCATCTAGGTGGACATGGCGAGGTCCCTCTTTAGCAAAGAGGAGGTGCTGCTCATTTTCCAGATAAGGGTATGATATGTACTTGTGCTTAATCAATATGGGGTGTATGTGGTAGTTAGATTTGGTGTGGGTGGGGTTCATTGATTTGTTTGGCATCCCCACACATTTGCTTCTGGCCCATGTGCACACATCACTTCCTGCATTTGTTCTGCTGATGTAAATGCAAGCATAAATGAGAGCTCGTTTCCATTAAAATATATATGAATTGTTTCACAGTTGGGCGACTTTGGACCTCCGAGTTGCTTGACAAGTTGTACCCCATGATTCTCAATGATAACTAGGGATGGGCCGAACACCGCCCTGTTCGGTTTGCAGCAGAACATGCAAACAGACAAAAAATTTGTTCGAACACGCGAACCCTGTTAAAGTCTATGGGACACGAACATGAATAATCAAAAGTGCTAATTTTAAAGGTTATGTATATATAATGTGCCGCGCTACTCCTAACCAACAATCAATGCAACCTATGCTGGAAATATGGATGAAATGTGTATCATAAAACAGTGCATTACAATAAAATAATACAATCATAATATAAAGTGCTCGTGCTCCGTGAATCACACACAGTCCATAATGATATAAAAATAATCAACACAGTCCATATAAAGTGATAAGGTGTCTTTATGCAATGTGCACTCCTCCCCCTTCAGTTGTACCCTCACCTTAAGGGCTTAGAAAATAAGCCTAAAGATGTTTTCAGCAGATATCCTGGACCATCCTTATGTCTCCTATAAGTATACTGGCTGCTGTATGCTGATACTCCTCACTGGTCACCTCCTGCTCCTGATAATAGCCAGCTTTAAGAGGATACCAGTTTCTCCTGGTCACTTCCAACAAGCCTGCTCGTATATGCCGCATAGGAAGAATAATAGAGGCATACAATAGTGTGATACCATCTGAGAAATGTTTAATCTTAAAAAACGCTCAAAGTACATTCAACTCACATTTACATAGTAAAACAATGCTTGTAAAGTGCTGTAATGCTGTGGTAGTGAGGGGGGAATAGGGTCATCTGAATCCCAGATCTGCAACCCCTGTTTCACAGCGTTCAGTCTATCCTATGACTCCTCTCCAGACCACTTCCTGCTTCCCACATGTCAGACAATCAGGCTCCTCCTACTGAAGGGGGAGGAGTGCACATTGCATGAAGACACCTTATCACTTTATATGGACTGTGTTGATTATTTTTATATCATTATGGACTCTGTGTGATTCACGGAGCACGAGCACTTTATATTATGATTGTATTATTTTATTGTAATCCACTGTTTTATGATACACATTTCATCTATATTGCTTTCCAGCATAGGTTGCATTGATTGTTGGTTAGGAGTAGCGCAGCACATTATATATACATATATATTTCTTTCACATTGTGGGGAAGTGTGGGAAGTGCAGGCAACTTTTTTTAGTTTTTAGTCCACGGTAGCTTATAGTTTTGGCAGCTCACAAGGTTTCACCCATTCATTTTAAAGGTTAATATGCAAGTTATTGTCATAAAAAGTGTTTGGGGACCTGGGTCCTGCCCCAGGGGACATGTATCATTGCAAAAAAAGTTTTAAAAACGGCCGTTTTTTTCGAGAGCAGTGATTTTAATAATGCTTAAAGTGAAACAATAAAAGCGTAATATTCCTTTAAATTTTGTACCTGGGGGGAGTCTATAGTATGCCTGTAAAGTGGCGCATGTTTCCCGTGTTTAGAATAGTCTGACAGCAAAATGACATTTCTAAAGGAAGAAAAAAGTCATTTAAAAGTACTAGCGCCAGTGCCAGTGTTCTGCCGAGAAAGTTTCCCCCGGCGGATAAGGACTCCCCTGTACTGCGCAGGCACAGCGCTTGCGCAGTACGAGCCACTGAAAATAGTCGAAGCTGAACACCTGTGAGTCAGCTGTACACGGTGCCTGTAATAGGGCCCCTCACGGGCTCGCTTCGCTCCCCACGCTTCGGGCATGGCCTCGCTTCGCTCTGCATATTTTTATTCTAACTCTATGTCCATTTGGATGGTGGGGCTTGAAGCTGGACTCAGGGGAGAATGTAGTTCGCAGGCGCCATGTAGAGCTGACGATCAGCTGTTCAACTTCGGAGACTTTTGGTGGCTCCATAGTCGTTCTTACTGCGCAAGCGCATCGCATGCGCAGTACAGGGGGGTCCTTATCCGCCGGGGGAACTTTCTCGGCAAGACACCGGCTATTAATGTATTATCGGTCCCGACAATACACATAAAAGTTCATTGATAAAAACGGCCTGGGGTTCCCCCACAGCCCATTACCAGGCCCTTTGGGTCTGGTATGAATATTAAGGGGAACCCCGAACCAAAATTTAAAAAAATATATATGGGGTCCCCCCAAATTCCATACCAGGCCCTTCAGGTCTGGTATGGATTTTAAGGGGAACCCCACACCAAAATTTAAAAAAAAATGGCGTGGGGGTCCCCCTCAAAATCCATACCAGACCCTTCAGGTCTGGTATGGATTTTAAGGGGAACCCCGCACCAAAATTTAAAAAAGAAATGTCGTGGGGGTCCCCCTCAAAATCCATACCAGACCCTTATCCGAGCACGCGACCTGGCAGGTCGCAGGAAAAGAGGGAAAACGAGAGAGCGCCCCCCCTTCCTGAACTGTACCAGGCCACATGCCCTCAACATGGGGAGGATGTCCCCATGTTGATGGGGACAAAGGCCTCATCCCCAAAACCCTTGCCAGGTGGTTGTGGGGGTCTGCGGGCGGGGGCTTATCGGAAACTGGAAGCCCCCTTTAACAAGGGGACCCCCAGATCCCAGCCCCCCATGTGAAATGGTAACGGGTACATTGTACTCCTACCATTTCACAAAAAAGTGTCAAAAATTGTAAAGAACACACAGACACAGCATGGGACAAGACCTTTATTAAAGCCTGCCAGGTTGCGTGCTTGGATAAGGGTCTGGTATGGATTTTGAGGGGGACCCCCCACGCCATTTTTTTTTAATTTTGGTGCGGGGTTCCCCTTAATATCCATACCAAACCTGAAGGGCCTGGTATGGAATTTGGGGGGACCCCCACACCATTTTTTTTTATTTTGGTTCGGGGTTCCCCTTAATATTCATACCAGACCCAAAAGGGCCTGGTAATGCACTGTGGGGGATCCCAGGCCGTTTTTATCAATGAACTTTTATGTGTATTTTCAAGACTGACAATTCATAATATGCGGGCACTAGTTCTAGCACTTTTAAATGACTTTTTTTCCTTTAAAATGTCATTTTGCTGTCAGACTGTTCTAAACACAGGAAACATGTGCCACTTTACAGGCATACTATAGACACCCCCAGGTACGAAATTTAAAGGAATATTATACTTTTATTGTTTCACTCTAAGCATTATTGAAATCACTGCTCCCGAAAAAACAGTCGTTTTTAAAACTTTTTTTTGCATTGATACATGTCCCCTGGGGCAGGACCCGGGTCTCCAAACACTTTTTATGGCAAAGAACTTGCATATAAGCCTTTAGTGAGAACTTTGGATTTTGCAGGTTCGAGCCCCATTGACTTCCATTATTCCAGCATATGTGATCTGACAGGCATTATTGCCGGCAATAGCGCTGTGCTTTCCATTTGCATTAGCACTGAGTTTCTGAGAGTTGAAATCTTTCTGGCCTTTTTTGAGAGCTATTTTTTGGCACTGCAGGATCATTTTTTGACGCTATAGTAAATGACCCCCATTGTGTTTTTTCATTCATTAAAGTGTATTTTAACATTTTAAAAATTGCTTTTGAATGACCGCTGCGAAAAAACTGTGTGACATAAAATATTGCAACAATCACCATTTTATTCTCTAGGATCTCTGCTACAAAAAATATATATAATGTATAAGCGTTCTAAGTAATTTTCTAACAAAAAATACTGGTTTCAACTTTTAAACAAAAATTTCCAGAAAAGGCCTTGACTTAAGTGGTTAGTAAATCATCCTCATCTAACTCTTTAGGGATAGTGTAGTGTTTTAGAATCAGTTAAGGCACATGTATGGGTAAATACCAATAGCATTTCAGTATGTTTAGTATATCTTTTTAATGCATGCATATTTCCTAATGTTTTATCTCCCTAAAACGTGAAAACTACAGAAAAAATTCCTTTTGCCAGAAACTTCCTACTTCCCATGCATACTGTCTCTGCTGTACTGGAATCTCATGCAGTGTTATCTGCCCAGCACAGGCCACAGTTTTCTTCTTCATAGATACAGAACGGTGAGTGAGCGTTGTCCCCCTGTGATGTGATGTTCCTGCCAGGATCAACCGGTAAAAAAAAAAGAGAAAAGAGGACCATAAAAAGAAAAATAATGCAGGTAGCACATTTAAGCTACAATATATTAAACATTTGTTCTTAAGGCTTAGATAAAATTTACCAATAGGTTGTGCTTTCCTTTTCCTGCTCCATACCAAAAAAAAAAGGCAGTGTGAATGTATAACACATGATCAGCACATGTGAAAAAGTAAAATGCACTGTATCTCAAACTCTATAATACAATATCCTTTAACATGTCACAATTGTGTAAACAATTTTAAAGCCACCTTCATCAGAGTTTTATGCACTTAATTTGATGGCCATTGCCTTTTCTAGAGAGAAAAGAGAGTGACTGCTAACTAGTCACAGCCATAGCAGTTTTCCATGCATGATTGGTGAAACTTCAGTTATATGTAGACAGTGTTTGTAAAAGAAGTAGTTTTCTGGATAACAGGAGCAGTATATTTTACTTTTGCCCTAAGGATGACTAGTCAATGAATGGGAATTTTGATTAACAGATAAGTTAAACAGCTCAGAGCAACAATAAAAAAAGCACTGAAAGAAGAAGAAATAGCCAGACAAAAGGTCGTAATAGGTCACTTTGAAGATACAGAACAGTAATCTTAAAGAAGAAGTGTCAGGCTATTCATTGGTAGATATATGAAACTACTTTCAAATTGGCACACTTAAGTCCTATAATTTAAAGAAACATGTAGTAAGTGCAAGATAACCCCTCAAGAAGGTGAGACTACCAAAGCAATTTCTCCTTCTCTGTCATGATTTAAAAGAATACAGCTCTAATGTTTAGCTCTAGGAGATCTGAGGGGTGGTAGCACAAAAAAATAAGGATATGCTACACATATAACATACTTATTTTGCGCAAGATTATTTCTAGTAATCTTTTTCTGCAGCATTTTTTAGCTGGTCTAATCACAAAAATAAAAAAAACATAATATAACAAAGAAACAAACATTAATTTTGCTTTGTGCACACACTGCTGGTAAGCTCCAATAGTATACCATAATAGAATGGACTAACAGTTTTACAGCATCAAATTATTAATGAGGAAGCTAGCCAGGGCTAGGTATTTTATTGGCTATTTTTTACAGACATTTTGTATTAGTTCATGTAGTTATTTTTAACTGGTGATTGCTGTAACAGTCAGTTAGCAGTGATAGTAATTTTTAGTTTAAGCATGGTTTATTTGTGCAAAGACAATTTTCATTAGCAGGTCTAATAGAAATAAACTAAATTTTTCACCAGTGGGTTCACAAGACATGGAATGTGGTCTGAAAATGCAAAGGTTTAGGGAACAGGAAATTAAACTACGGCAACCAATTTTATATTGCTTCAATATCCAATATTTAGAAGACATATGCAATATGAATGCCGATTGGTAAGCGGTGGTTCACTGAATGTTAAAACAGGAATTAGAGTCAGTCTAATGCAGGGGGTCCAAGCTTTGCAATAGTTCAAAATATGTGATGCAGACATGACTATGTTCTCCTTTTACACAAGTAAATTTTCTAGTTTATGCTATAAAGGTCTTGTTAAAGCTGCCCTCACCTTACATTTCAACCAAAGCTTATGGGCTACAATCACACATACATTTAAAGTGTTTTCAAAAATAATTTCACATACTAAATATACTGTTTGGGCCTTGGCACTCTTTAGGACACCTATAACTAGCAAGATGACCACTACGTTTATACTAATTCTCAAAAGTGCAACTGTTGTGGTACTGTAGTTCTAAAATCATTCATGGCTTTTAAATATATATTTAAACTTGCCATCACTGCATTAGGTTAGATAAAAAGTTTACTTCATGTAATATTTGCTTGCTAAAAGTACAAACGTGCATACACTTTTCATTTTCTTCTAAGGTTAACTACAGAGAGCATATAGAAAATGCTGGGTACTGATAAACGGTACTTATTTATAGTAAGGCAAAAGACTATTTTGCACAATGCATTACCACATAGATAACTGTATGTTACTGTAGTTTGCATATCACCAATGTTCTTTGCACTGCCCCAATAACTATCCAGATCGGTGTTAATGTTCCTGCATAAAAAGGTCTATTCTCTAGGATATAATGAAGAGTCCATGCAATATGCAGGACCCACATAGGAGAGCCAAAGGGGAATGCATGTTTCCCTGTTTCTGTCTTTCAGGATGACCATTGGTTGACAGCAGCCTCCGCAGGGTAGCAACAAGCAGCTGATTGGTGTAATTTGGCGGGCCCCTAAGCCCGCGAATTTCAGAGAAGATAAAAGAGGGCTGTCCAGCCATTACCATCAGACCGTGTGGAGCAGGACCAGGACTCACACCGCAGACCGTCGGAAGGATGGAGAACCGTTCGCCCATAGGAAGAGAGAGCCTGCTTTGTCACCTCATTGAGAAGGCGGAGAGTGCCGGAGGGGAGGAGTGGCTCCTTCACTGCCTGGAGGCTGGCCATTCCGAAGCTCCGCCTGAGCCATCTGTTAGCACAGCCCCAGAGAAAATGGAGGCGTCTACAGCAGACATGCGCAGTCCGCGCCGAAAGCCGAGGAGGGCAAAGAAGAAAACCAGAGAAGAGGCTTCACCATGCCCTGCTGGCGAGCCCGCAGTGTTCCCTATATGAAGACCCCCCCACGCCAGGATAGTGCTACTCAGCCAGCTGTTGCGGCCAGCAGTGAGCATACTAGGAGTTCGCCTATGGGTGAGACACGTGCTCTTAGTAATGTCACTAATTAAAATATTTTGGTTGACACTTTATCTAGTATTGTGAGAGAAATTAAAGGGGCACACATAGTTGGTGCTAATGTTAGTACAGCTTTAGGTGCACAGTGCTCTGGTGCTTTCCATGTCACTGATAATAATTCTGTTTTACAAGGGGCACAGCTAACTGGTGCTATTAATCAGACCAATGATGGTATGTCACAGCATAGTCTGGATGACGTCAGCCCTATATGGCACAATTTGTCAGAGGTGCCATTTGTCACCAATGTGATGGGCAATGCTATTGCACCAGCACAGAAACATTTTCCAATACCCCATTCTCTTAATCCCTCTCCATGCGCCATTCATCCTGTAGTGGCGGAGTCCTCCTTTAAGATTCCTATGCCATGTGAAATTTCACCGTTAGGTTTCCATTTGCCTGACGCTGTTAAAGGAAAAATTTGGAGGGGGGAATTTGTAGATTTGTTGTCACTATTGCCTGCTTCCAAAGATTTCCTACCTAAATTTGAAAGGAAGACCGAGGACCGTTCTGAGGAAGATAGGAGACGATCTGTCCCCAAAACTTTTCAGAATTGGTTGCAAGCTTTCTGCATTTATGCAGCGGTGCTGGGTGAGCAATCCCTGGATAAATGTTCAGGCTTATTTCAACACGTGGACATAATTGCGGAAGCTTTTCGTCATTTCTGTGGTACCTCATGGTTCAACTATGATGAAAATTTCAGACAGAAATTGGCAGTTCATCCATCTTTAAAATGGGGCTGTAAATATGTGGGTTTATGGTTGAATCTCATGCTGCCGCAGAAATCCCCATTTGCACCTCGAACGGTTGCCCCACAGAATGCCTTTCGCAAAGGGTTCTGTTTTGCATTTAATGAGGGGCAGTGTAAATTCCTGTCAAACTGTAGGTATAAACATGAATGCTCCTACTGCAATGGGGCCCATCCAGTGAGTAGGTGTTTTCGGAAGTCATCAGCAACTTCCTTCCCATCCTTATCCAGGGACACTGGTAGCAAAAGCCATGACTCCAGTGAGTTTGTCAAAAATGCAACCGTGGTTAGATCTCTACCCAGATCGCACAATGGCACGGCTCCTAATTGACGGTTTCCAGGATGGTTTCTTGGTTCCCTCGTTTTCTGGGCCGGGTTGCGTTTTTGTAAAAAAACTTGCTGTCCGCTAGGAGGCATCCTGATATTGTTCGGGAAAAAATATCTAAAGAGGTTAATGAAGGACGTGTAGCTGGCCCTTTCCGTAGTCCACCGTTTTCTAATTTCCTTCTTTCTCCTTTGGGCATTGTCCCCAAGAAGGAACATGGTAGTTTCAGACTTATCCATCATTTGTACTTCCCAGCTGACAATTCACTTAATGACGAGGTTTCAGAAATTTTTCCCCTGTCTCTTACTCCTCTTTTGATGAAGCTCTAGTGGTTCTAATGCCGCGTACACACGAGCGGACTTTACGGCAGACTTTGCCCGGCGGACTGGATTTCGTCAGACAATTCGATCGTGTGTGGGCTCCAGTGGACTTTGTTTTCTCAAAAGTTGGACGGACTTAGATTTGAAACATATTTTAAATTAATCCGTCGAAATCGAGTCCGGTTGAAAAGTCCACTCGTCTGTATGCTAGTTCGACGGACAAAAAGCCACGCTAGGGCAGCTATTGGCTACTGGCTATGAACTTCCTTGTTTTAGTTCGGTCGTACGTCATCATGTACGAATTTGACAGACTTTGGTGGACTGTGTGTAGGCAACTCCGTTCATTCAGAAAGTCCGTCGTAAAGTACGTCGAAAAGTCCGCCTGGCAAAGTCTGCCGTAAAGTCCGACCGTGTGTACGCGGCATTAGGCATTTTGGGCAGGGGGTGTTGTTAGCGAAGGCAGACATCAAATCTGCCTTCCGTCTGCTACCCATGCACCCGCAAGGTTTCAATTCCCTGGGTTTCCATTTCCAAGACAAATTTTATTTTGATAGATGTTTGCCCATGGGCTTCTCCTTATCATGTTATTATTTTGAGGCTTTCACTACATTTTTGCATTGGGTTTTGTCGGAATGTTCCCCTACTGGGGGTTTACTACATTACTTGGATGATTTCCTGTTTATTGGCCCAAAGGACTCACAATTATGTTTTGAATCACTGAACTCATTCTTGCTTATTTTTGATTCCTTTGGAATTCCCATTGCGCATGAGAAAACTTTATTTCCATTATTATTATTATTATACAGTATTTATATAGCGCCAACAGTTTACGTAGCGCTTTACAACTTGAGGGTAGACAGTACAAATACAATACAATTTGATACAGTAGGAATCAGAGGGCCCTTAGAGCTTACAATCTAAGAGGGAAGGTCAAGAGATACAAGAGGTAATAACTGTGGGTGATGTGCTGATTGAGAAGATAAATGTACAGTTGTTAGGTGGGGGCCAGATAGGCTTCTCTGAAGAGATGAGTTTTCAGGGATCGTCTGAAAGTGGATAAAGTAGGAGAAAATCGGACGGATTGGGGTAGAGCATTCCAGAGGATGGGGGAGGCTCTGGAGAAGTCCTGAAGGCGAGCATGGGATGAGGTGACAATTCCATCACCTACTATTGAATTCTTGGGGATTATTATTGACTCCTCATTGATGGAGTTTAGGCTGCCCAAAGAGAAGTTGATCTGTATGAGGTCCATGATCTCGTTGTTTTTATCTAAACGCAAGGTTTTTTTGAAAGAGGCTCAGTCCCTATTAGGTCTTTTTGCGTTCGCAGCTCGGGTCATCCCTATTGCCAGAATTTTTTCTAGGCGCTTTGCTTTGCTGGCAACATCCTTTTACGGATAATTTTAAGCTGAACTTCTTTACAGATGCCGCAGGTTCATCAGGTTTTGGAGCCTTCCTGGATGGTCTTTGGTGTGCCTCTGAATGGCATTCCAGTTGGCGGCATCCGGATATTTTACATAATATAGTCCTCCTCTAATTGTTTCCTGTGGTAGTTTCTGTGGTAATCTGGAAAGATATGTTCATGAATCGCAGGGTACTGGTGCATACTGATAGGTGTGCTTTTTGCTATCAACACACTGTCATCCAGGTCAGAGCTAGTTATTAAACTTTTACGTTTTTTAGTTTTGCACTGCATGCGTTTCAATATCTGGTTGAAAGCTCGTCACATTTCAGGGATCGATAATACAATAGCTGACGCTCTATCTCGTTTGCAGTTTCACAGATTCCGGGAATTGGTTCCATCAGCGGATTGGCACGGCACCCCTTGCCCAGATTGCCTCTGGGGCTTGATTTGGGACTAATAACTGCTCATCTCCAGAATTCGGTAGCACAGTAGACATGGCGAGACTATAACCTGTTATATAACATGTTGGTGGTTATAACATGTTGGTGGATGTGAATGATTATATCGCATTGGCTTTTGTGTCCTCCCTGATGAAGGCCCAGCTCAGCCTTGCCTCAGTTAGTAAGATTTTGGCCGGGGTTTCCTTTTTTTTCTTAAAGTCTCTGGCAGGCCTGCTTTGACCTCTTTTTTCTCGGTCAGTCAAATTCTTAAAGGATTTCGGAAGTCCTCTCCTACAAAGGATGCTAGGCGCCCTATTTCAGTCTCTTTACTGATCAAACTAATGTCGGTTTTAGAAGATGTTTGTTTTTCTAGTTTTGAACTCCTGCTCTTCAGGGCAGCATTTTCGGTTACCCTTTTCGGCGCCCTGCGAGTGGTTGAGTTTACAGCTCAAAACAAATCATCTTCTTCTTTTCTGTTGTTCTCTCATGTGTCGATGGAGCCGGATGGTTTACGTTTTTTCTTTGCAGGTCTAAAACTTTTGGGTTGGGTACAGATAAGTGGATATCTTTGGCCTCTTCTCCCAACCTGTTGTTATGCCCCGTATCCCACACGGCCAATTATATCACAGTTAGACCCTCCTTTGACGGTTCTTTCTTTATCCATCAGGACTTGTCTCCTCTGACCAGATACCAGTTTTCTGCTGTGCTTTCTTCATGCCTTAAGCGCCTTAACCTCTCAGGTTTGAAATTCTCATCACACTCCTTTAGAATTGGGGCTGCCACCATGGCTAACCTATTGGGTTTCCCCCCTGAAGGTCAAAAGAGGGTTGGCAGATGGGTTAGTAGTAGGTATAAGCTTTATGTTTGCCCTGAATTGTTAATTGTCTGATTTTATTTTTAAGATCCTCCTAAATACATTATTTGGATAGTAGGCCACTCCTACGTCTATTGGGCTGAAAGGCTGGCTGCATCCAGGAGCTATTCCAGCAGTTTAGGTCTGGACTTTAACGAATTTAAAGTTTTGTGGTCTGGTATTCGTGGTATGAGATGGTGTAATCTTAGAGACCATTTATTACATTTATCTTCTATTTGGCCCTCTCCTGTAGTTTTAGTTATTCATTTGGGAGCGAACGTTATTGGCAAAATTAGGATGTGGGAATTGCTTTGCGAAATGAAGAACGATATTTGTGCCATCAAGCTGCTGTTTCCACGCACTATTTTGGCCTTTTCTGAAATGGTCCCTAGGCTCCTTTGGTTCCCCTGGGGGAAATTCTTTTATGTGGATAAAATCAGGAGATGTTTAAATAGGACCATACATAATTTCCTTGCATCATCCGGGGGTTTGTCTTTCCGCCACTTAGAGTTAGAGGGCTTTATTCCAGGTTTATTTAGAGAGGATTTGGTTCACTTATCAGACATTGGTATTGATATTTTCAATATGGGTCTGCAGAGTTTGATTTTATAATGCCATGGTGTTGGGGGGACCTCAGCCAGCAGCTGCTCTCCTGGCCTTGGTCGGTGGGGAATAGTCATCCAGCATTGTCTGGATGGACACCGTATACATTTTTGAGTTGTGGTTATATAGCCAAGGTGGCTTCATATTTATTTGTATTTTCATTTAACCAGTTGCCGACCGCCGCACGACTATATACGTCGACAGAGCGGCACGGGCAGGCAAAAGGACTTACAGGTACGTCCTTGCCTGCCCGCGGGTGGGGGGTCCGATCGAACCCCCCCCCCGGTGCCAGCGGCGGTCGGATCGAGGTCAGGGTCGATCAAAGGTGAGGGGGAGGCCACTCATTCGTGGCCCCCCCCTCGCGATCGCTCCTGGCCAATGACAAGCTTCCTCGGCTTCTGTGAATGTAAACAGAAGCAGAGGAAGTGATGTCATCTCTCCTCGAGCCGGTCTTTTCGTCCGGCGCCGAGGAGAGAAGACATCCAAGTAAGTGCACCAACACTACACATACAGTAGAACACGCAGGCACACTTGTCACCCCCCTGTCACCCCCCGATCACCCCCTGATCACCCCCCTGTACCCCCTGTCACTCTGACACCAATAGCAGGTTTTTTTTTTTTCTGATTTATTGCATTGGTGTCAGTTTGTGTCAGTTACAAATGTTAGGGCAGTTAGGTTAGCCCCCTTTAGGTCTAGGGTACCCCCCTTTAGGTCCAGGGTACCCCCCTAACCCCCCTAATAAAGTTTTAACCCCGTGATCACCCCCTGTTGCCAGTGTCACTAAGCGATCGTTTTTCTGATCGCTGTATTAGTGACACAGGTGACGCTAGTTAGGGAGGTAAGTATATAGGTTCGCTGTCAGTGTTTTATAGCGACAGGGACCCCCATATACTACCTACTAAAGGTTTTAACCCCTTGATTGCCCCCTAGTTAACCCTTTCACCAGCGATCACCATATAATTGTTACAGGTGACGCTGGTTAGTTGGTTTGTTTTTTGTAGTTTATTGTAGTTTATTACAGTTTTAGGGCACCCGCCGTTTATTACCCTATAAAGGTTTAACCCCCTAATTGCCCGGCGGTGATAGAAGTTAAGTTTTTAGGGTCAGATAAGGTCTGCGTCGCCCCAGGCAGCGTCAGGTTAGCGCCAGTACCGCTAAAACCCACGCACGCAGCATACACCTCCCTTAGTGCTATAGTATCTGAACGGATCGATATCTGATCCGATCAGATCTATACTCCCCAGCAGTTTAGGGTCCCCCAAAAAAACGCAGTGTTAGCGGGATCAGCCCAGATACCTGCTAGCACCTGCGTTTTGCTCCTCGGCCCAGCCCAGCCCACCCAAGTGCAGTATCGATCGATAACTGTCACAAAACACTAAGCACACATAACTGTAGCATTCGCAGAGTCAGGCCTGATCCCTGCGATCGCTAACAGTATTTTGGTAGCGCTTTGAATCAGTCACTGACAGTCAGGAGCTTTTTTGCCTGTGAGTCTCACTAGGGTACCCCTAAATTTAGAGCCCAAAATGGCAAATCGAAGGTACACTAGTGAAGAGGCCTACACGTTTCTGAGCATGACAGATAGTGAAGAGGAAGTCACTCATCTGTCAAGTTCAAGCTCAGAATACGAACCTGTAGAGGACAGCGGCTCCATGACAGATAGCTCTGACGACGGAGTTGTGGTCCCTGCTAGGGTCAGGCGTACCAGACCCTGATCTTCTTCTTCTGTCCTTGAAGTGCAAGAACCGCAGGGCTCTCGTAGGGAGCAGAGAGGTACTAGTGCCACTACTCCTTCTGGTGAACTGGCAAGCACCAGCGGCCTAGTACACCCTGGTCGTACATCCAGCACTGCAGTATCACGTGGTGACGTGGCGAGTCCCATAAGTGCAGTTCAAGCTGGCGAGGTGGCAAGCACAACTAGTGTCCCGCTGCCACCAATAAGACAAAGACAGGCCCGTCGTGCCCATAGTGCCCTTCCTGCTGCATTCGCCAATCCGAATTGGGTACCCACCACTTCTGCAGCACCCGTACTTCCCCCTTTCACTGGCCAACCCGGAATTCAGGTGGAAACAGTTGACTTTATGCCACTGGATTTTTATTTACTGTTTTTCACCGAAGATCTCTATAGATCTATTGTGGACCAAAGCAATTTGTACGCTGGTCAACACATCGCCGCTAATCCCCAGTCCTCCCTTGCCAGAGATTGGAGACCAATTACGGTCTCCGAATTTAAGATCTTTCTGGGCCTTTCCCTCAACATGGGTATAACCAAAAAGAGTGAGTTGCGGTCATATTGGTCCACTGACCCAATTCACCATATGCCCGTGTTCTCTGCCTCCATGACCAGGGCACGATACGAGCAGATTTTGCGGTTCATGCACTTCAACGACAATGAACTCTGTCGTCCTCGTGGAGACCCTGCATACGATCGGCTCTACAAAATTCGGCCCCTCGTAAACCACTTCAACCAACGTTTTGCAGACTTGTTTACCCCCCATCAAGTTGTCTGCGTTGATGAGTCCCTGATTAAGTTTTCTGGCCGCTTGTCCTTCAAACAGTACCTTCCCAGCAAGCGTGCCAGATACGGGGTCAAGATGTATAAGCTCTGTGACAGGGCCACAGGCTATACATGTAGATTTATGGTTTACGAGGGCAAAGATAGTCACGTAGAGCCGATCAACTGCCCTGACTACATAGGAAGCGCTGGCAAGATAGTGTGGGACTTGGTGTCACCCTTATTCGGAAAGGGGTACCACTTGTACGTGGACAATTATTATACGAGCGTGCCACTTTTTAGTCACTTGTTTGATCAGCAGATTGGAGCATGTGGCACCGTGCGACCTAATCGCCGAGGCTTTCCCCAGCGGCTTGTAGAGTCCCGTCTTAGGCTGGGGGAGAGAGCCTGCTTGAAGTATAATAATTTGCTCGCTATGAAGTGGAGGGATAAGAAGAATGTTTTCGTTCTCACCTCCCTTCATGCAGACACGACGACCCAAATTACTACGGCGACTGGTGTTGTGGAGAAACCCCTCTGTGTCCACGAATACAACCTTAATATGGGAGGGGTGGACCTAAACGACCAGTTGTTGGCGCCGTACCTAATTGCCCGTAAGGCCAGACGCTGGTACAAAAAAGTGTCTGTTTATTTATTTCAATTGGCTTTGCTGAACGCTCATGTGCTATACAGAGCTTCAGGACGGACTGGATCCTTCCTTAAATTCCAGGAAGAGATCGTCAGAGCCCTTCTGTTTCCAGACGGTGCTCCACCTCACCTTCCCAATCCAAATGCAGTAGGCCGGCTGCATGAGAGGCATTTTCCTTATGTCCTCCAGAGTACCCCTACCCAACGAGCCCCCCAAAGAAAATGTCGTGTCTGCAGAAAGCGCGGATTTAGGCGTGACACCCGGTATTATTGTCCCTCCTGTCCTGGCAATCCTGGTCTTTGCATTGGTGAATGTTTTGAACGCTACCATACACTAGTTGAGTATTAGCGTAGGGTACAGCACTGCACAGACTAGGACACACTTCCACAGGGTCTCCCAAGATGCCAACGCATTTTGAGAGACCCAAACCTGGAACCGTTACAGTTTTAAAAGTTACAGTTATAAAAAAAAAAAAAAAGTAAAAAAAAAAAAAATACACAAAAAAAATATAAAATAAAAAAACAAAAATAGTTGTCGTTTTATTGTTCTCTCTCTCTCTATTTTCTCTCTATTGTTCTGCTCTTTTTTACTGTATTCTATTCTGCATTGTTTTATTGTTATGTTTTATCATATTTGCTTTTCAGGTATGTAATTTTTTTATAGTTTACTCTGTTTTAAACATTTTTTTGTTTTCAGGTACGCCATTCAGCTGCAGCGCGGATTTATTTATCTTGACAGCAACAGCGTTTGCTCCCACGATACATAAAGCCGTGACTCCAGCGCTGTCGGAGGTGATTTCACCACCACAGTTACATACTTCAGCATATATGCCGAAGCGTGGGGGCAGAAGTGGGTGGAGGAGCGATTTGCTCCTGCCTTTTGCGGGAGGATGCCCCCATGCTTCGGCATATATATATTTTAGGTAGGCACAGGTTGCGTTAAATGTTTTATTTTTTACTATGGTTTTTTTTTGTATTTGCTTTGCAGGTATGGTAAGTATTACTGTTATACTGTAATGTTACTTTGTTTTTTGTTAACCATCATTTGCTTAGCAGGTACGCCATTCAGTTGCAGAGCGGATTTATTTATCTTGACAGCAACAGCGTTTGCTCCCACGATACATAAAGCCGTGACTCCAGCGCTGTCGGAGGTGATTTCACCACCACAGTTACATACTTCAGCATATATGCCGAAGCGTGGGGGCAGAAGTGGGTGGAGGAGCGATTTGCTCCTGCCTTTTGCGGGAGGATGCCCCCATGCTTCGGCATATATATATTTTAGGTAGGCACAGGTTGCGTTAAATGTTTTATTTTTTACTATGGTTTTTTTTTTGTATTTGCTTTGCAGGTATGGTAAGTATTACTGTTATACTGTAATGTTACTTTGTTTTTTGTTAACCATCATTTGCTTAGCAGGTACGCCATTCAGTTGCAGCGCGGATTTATTTATCTTGACAGCAACAGCGTTTGCTCCCACGATACATAAAGCCGTGACTCCAGTGCTGTCGGAGGTGATTTCACCACCACAGTTACATACTTCAGCATATATGCCGAAGCGTGGGGGCAGTGGGTGGAGGAGCAATTTGCTCCTGCCTTTTGCGGGAGGATGCCCCCATGCTTCGGCATATATAAATGGTGCATGTATGCCCATCATTAGAAGTGGGTGGATGAAGGGAGGTATTCTAATGGTGGGCATACCCACCGATCAATATCTTTTTTTCGTTCAGCCCACAGGCTGCATGAAAAAAAAGTTTACAATATATGCCCAACAAGGACCAGCAACGTACTGGTATGTTGCTGGACTTTGAGTGGTTATACCAGAATGATGCCTGCAGGTTTAGGTATCATCTTGGTATCATTCTTTTCAGCCAGCGGTCGGCTTTCATGTAAAAGCAATCCTAGCGGCTAATTAGCCTCTAGACTGCTTTTACAAGCAGTGGGAGGAAATGCCCCCCCCCACCGTCTTCCATGTTTTTCTCTGGCTCTCCTGTCCCAACAGGGAACCTGAGAATGCAGCCAGTGATTCGGCCAGCTGACCATAGAGCTGATCAGAGACCAGAATGGCTCCAAACATCTCTATGGCCTAAGAATCCGGAAGCTACGAGCATTTCATGACTTAGATTTCGCCAGATGTAAACAGCGCCATTGGGAAATTGGGAAAGCATTTTATCACACCGATCTTGGTGTGGTCAGATGCTTTGAGGGCAGAGGAGAGATCTAGGGTCTAATAGACCCCAATTTTTTCAAAAAAGAGTACCTGTCACTACCTATTGCTATCATAGGGGATATTTACATTCCCTGAGATAACAATAAAAATGATTTAAAAAAAAATAAAAATGAAAGGAACAGTTTAAAAATAAGATAAAAAATCAAAAAATTAATAAAAAAAAAAAAAAAAAAAAAAAAGCACCCTGTCCCCCCCTGCTCTCGCGCAAAGGCGAACGCAAGTGTTGGTCTGGCGTCAAATGTAAACAGCAATTGCACCATGCATGTGAGGTATCACCGCGAAGGTCAGATCAAGGGCAGTAATTTTAGCAGTAGACCTCCTCTGTAAATCTAAAGTGGTAACCTGTAAAGGCTTTTAAAGGCTTTTAAAAATGTATTTAGTTTGTCGCCACTGCACGTTTGTGCGCAATTTTAAAACATGTCATGTTTGGTATCCATGTACTCGGCCTAAGATCATCTTTTTTATTTCATCAAACATTTGGGCAATATAGTGTGTTTTAGTGCATTAAAATTTTAAAAAGTGTGTTTTTTCCCCAAAAAATGCGTTTGAAAAATCGCTGCGCAAATACTGTGTGAAAAAAAAAAATGAAACACCCACCATTTTAATCTGTAGGGCATTTGCTTTAAAAAAATATATAATGTTTGGGGGTTCAAAGTAATTTTCTTGCAAAAAAAAATAATTTTTTCATGTAAACAAAAAGTGTCAGAAAGGGCTTTGTCTTCCAGTGGTTAGAAGAGTGGGTGATGTGTGACATAAGCTTCTAAATGTTGTGCATAAAATGCCAGGACAGTTCAAAACCCCCCCAAATGACCCCATTTTGGAAAGTAGACACCCCAAGCTATTTGCTGAGAGGCATGTCGAGTCCATGGAATATTTTATATTGTGACACAAGTTGCGGGAAAAAGACAAATTATAATTTTTTTTTTTTTTTTTTGCACAAAGTTGTCACTAAATGATATATTGCTCAAACATGCCATGGGAATATGTGAAATTACACCCCAAAATACATTCTGTTGCCTCTCCTGAGTATGGGGATACCACATGTGTGAGACTTTTTGGGAGCCTAACCGCATAGGGGACCCCGAAAACCAAGCACCGCCTTCAGGCTTTCTAAGGGCGTAAATTTTTGATTTCACTCTTCACTGCCTATCACAGTTTCGGAGGCCATGTAATGCCCAGATGGCACAAACCCCCCCCCCCAAATGACCCCATTTTGGAAAATAGACACCCAAAGCTATTTGCTGAGAGGTATAGTGAGTATTTTGCAGACCTCACTTTTTGTCACAAACTTTTGAAAATTGAAAAAAGAAAAAAAAAATACGTTTTTCTTGTCTTTCTTCATTTTCAAAAACAAATGAGAGCTGCAAAATACTCACCATGCCTCTCAGCAAATAGCTTGGGGTGTCTACTTTCCAAAATGGGGTCATTTTGGGGCGGTTTTGTGCTATCTTGGCATTTTATGGCCTTCAAAACTGTGATGGGTAGTAAGGAGTGAAATCAAAAATTAACGCTCTTAGAAATCCTGAAGGCGGTGATTGGATTTCGGGGCCCCGTATGAAGCTAGGCTCCCAAAAAGTGCCACTCATGTGGTATCCCCGTACTCAGGAGAAGCAGCAGAATGTATTTTGGGGTGTAATTCCACATATGCCCATGGCATGTTTGAGCAATATATCATTTAGTGACAACTTTGTGCAAAAAAAAAAAAATTGTCACTTTCCCGCAACTTGTGTCAAAATATAAAATATTCCATGTACTCATCATGCCTCTCAGCAAATAGCTTGGGGTGTCTACTTTCCAAAATGGGGTCATTTGGGGGGGGTTTGTGCCATCTTGGCATTTTATGGCCTTCAAAACTGTGATAGGTAGTGAGGAGTAAAATCAAAAATTTATGCCCTTAGAAATCCTGAAGGCGGTGCTTGGTTTTTGGGGCCCCGTACGTGGCTAGGCTCCCAAAAAGTCCCACACATGTGGTATCCCCGTACTCAGGAGAAGCAGCAGAATGTATTTTGGGGTGTAATTCCACATATGCCCATGGCATGTTTGAGCAATATATCATTTAGTGACAACTTTGTGAAAAAAAAAAAAAAATTGTCACTTTCCTGCAACTTATGTCCAAATATAAAATATTCCATGGACTTAACATGCCTCTCAGCAAATAGCTTGGGGTGTCTACTTTCCAAAATGGGGTCATTTGGGGGGGGTTTGTGCCATCCTGACATTTTATGGCCTTCAAAACTGTGATAGGTAGTGAGGAGTAAAATCAAAAATGTATGCCCTTTGAAATCCTGAAGGCGGTGCTTGGTTTTCGGGGCCCCGTACGCGGCTGGGCTCCCAAAAAGTCCCACACATTTGGTATCCCCGTACTCAGGAGAAGCAGCTGAATGTATTTTGGGGTGCAATTCCACATATGCCCATGGCCTGTGTGAGCAATATATCATTTAGTGACAACTTTTTGTAATTTTTTTTTTTTTTTTTTGTCATTATTCAATCACTTGGGACAAAAAAAAAAAATATTCAATGGGTTCAACATGCCTCTCAGCAATTTCCTTGGGGTGTCTACTTTCCAAAATGGGGTCATTTGGGGGGGTTTTGTACTGCCCTGCCATTTTAGCACCTCATGAAATGACATAGACAGTCATAAACTAAAAGCTGTGTAAATTCCAGAAAATGTACCCTAGTTTGTAGGCGCTATAACTTTTGCGCAAACCAATAAATATACGCTTATTGACATTTTTTTTACCAAAGACATGTGGCCGAATACATTTTGGCCTAAATGTATGACTAAAATTGATTTTAATGGATTTTTTTTATAACAAAAAGTAGAAAATATCATTTTTTTTCAAAATTTTCGGTCTTTTTCCGTTTATAGCGCAAAAAATAAAAGCGGCAGAGGTGATCAAATACCATCAAAATAAAGCTCTATTTGTGGGAAGAAAAGGACGCAAATTTCGTTTGGGTACAGCATTGCATGACCGCGCAATTAGCAGTTAAAGCGACGCAGTGCCAAATTGTAAAAAGTGCTCTGGTCAGGAAGGGGGTAAATCCTTCCGGGGCTGAAGTGGCTAAACATTAACAGATTACCCTTGAACAACACCATGGCCAAAATGTATTTACCAAAATAATAAATGGTTTAAAGAAAGAATTGTTGTTGTCTCTTTGTTTAATGACTCCTTTGTGCTAGCCCATGAAGGGTCCATGCAATATGCAGGACCCACATGGGAGAGCCAAAGGGGAATGCATGTTTCCCTGTTTCTGTGTTTCAGGATGACCATTGGTTGACAGCAGCCTCCACAGGGTAGCAACAAGCAGCTGAATGGTGTAATTTGGTGGGCCCCTAAGCCCGCGAATGTCAGAGGAGATAAAAGAGGGCTGTCTGGCCGTTACCATCAGACCGTGTGGAGCAGAACCGGGACTCCCACCCCCCCTCCCCTTTTCTTTAAGTCATGGGTTGTTCCGTGGGGGGAATAGCCGTCCAGCATTGTCTGGATGGGCACCGTATAAATTTTTGAGTTGTGGTTATATAGCCAAGGTGGCTTCATATTTATTTGTATTTTCATTTAAACATTAACAGGTTACCCTTGAACAACATCATGGCCAAAATGTATTTACCAAAATAATAAATGTTTTAAAGAAAGAATTGTTGTTGTCTCTTTGTTTAATGACTCCTTTGTGCTAGCTCATGAGTCTTGCATGTGTTTGTGCACCTGGTAAAAAAAACAGATGTATTACATGTTGGATCATTTCCTAATGTCTAAATGTATCCGGTGTCTATAGTTGATTTGTCTCTCCCCCACCTAGATATTTCTTAATTATGCATTTTAATTATCTGTTCCACCCAATAACTTATCTGGGTGAAAGGAAATTTGGATCTTTGATTTTTTACAATCATATTATTTATTGTATTTAAAGGCAAGCTATAATGTTTTTGGCTACATTTGTTATTTTTTGCTTTAGGTGCATACTATTTAAACTGATTTAACAAGGCTGATTTACTAAAGAAGTTGAGAATCTTCACTGAAAACATTTTGTGAATATTCACTTCTTATATCCAATCATGAGGAAAGCATACACACAATTGGCTAATCAAAGTGACTTCAAAGGAATTTGCTTTTCACATAATTGGATAATTGAAGTTAAAGCTAATCTCCAGCTTTAGTTTCAGTTTAAATGGTTTGTTTGGCCAGGCTTGCCCAAATGAATTATTTCCCCCTCTAACATATGCAGTTCCTGGATGTGCTGTATAAACTATATGTACCTGAGGCTGCATACAGCACTGTGTTCTGGGTGCAAGATGAAACCTTCCTGTCTCACGCCCGGAATAAAATAGCGTTGGTCTGAGCAGTGCTCAGCCATTCACAGGCAGCTTTGCATTCTATCAGTGAATACAATATGTCAATGTGGCAGCCTGATAATCTCACAATCTCCGACTCAGCCAATCAGAGAAAGCTTTGTATTAATTGTTAGAATACAAAGCTGCCTATAAATGGCTGAGTGCCATTCAGACCAATGCTATTTTGTTCCAGGTGTGAGAAAGGAAGGTCTTGTCTCACACCCAGAACATAGTGCTGTATACTGTATGTAGTCTCAGCTACATACAATTTGTACAGCTGCACTTTTTAACTGAAACTAAACTGGAGATCAGCTTTAATCCTGAGCTATTACATATTATATTTTAGTTATCTGACAAGAAAGCAAACTTGTTTTGATACTTTTGTTATTGCTGACCATAATAAAAAAAGTTCAAAATAACCACTATAAATGTAATGTATGATGTATATATACAGAAAAAATCAAAGAGCATCTATGATCTAGGTAGATAACTAATGAAACTACATAAGTCACATTCTTAGTTTTCAAGTAAACATTTCTTATAAAAAAAAGTTTTGGGTATAGTGCCCTTTGCCTACACAGGACAAAGCAAGTTCCCCTAAATTAGCAGCAGCTTATATACACCTTCTTTTTACTCCATCAATAATAGTCATTGGTGCCTGTGTGAGTCATATGATCCTTTATCCTTGGAAACAGTGGGTATTTCTCTTCCCTTTACAGCAGTTTTTCCTTTTTGTTTCAGTGTTTTGACCCCCCACACTTATGGAAACGGGAGCATGATCAGACCAAGATATAACATCAATTTCTGATTTAACAATCCTTTGTAACATGAATTTGTCTACCAGAAACAGATCTATTTGTGAATATGTGTGGTGCACATTGGAAAAAAAGGTAAAGTCCTTCTCTGAAGAATACTGACACCTCCACACATCAAAGAGACCAGCTGAGGTGATGAATTGTGCCAGGGTTGTTCTTTGACTTTTTTGATGTCTGGGGTTTGAGAGGTCTAAGTCCTTGTCTGGGATTGTGTTGAAGTCCCCACAAAGAATTGTGCGCCCCTGTTTCATGGATTCTACCTTTTTCCATATTTTCTTTAAGAATCGGAGTTGGTGGTTGTTCGGTAGATATACATTTACCAACGTGTATTTAACTTTGAAGATCTCACACACTAGAATCATAAATCTGCTGGAATTGTCAAGGTGGGTTTCAAGCTGAGAGAATAGGATAGTGTCTCTTATTGCTATTGCTACTCCTCCCTTCTTTTTTGGGCCATTTGCTGTGTATATTTGGGGGAATTTATGGTTGCTAAAGGAAGGGGGATTATTTGAAATAAAGTGTGTCTCTTGAAAGCAATTATATCACTCTTAAGCCTGGATGCTTCCTTCCACGCCATTTGGCATTTGTGTGGGCTGTTCAGACCTTTCATATTTAGTGATGATATATTGAAAGCCATTTTGATAGATTGTAGAGAACGTACCTTGTTGCTGATTATGGTGGGGTAGAAGTGTTTCGGACTACCCTGAACTTCGGTGCTATTTAGCTTGATGAGAAGCTAGGATGCAATGAGATATTGATGAGAGGGCTCTCAGATGTCTGAACGAATCAGTTTGGAAGTCCGGTATGTCTGTTCCTGTAACGTTGAACAATAGGAGGGGAACAAGAAGAATAGAGAAACAAATATATATAAAAAAGAAACGATCCTGTGAGGAATCTGTGCGGATAAAGTACTGCTATAACTTGGGGGGTAAAGCAAACAAAGAGCTAAGTGGCATTCTCCTGGGCCAATCGGGGTTTCAAAGATGTACGTTACATCAGTAGGCTTTCAGCCTGTTTCAGTGTCCGAGCTGGGTGGATGGGGGTGAGCGTGGCGTGACCATTATCGTGCGAGAGGAAAAGAAAGGAAAAAACATCAGGTTTAACTTGTCTACAGGTAGCCGGTTTCTAAGAACAGCGGACTAAATGGGATCAGTCCATGGCTGCCAAATCTTTTCATATTTCATGGGGCATCCTCTGCTCATATATGTCAACTTACATAATGGCAGTACCGCATTAACCGAGTTTTCCCATGCCCCTACCGTGGGTGGCAACCGAGAAGTCCATTTTAACAGGATCTCCTTTTTAGCATAAAAAAGTAGAAGCGAGATTAGTATCTTAGTATACCTAAACCTTTGCTCATCGTCTTGTACACCCAGCAGTGCAAGCTTGGCCGTTAAGGGAGACTCCATCTGAAGGCCAACCTTAAGCCACTCTCCCACCGCAGCCCAGAACCTCGACAGCCTGGGACAGGTCCAGAACATATGGAAATAAGTGCTTTCAGGAGAGTGACAACGCAGGCAATTTGGGGAACGTGATGGATAGATTCTGTGCAGCCTCTGAGGTGTATAGTACACCCTATGTAAAAATTTGGTTTGTATTAATTTATCCCTAGAGGATATCACTAGTTTAGAACTTATTTCAAAACACTCCTCCCAAGTCTCTCTATCCAAGTCAGGCAGATCCGCCTTCCATTTCTCCCAGAGAGCATCCATTTTAAGCGAGTCTGTCTGAAGGAGAGCCAGGTATAAAACAGAAAGGGGCTTGCTGAGGGACTCCTGTGCTAGCAATTCCTCAATAGGGTCTGCCTCAAGGCTGGGAGGTGCTGGGAATTGTGCTCTGGCTGCATGGCGCAATTGGTGGTATCTGAATGCCATCCATGCCGTAAGTCTATATTTGTCAACTAGGGCACTAAATGGAAGTAGGGAGCCGGCTTGTATTATAACCTGCAACACCTTGATACCATAGCTGGCCCAAAGCTGTGGGTCTGGGATTGTCCTGAAGTGGGGAAGAGAAGGGCTACCCCACAGAGGACAATAGGGGGACCACTTATTAGGACGCAGGAATCTACGTCTAGCCATTCCCCACACCCGCAAGGTTGCCCCAGTTGAGGTCGGGAGGGAGGGGTATGCTGAGGGGCCTCTGTACACCAAATTACTACTTTTCCTCCAGAGGGCCAACTCAGAATCCCACAATACGGCTAGACTCTCTGACCGCTATCGCCAGGGGCTCTAAAGCCAGGGCAAATAAGCTGGGGGATAGTGGGCACCCCTGGCGAGTTCCCCTCTGGAGGAGAAAAAAGTCTCGCCCTAGGGGCTTGATACAGTAGGCTTAGCCAATGGAGGAATTTGGGACCGAACCCAAATCTACGGAGGACTTCCCATAGGTACCCCCACTCCACGGAGTCAAAAGCCTTCTCCGCATCTAGAGAGGCTATGACTCTTGTATCCCCGTTGTCATGGGAGGCAGCCAGATTAAGAAATAATCGACGGATGTTGATGTCGGTGCCCTTTCCCGCCATGAACCCCGTCTGGTCAATGTGAACCAGATCGTCCATAACCTTACTCATACGAATGGCCAGTATTTTTGCCAGCAACTTGGCATCTGCATTAATTAATGAAATCGGCCTATAAGAGGCACACTCTTCAGGGCTCTTGCCGGGTTTGGGCACCAAGACCACTATCGCATCAGACATCGACTCAGGGAGAGAACCTAGTTCTGAAAATTGTTTCAGCAATGCAGTGAGTCGGGGAGCCAGCAATTCCTGATAAGTGGAGTAAAAATCAATGGGGATCCCATCTGGCCCAGGGGCTTTCCCTGACTGTATAACACCCACTGCCTCCCGAACCTCTTCCAAGGAAATGTCCTCTTCCAGTGTCTGCCTTTTTGCTGGTTCTAAGGTAGGGAGCGAAACTTGATCCAGATACCGAAGCAGCTCACAATTGTCATAGGAGACCCTAGAGGAGTACAGGGTTTGATAAAACTCTAGGAACCTTGCACTAATTTCATTGGTTGACGTTAGTAAATGACCATCCAGACCCCTCAACCTACCAATGTGGGTCACTGCGTGCTGCCCCCTGGCTAGCCAAGCCAGTATCCTACCATTTTAATCACCAAATTCAAACACCCTTTGGGCTCCATCTAGCATAGATTTCTTGGTGAGGTCTATTCTTATTAGGGATAGTTCCCTCAGGGTGTCTTGCCAGATTATATAGTTAGCTTGCACTGGAGATCGTACATATTCGGCCTATTTAATTCTTGCCTGCTCCTCCATTTGTCTCAGAGACTGCACAGATTTCCTCTTCCGCTGAGTTATACGTTTAATATATTCCCCTCTGAGCCAGGCCTTAAAGGTATCCCATAGAACCATGGGTCCCACAGACTCTGCATTATTTACCCAAAAATTGCACAAGACTTCCGGCATCTCCTCCTGAATCCCAGGGTCCATGATCCAATATTTGGATAGTCGCCACACCTTTCCGCCCTGCACATGAGAGGTCCAAATGGTGACAGACAGGGGGGCGTGATCAGATATGCCCCTCGAGGGAATCTCAGTCGATACCACACTCTGCAACATAGCCGAAGAGGCAAACGCCAGGTCAATACGTGACATAGTCCAGTATGTGGCAGAGAGGCAAGTATACTCCCTGTCCGAGGGATGTAAATGATGCCAAACATCTGTCATGTGGAAGGCGGATGCCCAAAGGGACAGGGCATATTGCTGAGGACCGGAGGTAGGCATTCTGTCTAAATCTCTAGAAGGCACCATATTAAAATCCCCCATCATTAATACATTAGCCACTTTAAACATTGTAACCTGCTGCATCAACACATGGAGCACTTCAACATTAACAGGTGGGGGCAAATATATACCCACTATTACATAAGGGATTTCTAAAATTAGTGCATGTAAAATAACATATCTGCCACCAGGGTCAAGCTTGACCTCAATGAGCTGGAAGGGCAAGGATCTATGCACCAGAATGCTAACTCCTCTAGCATAATTAGAGTAGAGTGCATGTCGTGAGCACCAACCCAAGCCCTCCTCAGGCTCATGACTCTGGAACCCATCAGATGCGTCTCCTGCAGGATACACACCTATGGGTGGAGTTTCCGCCCTTGCACGTTCCAGGACACTATTAAGCACTTAGCCATGAGATAAACGTGTCCAACAGCGAAGGAGGTGCTCCACTAGCACCATGCGGGTCCAGTGAACCAGAGGGGGCCCTCGTTTCCCCCCCGGAGCCATGGAGTCCAGCAGGGCGGCATCCTAAAGTGTGACATCATACCAAGGCAATTGCTCCCTAGGGTACATGGGAACATTAATAGACCAACACGACCATAAAAACTTACAAAACATTAAGTAACAGCAACCATGAACGGCAACTGCCGAACCTTCCCTCCCCCCACCCCATGCACCTCGGAACAGAGAGATGCATTTGAAACCCACAACACCCATTGTTCTAGAACTAATCCCTCAGGTTGAGAACGTGTAGCCAGATAGGGATCCAACACATCTAGTAAAGCATACAAAAAACAAAAATAAAAAAAAAATTCCCAAGGGGGGTCCGTCCCAGAGCCATTGGAGTGTAATAGTTTGTAATACAGGGTTATTTTCACCTGACTGAGCAGGGGTACACACTTCAGAGTCAGTTACGATGAACATCCGATAAACCCAATAAAGGAAAAACTAGGGGGTAATATAACTTGCAGTCATTTGTGTAGAACAATAGATAGTACATGTCACAAAGACCCGGAGAGCCCACATTATCATGGAAGGCAAAAAACCTAATCTCCCGCATCCCCCCATCCTATCAGCATATCAAAAAAAAAAGAAGGGTTTTTCTTTTTATATATAGGTGACGGGGGGAGTGTGGGCACAGCTCCAACAAAGATGTGCTTACCAGCCACAGCAACACAGGACGTTCGAATAGAAAACAACCATACATCCCATAACAGATTACTGGGACCAGTAGTGCTACGGGGGGAGCACCTCTAGCCATGCAGAGGCCTCCCTAGGATTAATAAAGAAGCGCACGGTCTCTCCATCCACTACCCTCAGTTTTGCTGGAAACAGAATGCTGTACTTGAATCCTTTGGATATGAGGGCGGCTTTGACGCTGTCGAAGGAACGGCGCTGCCTCTGGGTCTCCATGGTGTAATCTGGAAACATCAGGATCTTTACATTGCGGTAAGGAAGTTCCCCAGCCGCTCGGGCAGCCTCATCTCGGTCCCAGTAATTAAGCAGCCGGAGAATGAAGGTTCTGGGTGGAGCTCCCTCAGGTCCAGGCTTGGAGGGGACACGATGAGCCCACTCTACGGCGAAGTATGGGGAGAGTTTGGCCGCTGGCAGCAGGGAACACAGGAAATCTTCAGTAAACAGAGCGGGGGACCTTCCCTCAACCCCCTCTGGGAGTCCCACAATCCTAAGTTTGTTCCGACAGCTCCTATTTTCGGCATCCTCCGCTCTATATTGTAGTGCCTTAACCCTCGTTTGCAGGGCTCGGATGGATGCCGTATGATCAGTCGTCGTGTCCTCCACCTCCCCCACACGCCGTTCAGTTTCAGCCACTCGAGAACGGATCTTATCCAGGCAAATCAAGCCCACGTCAATCTGGACCTCCTCTATCTTAGATGTTAAGACAGTTTGACATGAGGTGATGGCTGCCATAACCTCCGGAATGCCTGGAGACATTGGGATAGCTCCCTCCACGTGGTCTGTTTGCGACGCCATGTTGGAAAGGCGCACTGGAGATCTCAGGGCACAGGAGAGGTTTCTGCCGGGATACTCGGGGGAAATTTCAGCCGCTTACCCCTCTTCTGACTCCCAAAGGTTTTAGAAGGCATCCAGGGATGACAGGATCTTCTCGATCCACTCAGATAGTAGGTGCAGATAGTTTAACGGATTTCACTCCAGGAGAGCTCAGAGAACATGTCTGTTCAGTTCACCGTCCCGGCCACGCCCATGAGACTCTGTTATTTACTGCTGCCACCTCTGATTTGAATTCCTGGGTGATGGATAGTATATCAGCATGTAAAGTGGAGCGCAAGGACACCAGCATGTCCTTGAGAGTAGTGTCCATGACTGATGGATTCCTGTAGTGTCCTGGTATCGTGTAGAGAGGAGTTAAAGCCGCTGCCCTCCGCAGTGTCTGCGGAAGCTAGTGATGTTTTTTTGCCTGCTCTTAGCTGGGCTGGATGAGGCAGAAGGAGGCAGTGGGTACTGACCTTGTCCCTGTTGCAGGTTGCTGTAGTTACAGCTGCTGCTTTGCCTCGCATCCAGTTCCCTAGCGCAGCCTTATTCCTGCAAGCACATCATAGTCCTCTCCTCTTCTGGAAGTGTCTAATTATTCTCTGTGATTTCTCAGTCTGCTGGGCTGCCCACATCACCTCTATGATGGTGGTGCCCAACAACAGTCTCAGGCCTTTTTGGTGTCTGAAGAAGTAAGGCTTTTAGAGGTCAATAACATACAGTACATTACATATGTTAAATGCATATACTGTATAATATTATGGGAAGATTGTTGTTGAAATAAATTATTTGTTTATAAACCCAAAATAAATGACACTTATGAATGAATGAAGCCTAAGCGAATTACATTTATTTTGATGAATTCTCTTTGACTCATAAGCAACTGGTATTTTTTAATTATCCTTTGTTGCATCTCAGTGCTGCTGATTGCCTGGAGCCTTTTGCAGCCTGTTTTGGTAGATTTACCAAATCAAATAGACTGTTCACTTCCCTAGGGAAGTTGCAACTTGTAAGTAAATTTTCCCCAGAGAATAGTGAATGAGGTAAAGCTCTGCTGACTTCTATCATCACCCAACCATATGCAAGTGAAGTGGCTGTTTTTTTTTTTCCTTGCATGTGATTCGGTATCCTTTGCAAAGTGAAATTTAACAAAATTCATTAACATCAAGAAAAATTTCTCTTGCGAAATTCAACTTGCCCTGCAAAGTGAACAGCCTATTACCTTTAATTAATCAACCCATTTGTGCCTATATGCACTCCGTTGATTGCCACATGGTATTTGATAGGGTAAGTTTCTTTAACCACTTGATCTCTGGAAAGTTTTACCCCCTTCCTGACCAGGCCTTTTTTTTGCTATTCGGCACTGCACTACTTTAACTGGTAATTGTGCAGTCATGCAACGCTGTACCCAAACTAAATGTATGTCCTTTTTTTCACACAAATTGAGCTTTTTTTGGTGGTATTTGATCACTACTTTCTTCTGCTTCTCCTGAGTAAAGGAATACTACATGTGTGAGACTTATGGGAGCTTAGCCACGTACGTGTACAAAAACCAATAACTGCCTTCAGGCTTTCAAAGAGTGTACATTTCTCATTTCACTTTCTCACAATCAGGATTTGCAAGCACATCAGGAGGGACACTATGGGCTCTACAGGCCTGCATTGGAATTCTTGGTGGCTGCAGAACTATTGTGCTAGCTACCGCACTGACTTGGACTGCATTTATGGGACTTACCACGTCACCAAGTGTTACTGCAGTGCTGATATGTATAAGACCAGGGTATACTAGGCTGCTGGTGCTTGCCAGTTCACCAAAAAGATAACATGGCACTAGTACTGGAACTCTGCTGCATATGAAAATCATTATGCAATTGTACTACCTCAGCAACCTGGACATGGAGTCGGGTACTCCTGACCTTAACAGGGGCCTCTACTACATAATCTGTCAGGGTGCCACTGCTCTCTACAGGTTTATATTTTGAGCCTGATTCCAACAGTGAGGACTCCCCATCGCTCTCATCTGCTATGCTCAGTATCCTGTAGGCCTTTTCACCAGTGTACCTTTCGTTGGACATTTTGGCCACTAAATTTGTGACTCATGGGTAAAAAAGCACCTGGCTGTCAGGGACTGCTTGAACTGCTCCAAAAAAATGTACCTGCTAGTGCTAGCAGAGATCAGGCCTGATCTTGCTAATGCTGCAATTTTGTGTACTGTGTATCAGAAGTGACAGTGATCCACTGACACTGCACTTCTTGGAGGGAGGGGCTAAACGCAGGTGCTGGCCAGTGTTGGCGCTGATCCTGCTAATGCTGCATTTTTGGGGACACTATACTATTAGGGACGCTAGTATAGTTCTGATCCGATCAAAGATATTGATCCGTTCAGACATTATACTGGTAATGGAGGTGTACAGTGTGTGTGTGTGTGAGTGTTACTGGCAATCAAAGGGTTAAAATGTATTAGTGAATATGTGGCGGGCAAACTGACGCTCTCTGGGATTGACACTAACACTATCTGGCGTCACCTGTGACTAATACAGTGATCAGAAAAAAATCTGTACACTGTACCAATGACACTGTGACAGGGCAGTGAATGGGTTAACTGGGCGGCGATAAGGGGGTTCAAATTTATTAGGGAATATTTGGCGGGTAAACTGACTAGACATGTGCACACTGAAATATTTTGTTTCGGAATTTCGTTTTCGTCCGAAAAATAAATTTATTTAGTTACTCCCAAAATTCATTTTTATTTACTTTGTTTCGTTAAAAAAATGCATTTGTCCGAAAATCCGAAATAATTAAGGTCGAATCTGTCATTGAAGGCTTATGGTGTCTGTCGAATGTTCTAAGAAGATTCGACGGAGCAGCTAAACTGTACGATGCCGCAATCGCACATTTCCGGTCGAATGTTCCGCCTACAAACTATAGTAGAATTCTAATGTTATATGCGTCATCGAATCTTCATGTCGAATCTTTTCTCTCTATGTCGAATAATCTTGGACTAATAGAGTTAGGTTAGGTACATTCGACCTTTTTTGCTATTGTCTCTATAATGTTGAATCTTTTCTCTTTATGTCGAATCTTTTCTCTCTATGTAGAATAATCTTGGACTAATAGAGCTAAGGTTAGGCACATGCGACCACAGGTTCGATGGACACAGATCGCTATTGTCAGCCTCATCTCGAATCTCCTATCTATATCGAACTGTTGTCGCAACGAAAATGAAAGTAAAGCATTTGTTTATGTTGGATCTTTCGGTTTTCGGATTCTGCACGTTCGTTATCGTTTGTTAAAACGATAACGAAAATACCCGAAATTCGGACAAAAATTCTTTCGGACGAAAATGAATGGACATGTCTAAAACTGACATTATCTTGGACTTCCCCTAACTGCCACTAACGCTATCTAGCGTCACCAGTGACACTAATACAGTGATCAGCAAAAATTCTGTTCACTGTACCTAATGACACTGTGATAGGGGAGTGAAGGGGTTAACTGGGGGGGATCAGGGAGTTAATGTGCCTAAGTGTTTTACTGTGTATTGTGTGCTGCTCTTCTCTCTCTGGAACTGAAAAGGGCTCCACAAAAGAAGAGATCAACATTTCTTATGCCTGTGTTTTGTAAACACAGTCACATGCTAATCTCTGATTTGCCAAAATCGATCAGCAGGTCCAGGACAAAAATCAGTGGCCTGGACCTGTTCAGTGATCAGTGCTGGAGTGAATCACGGCATCGCGCCTGCCCCTGACCCGGGAACATGCAGGGAGCACGGATCATGTATATATATATATATATATATATATATATATATATATGTGATCCGGCACAGAGCTGCTGTCCTGTAGCAGTAAAAACTGGATAAAGTGACAACAGTGCCTTTGCAATGTGTGTTAAAACAGTCACTTGCAGTCTCCATCAGAAGCCCACCGGGACAAAGTGTTTAAACAGTGTTTGACAGAGTAACTTCTAAAAGACAAGACCTGGAAAGGTTCCATTTTTATCATGACAGCTTTACTTACCTCTCATGATAGACATTTTCAATTTTATGCTTTTAATAAAGTTATTTTTTGTTCATAATAGAGTTTCTCATTGATTTATGTAACCTTTTATTTACAACGTACAGTATATATTTGCTCTGTACTAGTGTGCGGTTCTACTTATTCTTTTTTTCTGTGTTTTAAATAATGCTAACTACCAAGTACAATGAGCAATTGCATATTGAAAATAACTAAAAATTGTTAATTTATAGGATGCACAAATGGGGAGGTACATTTTTAACATGAGCAAACCACTGTGGAATATCAAGAAAGGAACATGATTTTATGGTATGCATCTAATTTAAACATGATGTTTTTTTCTGTTATTCTGTTATTAATCTCTTACAATGCAGTTGCAATCACAATTACACTTTCTCATATATCAAAGCAATGTCACGCAGATGTGACCCACTCCAGTGCTTGTAATGATATCACTGTGAAATCTAGTTGTTCTATCACACCCTAATATGACATAATAGTTTCTGGTATGGGTCAAATCTACAGGTTAAATGAGCTCTTCATCGTCATGATGCAACAGAAAGGATTTTTCTCTCCAGCCCATGAACTTGTAATTTTTTTAGAAATATCTTGGGAGATGACAAAAGATGTTTTTGTTCCAAGTCAGTGTCTACTGTTCTGTCTTCTATGGCTATTTTGCTTCATATAAGTCTTGTCAATGTATCACAGAAATATTTCCAGACTTCCACAAAACATCTATTTAGGCCGAAAATCTGTACGTGTGCTTTTTTCCAATATGAAAATCATACATTTTTTGGATGCTTTATGTTTGCTCATGGGTCAGCAGTAAAGTTATAAAGACATTTATCTTAGTTGCACTTAACAACAGTGTTTGTATTACAAATGACTTAAAATAAAAACTGCATTAACAATCCCAACAAAGATTGTTTTCTTAAAAATGAAATTAAAAAAGTAGAAGGAAAAATAAAATATTAGAAATCAATCAAATGAATCAAAATATAGATATTTGATATATGTGGAAAATATGTATAAGTATGATCTAATTGCAGTATGGGCATAAAGTCCTTGCTGATCAGACCAGAGGTCATTGATGATGTTCAGACCAAATTTATTGGCACCAGTATATTTATGCTAGCTCTATAGCTAATCAACATACTTTTACATTTCTTTACAGACATTTAAGGCTTGTACTCAGTATATTTTTTAAATTAATATCCTGGGCTAAAGAATGGACAAGGAAAAATAATATTTTTTCATTTATCTTTTTTAAAACTGTACTTCTTCTTTACCACATTTTGTAAACAGAACATGTTCATGGAAATTTATAGTTTAACATCTATAGAGGAGAGAGTTTTGTGTTAATTATTTCACACTCTTAGAAAAGGAGAACTTGATAATTCCACCTTCATTGTTCTGAATCAAACTGGGTGACCAAGATTTTGGTGGTGCACTATTTTCTTGTAAAGCCACGTGAGCATGCCAGAGAGACCGGGTCACATGATGAAGCTCATGTGACTGAGCGAAATGCATTGACGTCACTGTGTCATGTGACCCGGTCTCTCCGGCATGCTCACGCGGCTTTACATCTTCCGCATCATATCGCCCCCAAAGGAGCTGGCTAGCATCACGAGGAACCTTTGAACAGTATCAGTCTGGGAGAGCACTGACACTGACAAACACCTCTGGAGGTCTGACTGAAGGAGCACAACGGAAGTCACATTTAATGGTCTCAGACAGACCGTGGATCCAGCCATGCTGTGGGTGAGAACATTGCATGTGACAATGAGGTCCCGCAATAACACTATATACCCTGAACTGCAGTGGTGCTGTGTGACTTGCCTTCAATGGCTTGAGTCTCAATGCCTGCCACTCTCTCTATTCATGTCATCTTGGTGGTATACAGACTGGTGTGTTCATGATTGCATGAGTCCATTGCATCCGCATCTCCAAAAGACTCTATACAACTTGATGCCACTCCTTTAATTACTGCCATTATTAGTATTACTTCTACACTGGTCCATACCTGACCATTTTTTGACCCTCAATTTTGCCCCATGTTTATGGACTAATTTTCTTCTTTCTCATATACTTGTCTAGGTAATGGGTGTCATCTGATGCTATAATTAGCCTCATTTACACTGGTCATTTATGCTAGCCCCCTGGTGTGATTGTATGCATGCTAGAGAGCCCGGGTTGTTTTTTATTCACTTTCTTGACAACATTGTTGAAAGGAAATATTAGGTATTCTGGACGACCACCCATCTAGGTACACCAACAGGGCCCTCAGATATCTGGAGACACCGAATGAAACGAGAGGCAGGTTACGCATTCATAAAATGTCTGCCTTTATTAGGTGTGTTACAGCTTATATATGGCTCAACATACCAATAGAAAGAGGGGAGGGGTGAGTGGTTAGTAAATTATGTATTGGTATAAAATATATGGTTATACAAGTCAATGACCCCTAAAATACATCTATCATGAGTTTACAAGAGTCAACGGGCCATCTGGTTATGAGTCATAAGTCATGCATCCTGTCCCATGGCCTACAGAACAGAGAACAGGAAAGGAGAAACCAACCCACAATGATATATATAGGGTACAGTGCTTGTGCAAGAATCTTTCTAAGCATTCTTTCATAGTTGAACTGCAACGCAAATCAAAGCATATCAAAACATATCAAAATGGAGTCACAATGGTTTGGGCATATTATTACAGTTGTCACGATGTTTTAACTATGGTATGGTGAAGGTTTTTGAGTCATGTGTTCCTTTGGCGATTACTATTTTTGTACCAATACATTTTTGTACTTACGCGGCAGAGTGTTTCTATATGGAGCCCCTTTGTTAACTTTTGCTCTTTTTGAGGTTACATTTCTTTGTATTTACCATAGATGTCATGCAGTACAAAGCCAGGATATTTAACTCTAAAGCTCAGTAGAAATGACTTTAGGGAACTCAGGTCATAAATAACTTTATAACACTCGAATTGCAGTATCATGATCACCTGAACCAGCTGCAACTACTGTGGAAAACAATACTGTTCATAACAGTGTATAAGCAATCAACCTCATAACAGGGACAGATGATCCCAGTGCTAGGGGTCTAATGTAACTTTGAATATATATTATGAGATGTGTCAACCAGAACTCTCTCTGGCACACTGTTCAGTCCCCCTCTCTGCTCCCCTATGCAGTCTCAGCTCTCCCCTGGCCTCCCAGAATCAGTCACAGGGGATCACCCTACCTGTCCCGGCCTGTCTGCCACTGTTTCCCCTCCAGAGGCTTAAGCTGGTTAGTGGGGTCAGCCACCATCCCACCCAAACTATGTTGAAAGTGCTGGCTCCACACAACATGCACATAAACAAACTCACATTATACCACTCACATTTACCCCCCCCCCCAATCACCCCCATCACTATAGTAAAAATAAAACTTAGGCATATTTTTCTATTATTAAAACTGTGTACATAGTCTTTCCTATTTAAATTGGTCTGCCACTGGCCAACTGCTTTATAATCTGCAGTATCTTTATTCTTGTAGTAGAACATCTACATCTACCTTTTTTCTCTAGTACATTTTAACTTATGCTGGCCATACACTATACAGAAAATCGGCCGAACCCATTTTCGAAAAACGAACGTTCGACCGTGACCTCAAACGATCGTGCCATCATATAATGACCGATAAATTGTTCAGTGGACATAAATAAATAATTTTTTGTTCGTTTTTTTACATATACCTAGTGCAGACAGTTCGGACGGGAAACACATTAACCTTGCAATTTATCATACGTTCGGCAGAAATTTTCCAAACTTCCCGTTCGTTTTTTTCCCACAAAAACGTCACAAACGATTATCGATTTGTGCCCATTAAATTGGCGAAAAACGAACGAAGTGTCTATACGAACGATTTTTCGGCCGATTTTTCGTATAGTGTATGGCCAGCATACACTATACAAAAAATCGGCCGAAAAATCGTTCGTATAGACACTTCGTTCGTTTTTCGGCAAGTTAATGGGCACAAATCGATAATCGTTTGTGACGTTTTTGTGGGAAAAAAACGAACGGGAAGTTTGGAAAATTTCTGCCGAACGTACGATAAATTGCAAGGTTAATGTGTTTCCCGTCCGAACTGTCTGCACTAGGTATATGTAAAAAAATGAACGAAAAATTATTTATTCATGTCCACTGAACAATTTATCGGTCATTATATGATGGCACGATCGTTTGCGGTCACGGTCGAACGTTCGTTTTTCGAAAATGGGTTCGGTCGATTTTCTGTATAGTGTATGGCCAGCATTAGTCTTGGTTTTTAAAACAACCCTGCTGCTGGCCAATTTACCCTACCTCATTATATGCTGTCTCCTAATTACTTAGTGAAACACCTGTCTTTTCCCTTTGTTTCTAGTAAATTTCTTGCTCATTAAAAATATCCCACCACCAGGCAAGTTTAGATTAATGCGTCTTTTGCAGTTTTCTAATTCATAATGAGAGTTTAGTCAGTGGCAAGACAGTTTTACATCAATAAGAACAATGGCCTTCTCAGAAAACCACTGGCCATTTTGTTTAAAACTGAAATTAATCTTTTCTTCTGCTTGTGTATGTAAGGCAAACTAATTGTAAAAGATAAAAATCAACAAATAATATATATATAGATATATATCTATATATATATATCTATATATATATAGATATATATATATAGATATATATATATTTTTTTTTTGCATTTTACATGTCTTCCACGGCAGTACCCACCTTTCAATGAATACATTATACATTTCTTTGTTTATTAGCCATAAAGTGGACAGAATTTACCAAAAGGAACCCCCCTCCCACACCTTAAACTTTAATGTGATTTGCCACTAAGTTCAGGTTTGCCAAATTTCAGACAAGATTTACCACACGCTACACAAATTGAACTTGAGCAGATTTGCTCATCCAGCTCAAGCACTCCACTGTATTTGTTTCAATAAAAAGGTCATTGCAAATCACATGAAGTACAATAAGCTTTACTAAGATCAGGAAATCCGCAAACTCTATATACAGCGTCCGAACCCCATTGAAGTCTGTGGGAGCTAAATATTATTTTTTATGGCCTTTTTCAGGTCAGTTTGTAAGCTTTTGTTCAAAAGAGCATGAGAAGCTAGGCACTACTTTGAAAGACATATGCCAATGCAAAAAAAAAAAATGCAGTTCAATGGTGGTAAGTGGATCTTTTAATGCAGTTTCAAGGGCAAAATTAAATATATGCAAATTGTTTAAATAACATGCTTAATCCTGCATATGACATCTGTCCAATAAACTTCTGAAAAAGTGATAATTATAAAAAAAAATTACATTTCCAGGCCAGCTTAGTTCTGTTTGCAAAAATGGCATGGGTTTTCCCTCAAAATTCATACCAGGCCCTTTTCCACTATGAGCAGATATAAAAGACATAATTTAAAAGAAAAGTGCACATTTTTTACTCTGCAAAGCCTCCTCTTTCTGAAACTTGTCATACCAGTGCAGTGAGCCCTCATAGACTTATTTAGGGCTGTCCTGATACTACAGACACTTGGAAGAAGCTTGTAGAGGCTGGATTCACATATGTGCGGCTGCGGTTTCCAGCCTGGGGTCCAGTGCGTCTCTGTTCACCAGTTCAGGTGCAATTCTGGTCCCAATTTTTACCTGAATTCACCCTTGAACCAGACCCAAAAACACACAGGACCCTTTTGGAATTTTCACTGCGGCCACCCCGGACATGTGTGAACTGGTTCCATTGAAAGCCATCACACTTGCATGTCATGCAATTTAGACACAATTCGCACATATGTGAACCCAGCCTAAGGGTATGTAAGGACTCTTTGCATACTGAAGAAGATTTTGCCCAGAGAATGTAAAAAACTTGGTGTGCTATGGCTGTCCTAGGCTGGGTAAAAACTATATGTTTTTTTCATTCAACCCAGTGGGCTGAAGGAAAAAAACTGAGAGATTGCTGTACTAACACAAATGATGTTGGTGCGGCAATCTCCCCCACTGTGCTATTGTGTTGTGACAGGGGGACTGCTCCCCTGCAGAGCATGGTGATCAGTGCTGGCAGCCACTGACTGCCAGTGTGGATTCACTGTTGTTTAGATCCTGGTTTTCCAACTTTACAGAAGCCAGCCGCAAGGCCAGCTTCACATAGAGTGGTGCACATGGGCCACTTCCCATTAACTGCACAGTAATGCACTTCTATGAATTGTGGTGCATGGGCTAGCACAAAGGGATATTAGTAATAAAGAGACATAGAACATCAGATAATTTTCACAAATAATTATTTATTTTGGCAATTTAAACAATGGCCAAGGTGTTATCCAAGGGGTAACCGGATAATAACTCAAATTTAAATGAAATATGAAGCCATCCTGGCTAAAATACATTAATCAAATTTACACGGTGTACATCCAATGCTGGATGACTACTCCCCACTGAACAACACCATGACTTCTTAGAAATAGGGAGGGTGGGTAGGAGTCGCAGTCTACTCCAAACGGTCAGTGAGTAACGGCCCTCAGCTCCCTTTTATCTGCTCCCTCCACGCGGGCTTTACACCCACCAATTCTGTCCAATCCACTGCTTGCTACTGCCGACCAATCTAATGGATGTTGCTGCCCAGGGATACCTCTGCTGAAACCAATGGCAACCTGTAGATAAAGAACAGGGAGAAGAGATCTGCAGACCCCTTTGAGCTATCCCATGAGGGCCCAGCATATTGCTATGACCTTTCATTCTGTTACAAAACATAGTACATGCATGTTTTTTGGTGCCTTAACACAGTGCGCATCAACGTGGGGAAGAGCTCACATCGGTGCACATTCATTATCGCTGAGAAACAGTGTAAACCTAACCCGAGAGCACACTGTCCATTATGAGGTATATTACAATTTAATCTGAATTTGACTAATGACTGTAATTCCCCGTACTTAAACTAGGACATATAGGGGAATGCACCAGAAGACAGTCATGTGTATTTCAGTGCATTTTTGCTAACAAAGATAATGCTGAAAGGAGCAGAGAACAGAGTGAGCAGAGTTATAACAGTGCCAGTGTTGCTCCTTTATTTTCCAATCAGTGGATCCCACTACCTTCTTTGCCTATTGCATAGACTCATCCTCTTCTTCCTGGAAGGAGATACAGCAGCAGTAGTTTCAACAATCATCAATTCCCCACTCGACTACGCAAATTCCCTCTACCTAGGACTTCCAAAATACCAAATTTCACATCTACAAATCATTCAGTACACAGCAGCCAGACTGGTAACTGGAAAAAAAACCCTGGTAATCAATCACCCCGTCCCTGAGGACCCTCCATTGGCTAGCCGTGAAGGACCGAGTTACATTTAAGACCCTCTGCCTCACTCACAAATGTACACAAGGAAAATCCCTGCAATACCTCTGCGACAAAATAAAGCACTACACCCCAGGTCGTCAACTAACCAGAATCTCCTCCACATCCCCAAGACCCGTTATAAATTAAAAGGCGAACGAAGGTTCGCAGTCCAAGGACCAGGGCTATGGAACGCTCTATCCGCAGACATCCGCTCGGAAGAAAACAATCTGGCCTTCAGGAAGAAGCTCAAGACCCATCTCTTCTGAAGACCCAGATGGACACTGGCGGCAGAAGCGCCCTGAGGCGATTTAGTTTGCATATGAAGCCTATACAAGTTATTCATTCATTCATTCAGTTACAGGTCAGGCAGGTACCCTATCTGTATTACTCAACCACAGTAGAGAAAGGTAAGGTCATCGACCTAGTTCTCCTGTTTGGTAGGGAGTTCTGCACTGAACAAGAAAGTTGAGATTTCTGTATGATATGTAAAAGGGATTATTCAATTTTACAACAGGGCACCATTTCTTTTAGTTATACCTGTGTAGGTAAGTGTTCTTTTTTACACTGTGAGGCTGTTTACATTAATGCCTGGTAACTACCATAGAGTTCTTGTTACAAACAGATTCTTCCTGTTAAGAGGTTGTTTCCTGTCTCTGCCTAAGGGTCAGGAAACCCTTTAAGGCTATATATATGGGTGTCTTATGCCCCGTACACACGGTCGGATTTTCCGATGGAAAATGTCCGATCGGAGCGTGGTGTCAGAAATTCCGATCGTGTGTGGGCTCCATCGGACATTTTCCATCGGATTTTCCGACACACAAAGTTGGAGAGCAGGAGATAAAATTTTCCGACAACAAAATCCGTTGTCGGAAATTCCGATCGTGTGTACACAAATCCGACGGACAAAGTGCCACGCATGCTCAGAATAAATAAAGAGATGAAAGCTATTGGCCACTGCCCCGTTTATAGTCCCGACGTACATGTTTTACGTCACCGCGTTTAAAACAATCGGATTTTCCGACAACATTGTGTGACCGTGTGTATGCAAGACAAGTTTGAGCCAACATCCGTCGGAAAAAATCCTAGGATTTTGTTGTCGGAATGTCCGAACAACGTCCGACCGTGTGTACGGGGCATAACAGAAAGTGAAGGAGAGTGTGGCCAGCCACATGCTGTGCAAACCAGAGGTGCTGGAGGCTGATTTTGTGTTGTATCCATCCAGGCTGAAAAGGGACAATAGGCAAGTGTTACTGCACTATGTAGCTCACTGTTTGTTATATTACTGTCACTCCTGTGTAAGCACTCCTGTGTGGGAATCAGAGATATCTGTTAGAGACTTCTCTGATTCACTGAAAATTTCTATTTGCATACTGCAATATACTTAGGCTATTCTCAAGTGTATGAGAGCAAAGCTCATTTGATTATGTGTCTGGTTTGTGTTGAAGTGTATATCTGCCACTTCATTATTTAAAGCAACAGTATCCTTTTTTGGTCTGGGGCGTTCCTAGCTAGTATTAGCCTAGGGAACAGTAAACAGCTCAGGGTAGTGACAGGATAGGCTTCCGATGGCCATTTAGATAGGTAGATAGATAGGTAGAGGCCCGGTAGAATCGATAGCCTATAGTCAGGTTAGGGATCAAGGAATAGGCTAGATAGGCCTGATTTGCCTTGCAGGTGGCGCATTCCAGACTTCTTCACCATCAGTGTGTTCGCCTATACAAGCGTCCCCAGGAAGTTACCGCACCACAGATGCATCAGTGTTTGTCCTCTTGAAACGGATTGTGTTACACCTTGCAAGCCAACTTATGAGGGGCCCCTGCAACCGAACTGTGCCACAGGGCCTAATTGGAGGTTTTGGTGGTAAAGGCCTTTAGTTATATATCCAGATATATAGATACATATATACACTGTTCTTCTTAGACATGTGTACTTTATTCCTGTTATTGCTTTGGTTGTATGTAATGCCATCACTTTATCATATATAAAGTTACACTAATCACCTGCTGGTATGTCTGCATATCTTTACTCTTAGGAATCTATTCTGGGTGTCTTAGTACTACTGCTGTCAGTTATTTTGGATGAGTTACTAGTTTTTGTCCTAGAAAGGGATTATCCCTAGATACGCTGGAGCCCTGTTCTAGGTGGAAGCATTGCTAATTATATATTCATAGTCCACTCTTCTTTAGTGAAGGCTCTGGCTCATTTGGTTACCCACAGGTTAGTGCCGTAGCCTGAGTGGAGAGGGCAACTTCATATGACCCACCCTATAACAAGGCTACACCTATACAAGTTTCATTTGCATATTGACAACTCACAGTAATGGTAAACAAAGGAAAACTAAAGAAAAATGCAGAACTAAATGACTCAGACTAAGAACTGCCTAATTATGAGTCTTGCCTGGTGTGTAAATAAGAGCAGTCAGGAAAACAGGTGGATTATAGCAATTAAAACTGCTTATCTTACTGCCAAAACTAGTTAAAGCACGTACCACAACCCTGGGTATAATTAGGCTCAATGCACAGGGGATTATCCATTCTGCTTTACGTGGGTTATATTGTATTTGACATACTTGTGTCTCATTGCTGGTAGCTAAAATATTCTCAGGAGATAAGAGCAAGAGCTATGCTACACTACTACCTTTATGTCATAATAAGCATCTGTACAGAAGAGCCAAATGACTCAGTCAGCATTTATCAGATTTTTTTTTCTTTACAGGGCTAGATAGGTTAGTCTTAGATCGTGGATGCCTGTAGTTGTAGCAATTTTAGTGTTAGGGTGGACTTCCCCTTTAAATCAAGTGAATTTCCCTGTGAAAGCTGTATGGAAATTAAAACAAAAAAAATATATTTTCAAAGAAAGGGACATTGTTTTTCACTTTAACCATGGCCTATATATGTCCTATTTAAATCTGACTAAACCAGATGTAGCTTATTTTCACTGAAGGGAAAGGGAAGAAGGAATTCTCTGGGCTTCTTAATATATTTTCTGCCAAATTACTCCTTTTGACACCTATTGTCTCACAGCCCAGCCCTATTGGCCCATTTTTTTTTTTCTGCTGCAGTTAAGTAATAGTTACAGGTACTATCTCTCTCCTAGCCTGTAAGTCCACAGTAAAGGGGACTTACTCTGCTTACTCCTCCTCTTATCCTCCTAGTAAAGCAGAACTGCACTTTATCTGAGCACCACAAACCAAAAACACTATTTAATTCATTTTTATTATTTAAAGCCAACTCCCCCATGTTTTATTTTTTGCTAAGAAATCAATTTGAACCCCCCCCCCCCCCCCCCCATCATGTCTGGCTTTGGCTATCTTCAGTAAAGGCAGATAATTCATGTAGCATTTACTTACTGGAATCCATCTGCCCTTATCCCGGGCATGCAGGCAGGAGGATGTGCTTAGCTGAGAACCCCCCCCCCGAAGATTACTGGAACTTAAACCAGGAAGTAACTGAAGAAATTTTAAAAAGAGGTCAAAACAAGTAAATATGATATACGTTCCTATCTACTTACAATTGCTAGCAGGATAAGGATTAAACGTAGTCAATGTTGTTTGGGAGTCAAGTGCTGCTTTAACATGTTCTTTGTTGGAGCACCCATGTGACATGTTCATTTTTTGTGTGTTTGCAGTTATTGCTTCATTAATATGCCTGTGTGAATGTAACCTATATTTTCTGTCTCTAAACATTTCTGCTGATAATTTTTCCTAGTATACTATATTTCCCTTTTTTTACAAAGGGCATAAACATGTAAGCAGGTTTAAGTGGTCATAAGGTGCTGTCCCTGCTGGGAGGGTTGGGGTTAATGTTTTGCTCTCTCTCCTGATTGTTTTGGCAGGTTTCTGTCTGAGTCTGGCCCACTTGCCTTGTATGATAAAAATTGGGACAGTGGTCTGGTTCATGAGCATTCCCCTGAAGGAGTCCAGGGAGCCGTCATTGGTGTGAGACCCACAGGGGATAGAGAAACAGAAACTTTTAGCTGGGGTTCGCCCTGAAGGTAACAATGCTGGAGTATGCCTCCAGCTTGCTCTTGCATGAGAAAGCCTGTAAAGGACTATGAACACTGGAATGCACTTTCGCGGGTATGCCTGGGCAGCACACAAGCCTGTAGCCATAGATAGGGAGCTTGTATCATGTTTTTCCTGTTAGACTGTGAATGTCTATTTTTGTACTTTTAAAGCATTTGAAACGTTGTTCTTTGCCTGGTCTGTTGTTATTAACCACTTCATCCCCGGATTTACCCCCTTAATGACCAGGCCATTTTTTGTGATACGGCACTGTACTGCTTTAACTGACAATTGCGCGGTAGTGGGACATTGTACCCAAACAAAATTGATGTCCTTTTTTTCCACAAATAGAGGTTTCTTTTGGTGGTATTTGATCACCTATGCGGTTTTTATTTTTTGTGCTATAAACAATTTTGAAAAAATATTTTTTTTTTACTTTTTGCTATAATAAATATCCAAAAAAATTGTCTTCATCAGTTTAAGCCAATATGTATTCCTCTACAAATAGACATTTTTTGCTAAAAAAAATCGAAATAAGAGTATATTGATTGATTTGCACAAAAGTTCTAGCATCTACAAAATAGGGAATAGATTTATGGCATTTTTATTTTTATTATTTTTTTACTAGTAATGGCGGTGATCAGCGATTTTTTTCAGGATTGTGACATTGCGGCAGACAGATCAGACACTTTTGACACTTTTTTGGGACCAGTGACATTATTACAGTGATCAGAGCTAAAAATAGGCACTGATTACTGTATAAATTACACTGGCAGGGAAGGGGTTAACACTAGGGGCGATCAAGGGGTTAAGTGTTCCCCAGGAAGGTGTTTCTAACTGTGGGGGGAGTGGACTGACAGGGAATAGAGAGAGATCACTGTTCCTGATCACTAGGAACAAACAATCTCTCTCTACTCCCCTGTCAGAATGGAGATCTGCTTTGTATACACTGGAAAATCCCCATTCTTGTTCTGTGTGGATAATCGTGGGTGGCCGGAGGACATCGCGGCTGCCAGCCATGCGCATCAGCTTCGGCCATGCGCCGCGGATGCCTGCTATAGCTATTAAACAAATCGCTGTACCGGTATATCTGGGGGGGCTGGTCTGCAAGTGGTTAAAGAGGTTTATCACAAGTAACCACCACACATTCAGTTAAGAAGTTGGTCTTAGCATGGGTATGAAGGCATCAGTGTTGAGTAGAATGATGTAACCTAGTAACTACTTACTAAGTGTAACAAGCAGCCTGTCTATAGTGCCTGTCTATAGTGTGTACCTGTTATAGGTGGAATGGCTTCTAGCAATGAGAGAGATGTTGTCGGCACTCCTTCCACCAGTGGTCTGTCTCCCACAGCAACAGAAGCAGATTACACTGCAGAGGTTCCCCATTCTGTACAGATGTATGGAGGTTTAAGACTCAAGTTGAATGCATGTGTGAGGCCCGTGCAACGTGCACGGTGGGGTCCACTCTGCTAATTGGGAGTAGTAGTGGAAAGCACTGCACAGATTGAGGTGGACATTGGCTCAGCATGACCCTCCAAAATGCAAATTACTGTGAAGGTGTGTATTGTAATGGGAAACTAAGAGTTGACTGGAGAACAGTTACATTGCCAGTGTACATGGTGTGCCACAGCAGCCTCAGCCTTGCCCCAAGGCATTGTTGAGAACAAAACAAACAAAGGTACCCCAAGTGTGTGTGTAAAGTGACCCTGTAATAAAGTGCCCAATATAGCCCTGAAGATCCCACGCTGGGCAGCCCTCCCATGTGACCCAGCACTTGGCCCTCAACGAGTTATTAGGGAAACATGGAGAACGTGTCAAACAGCCGTACTACCCCCGACCTGCCCACACATACATAATGCTGTAAAACTCTTTATTTAGTAATGATCATTTCTGATGATAGGAAGCACATTATTGCAATTTTACACAGCCTGATTGCTGAAATAGGTATCCCAATCCCTAAGGGTCCTTTCACACGGGAGGTCTGATCAGGTCCGCCTGTCAGTTTTTCAGGCAGACCTGATCGGACGCTTCATTCAGCCCTATGGAGAGGCGGATGTCAACGGTGACATGTCCGCTGACACCCACCGCTATCCACTTCTGCTATCCAATCCAGATGGATGATGACCCTATCTTCCATCCATCTGGAGGATTGGATAAGATTGAAAACAGACAGGCAGTCGGTTTTCACCTGATTTCCCCATAAGGGAGAGCAGGACTCCGTCCATCTCCGCTCTGTCATTCGCCTGCTCAGTGGGGATAAGCGAAGCGATCTCCCGCTGAACAAAGTGGAGTCCGCCAAGTGTGAAAGGACCCTTCGATTGCTTGCAGCCTTAACATAGGTGTACATGAGTGATGAACTCTCTGCTGCTGAAAGATTTGTTTGTTGGCAGTTTTCTCATTTGCAGCACTGAAATCAGAGCTACTAAGGAGATGGAAAACAAGTAGTTAAATTGCTCATTAACACTTGTTTTTCCACAGCACCTTTCAAGTTGAAGTTCCATTCATTACTGTGTGGCTGCAGCTCGGGGTGTTTAACAAAACAGGACATGCAGCATTTTTAACACATACTATGTAAGCCCACTAAATAAATAATAGACTCATAAAAACATTTAAAATAAAATGTGTTAATATTTAATGCATCTGCGCTATGGAAAATCACTAATCTAAGAAAAAGAAAATTCAATCTACTGCGTTTAATGTTTGTTTTTAGATGTGTTATCTGTCAAAATATTATATATTTTATAACCTGTTAAGTTTGCAGCCAATATCTGGAAAACTGACTCCAACAAAATCCTGTAAATTATAGATATCAACTAGCTATAACACATAATACAATTCTTCACCATCCCCAAGACTTAAATAGTAATGTATCACCACATGCTGAAACATGGTTTGTAACCTTCTTTGCAGCTACAACTCTCGAAAATATACCTACAGCACATCCTGTGTTTTATGCAGTGGCAGCTGGTGCTCCAACAGTCGGGGGGGTGGCAAACAAACCTGAGACATCTACCCCCCTGGTCGCTCCAGCCCCCCACCCACACCAACCCCCCAGTCGCCAGCTCGTCCGCCCATCGATCGGCACTTACCCCATCCATGTCACAGCTGAGGCTTCCCCCCTCCGTCTCCTCCGTGTGCCGGCGGTCGCTGCTTTTCCTTCCGGCCAATAGGGTCTTCGGACTCCCGGCCAATGGGGTCTTAGGACTCCTGGCCAATTGGCCAGAAGGAGAAACAGGAAGACATTAGAGCATATTAATTTGCTATTGTCACGCAACTGGGTGGGCTCAGGTCGCAGTGCTCTGCACCCAGTTCCCACCCTTTTTTAAAGCCAATTAGAGCCTCAGGCTCTAATCATGTGCTTAAAAAAAAAAAAAACCCCATTGAAATCCATGCGTCCAGCCCCTAATCTACATGCAGGGTGCTGGACGCATGGATTGAGGGGGCGGCGCCCCTATGGAGTGGCCGCCACTGGTTTTATGGCTCATTTATAAAATTCGGGCTGTGATTATTTGCCTGCAGTATGTTACAGAGTTCTTTTTACACATCAAAATGAGCTCTGTGATTTGAAAGGATGTCAGTCACATGGCTTTGACAAGTCACATGACTAGGCCCTCCTGACAACTTTTTTTTTTAAACTCTATTGGTATTAATACTGTTACATACATTTGTAAACCACATCATTGTGTTTTATAACTATAAGGACTCATTCACACGGCACTGAAGCTTTCTATGTTGGATTTTGCTGGCAGAAGCTGCCAGCAAGATCATGCAATACAGTACTTTGTATCTTGTACACATATAATATTTGTTCAACATTTACTGTACATGTGTACAGTTTCTATTGGCCACCACTGCTGCTTAGCTAGATGCTAGGACACAGGTTGCTTTTGCAGCCTGCATCCTAGCAATGAAGAATATTAATCCTGCCACCAAGTGGGCAGCCAGTTACCCTTCAGACCTGCTCTTTTGGCCAATATGAGTGTGTGTAATTTAAATGGCTCACCTAATTAAATTAATCATAGGCAGAACTTACCCCTTCCACTGGCCATCCAGAGCAGACCTGATGGGGAACTGCAATACTGTAAAACTATTCTGGTTCCACCCTTAATGTATCTCATCATGTCCACTCTGATGGTTGATGAGAGGAGCCGTTTCTGCCTGTAGAGGTTTTGATTGGCTTAGACTTTTTTCTATGTTGCCAAACAGCCCAGATTTACACTGCAAGATGGAGCTATGTGCATGAGCCCATAGGCTTAATTAGTGCTGTGTTCAGAAGTATACAAAACTATAAGCTGTACACATCTGAATTGAGTGTTTTCTACATCCATGTGCATGAGCTCTAAAGCTATAACTGCTGCATAACTTAATATCATGTGAGGACAGAAAGAAAATGGAGTCTTAACCTTTAAAATCCATGTCAACTTTCATATTTCTGTTCTTAAAGATTCACTTTTTGATAGAAGGTATAGCGACTTGCACATGCCTGCCATTAGTGTCCTTCCCAACAGATTATAGTATCAAGTAAATTGCAAGTTTAGGGGTTGATAAAATAAATGAAAAATATTTTTGCAATATGAATGAATATTTAATTTACTTAAATTTCATGATGAACAGCAGTGGAGACTTCCTATGAATGTCAGGTCTGTGAGCTAGGTTCCAGTAGCAACTCTCAGATAAAGCACAGATTGCCTCTCCTCTTCTTGACAAATCATTTAGAAAGAGATAAACCCATATGTCCTGACTCCCTAATACCATGTGAGAGATTTCAAATCTAGAAATTAAATACTGGGCTTAAATAAGACTAAAAGGTAATGCATACTCATTTGTGGACATAACAGAAGATTTACTTCACTGTAGAGTTTGCTTATGTGTTATATGAGGCAACCTTCTTGGTGTACAATGATTTATTTAAAATTAAGGCTGGGAAAAAAATAGCAAACAATGCCCAGAAAGTTATTTTAGAGCTACTTGACAATAATGTCCACATGCCCTTTACAGCCAGAGCAACGTTGTGACATGTACCCTCTGTCTTCCTGATTAGGAATTGGGGTTTGTGTCCTCTGAAGCTTGGCAATTTAGCATATTTTGTTTAATTATTTTATTTCAGGTACTTATATAGTGCCATCAATTTATGCAGCGCCTTAAGGAGCTTACAATCTAAGGTCCCTAACTCACATTCAAAGATACACATACTAAGGCCAATTTAGCCAGGAGCCAATTAACCTACCAGCATGTCTTTGGAGTGTGGGAGGAAACCGGAGTACCTGGAGGACACCCACGGAGACACAGGGAGAACATGCAAACTCCAGGTTAAAAAAACATATGTCTAATGGTTGTAGAACAGTATACAACGTGAAGTAACAGCACAGTCCTTGCATAACTCACTTCATACCAGTCTAACGGAGCAAATCTCAACAACTTGGCCCAGAGGTGTCTGACTACATATGCAACAATCTGACTTGTCTGTGTTAGTCGGAATGCCTTACTGAACTGGCAAAGCTCCAACACTTCCTGGTAGTAATGAAGCTTGCTCATCCCCCTCCACATCCCATACATTCCAACAGACCTTATATCATAGTGATGGTCCAGTAGAAATATGTGGTGCAGGGATACATCAGTAAAACCCCAAAATTAACAGAGCTTTGCCTATTCATAACTGCTCAGCATGCAGATATGTGTTTGCAGTCACTTTATACCTGCTAGCATCTATTTTTTTATTAAAGCAGACCTATAGTATTTATTACAAGTATTTATATAGCATTGACAATTCACACATCACTTTACATATCGTACAGTCACATTCCTGTACCTGCCTTTAAGAAGCTTACAAGGTGCCTACCTCACATACATACATACACATACTAGAATCAATTTAGGTAGGAGCCAATTAACCTAGTAGTATGTCTTTGAAAGTGTGAAAGTAGTAACTAGAGGAACCTATTGCAATCATAGGGAAAACATGCAAACTCCATGAGATTGTATCCTGGTTGGGGTTCAAATCGAGGACCTTTGTTCCGCAAGGTAGGCGTGCTAACCACTAAGCTACTGTGCTGCCCCATATTTAAAGACAAAATAACAAAAACAGCATTTTCTGCATAATTTACCAACAAACCAGAGTTTGCCCTGCTTTGTCTGCTGGGCAGCATCATTCAGTTAATTTTCTTGGAAACCATGCTTGTTACTGGACAGAGAAAGGAGAAGCAACACAGTGATGAGATCTCTCTGTCACCTTGATTGCTCCTCCTGTCAGCATGCTCACATTCAGGACATGTATGGGTTGTTTTCTTGGGTTCCTTCTTCCTCTTACACTCTATCTCTGTTATACAGGACCTGCTTGCTTTTAAACACATCCATATAATGATGTAATAATAATTACAAAGCTTCATTAGTTTGTGTTATATATCTGCCTTAAATTTAGCTTTAAAGTGACAAAAGTTACTTTAAAGCTACATGCAAATGTAAAGAAGACCATAACTGATCCATCATAATGATATCATACATATAGTTCTTCAAAGAATGCTGAAACCTTATCTGGAGAAAAAGTCTTTAGGTGAGGCAAACTTTTTACAATCACCATGACTAAAGCCTAGTAAACACAGGCTGAATGTCGAGTGGCATTGGCAGGTTCAATAGAAACTGGCCAACACTTGACCCGTGTGGACTGCAGTCGTTAGACAGAAGCCAACCGTTCGGCCGGCTTCCTGTCAAAAGGGCATGACTGAAAAAAGGTCTGTCAATCGGCTCCCGATATCAATGCTCACAGCCAATGGCTGAAAGCGCTGACCAGAGTGTTCTGGCCGTCCCCCTGTCAGAACACAATAGAACAGCACAGGAGATCGTTGTACTAACATTGAATAGTTAGTATAGCGGCTCCTCCTTAGCTGTCAGGTTTTTTTTGTTCCGCCCTTGAATTAAAAAAAAAAACTATTAGTGTGTATTAGGCTTAATACTTTCTTAGAGCTACCTTGCTTGTTAGCCTCCATGCTGAAAAGGTAAAGCACTACATGACTTCAATATTAAATGGCTCATTTACCAAACAATTTATAAAGCAATGGTATGACCTATTCACAGAAATACTGATGCCTTTCTTTTAAAATCTGTTCTTATACATTTATATAATGGTGCAGTGGACTTTATAAATGTGCTTTCCACTTTATTCCTGGGCTCTAAAGCAAACAAAGCCCCGTTTATTTAAATGAATCGGAAAAAATAAAGTTTAGCGGGAGGAGGAAGACTTGTTTAAAGTCATGTGACAGCTTTCTTCAGCTTGCATAAGTGTTTTCTGCAATAAACACACTACAGGGCATAGAGCATTTGTTAAATGTCAGTGCATTGTGGAATGCTTGTAGTAATGTTCTTCAATTTGTAAAGCAGAAATAACATACACGGTGCATTTTTCATGCACAATGTCATTGACAAAATATGGCCATGTGGCCATATTAGGTCATTGATGTAATTAGCATCCCCAACCCTTTATCACAAGTGATTGCTGGGTGGATGTTTAGCCTGGTGACCTGATATCAGTTGACAGTTTTGGCTCATCCCCATTGACAGTATTGGAGGTGCCCGTTAATTATATGGATGCAGTGCCAGACTTAGACAATATAAATACAAAACACAGAGTATACCATACTTGCCTTATATTCACCGTGTCTCAGATTTCCAGATGCAGACCCAGCTGTGAAAAAAAGGTGTTGAGTGCTTTCAGTATTGAGCAACTTAACGATTCATATGTATGCTACATTATTTGTATTATCTATGTATTGTATTTAGCATTTGCTGGACTTTTCACTGTAAACCCATCAGAATGTATACCAGTCCAACAATATTAGTACATTTTACATTTCAGTATTAGCTGTCATGTTACAACTTATTTATTCCTACAACTTAAAGGAAAAAAGGAAGCTTTAATCTGTTTGAGGCAATCTGTCTTGGAATACAAATAATCCCTAAAGTTGACCTCCGAGCAGATATTGAAAGATCACCAGTTAAGTATTCTTTAAAAAAATATGCTATATGTTCATAGAAATAACATAAATGGCTGAACCTATTCTCTTATGAGCCTCCTGACATCCCCTGCACAGAATCACTTATACTGGAGTGGGAGGGGCAGAACTTTTAGCTAATCAGTGTTATCTGCAAGCAACATGTGCTGATAGAAAACACACTGAAAGTAGGATAGTACAGAATTAGCAGAGTTGATTAGTTAAAATGTTGCTGATCCTTCATTGTCCAATCACCAGGCTTAAAATGGGGTAACTACTCCCTCAATCTGACCTCCAGGGAAAACAAAAAGTAGTAGGAAGTATTAGCCGATTACACGACCACTGGGATTGGCTGCAACACAGTGCTCACATGATCGGGAGCCAGTCCCATGGACTCCTGATCATTAGTATGGACCAAGATCTGTCCTTGAAAGCTCAGTCACTGTGCTGGAAAGGCACTGTGAGCATGTTCTCAGCACAGAAAGCTCTGCCACCCATGAATGCATATGTGTGTCATGTTGGCATTAAAGCCCATCCTCTTTGCTGCCACACACATGCGTTATGTGGGCAGCAAGTGGTTAAATATACACTACCACCACAATGAAGGTGAGAAGAGCCTGGTACTGGTCCAGCAGCATGAGGTGAGCCTGTGCACATGGGGGATCAGGTAAGTAGAAGTGCTTTTTCTGCCAACCTGCATTTTTTTCTTTCTTTTTTTCTACTTTACAGAATAAAATGCAGTGAAAGGCAAAATATTTTTGTAGATCTTTCAGAACTAAAATCCCATTTATGATATAAAAATCATACTTTGTTTTTAAGATACTTTACTGTGTTAAAAATTTATGACAACCATATGGCTTGATTTTCTTCCAATCAATCATTAAAAGCACAGTCTATTCAGACACATGAAAGGCACATTTCAAAAATGGTAATTGGGCAATGACACAAATAGCTACTGTGCGGTGAGTAGGAGTTGCCTGGCAATTGAGTAGTGAAGTCTATTCCCTCATCCTCCACTGCTCTCTTGCTAGAGAAAGCGGCTGACAGCCCAAACCAGCATCCCTGCTAAGATCTAACAGTGCTTTAAAAAAAATACATTTAGCATCTAATTATAAAAGGTGAATTAAAGGAACACTCTGGCAAATCCCAGCAAGGAAGACATTTCTAACAGGGTGAAGCAGCAGCAAGGAGGAGTTTTTTCTTTTATTTGAATGGTCTCTCTTCAGATGGATTCTCCGACTGCCTGGCAATACTGAGCACAGGACTGCGAGACAGCACAGCACTGGGCAAGGCTTAGGAATGACAAGGCAGTCTGTAAACAAATGTCTTGGCAGGAGACCACTCTATGTTACACATTGTAATGAAGCATGACAAATAGGAAATGTGTACTAGGAAGAGAGGGGATTCCTCGGGGAGATATTGAAGTCACTGAAAAGAGAGCTATTCTCTAAACTCTAGCAGAAAGCAGAAGTACATACCAAGGAGAACTACTTAGAACTGACTTTGACCAGCATGGCACTTTACCTGATTAAAGCTTTACTTCTTTTTGGAATTCACATGTCTGGCTCTCTGACAATTGACACAACACAACCACGGCTACGATTGTCTTTTAAAGGTAAGATTCAGGCACATTTTTTATTAACATTAACTAATCTGACAGCTGGAAGTATAGCATTACAAGACAACTTGCTTAAGTCATATTTATTTAACTGTGTGAAGCTCCTTTTGCTTAGTTTAATTTTATTACTTTATTAATCACATTATTACATTTGTATCATTAAAATAATTTAACAATTAAAAAATGCAATATAAGTATGCTTTTTAAAAAATGATTAACCATTACATATAGAAAGTTGGAGTATAAATATGCTTTTTTATTATTATTATTACAGGCTGAATTCATGAAGCTGTACATAAGGGATAAGATTTTTTTTTTTTTTGCCATGTAACTATCATTTTTAAATTTCATTGAAATTAACTTGCTTTAAAAAAAAAAAAAAAAAACAGAATCATTGTTTGTTTGGTTCACCTTTTTGTGATTTTTCTCTGTTTTTTTCACTAAACATAAAAAGAGACCTACAGTATATAGTGTGGGTATTTGGTACTAAAAATGAAGCATGATTCCAAGGACAACTTTTCCTGGGCAACCAGGGACAATTAGCACCTATTCTTTTGAGAATATGAAGAATAATATTGATGTGCTATCTCACCTTGGTACTAAAAGAAGCATATGAAGCCTAATGCATCTTATGTGTGTGCTGTGTGTAATTACTGCACTGAACCTGTTAATGAAAGGAAATGCACTGTTGTAATTAGATATTCATTCGCTTCTATGTGCTTAAAAGGTCAGAAGTCTGTGATGTGCAACAGACTGCTTCAAGGCTGACAGGATTACAAGCAACAACAAAACAGTTGAGATCTTTTATGTTATGTGACAGGTATAGCAAAACACCTGGCCATAAAAAGCTAAACAAAACCCATTCAATGCAATCCAGCTGCCTGTTTCATCTTCATTCGCTATCTTCACTTGTTACTTCAGGGCTGAAATGTATGATTACGTTTGCAGCTTTAACTCCTTTATAACCAGGGTAGTGCTGTATTCTTGTCAACCTTGGAGAATGTTAACACTGATATTACACACACGTTATAGTGATATTATTGTATGAAACTTTTCATTAAATTAAGAGGGGGCTGTCTTTTGCCAGCATTTTTATTACTGTTCATAGCAAGATTTGTAATATTATTTACATGCTTTTGAATTTTAACTGTATAGTCACTGTTTCAGGACATCAAAAGAATCACTTAATGATGGCATGCTAATCTTTCGCTTTAAAAAGTCATAATAGACTAATTTGTATATACAGTAGAACAATTCGCTAAAGCTGGCCATACACATTACAATCTGATTGTGCAATCTTCTATAGCTCAACAAATAACTAGTACTGTAATAAGATGGTCTACCTCATTAGATATAAATTGAATAAATTGTTCAGTAGGCACTCATGCTACACAGCTGCTGCTAAATCTGAACTAGGTTAAAGATTTTTCCATGTTAAGCAGATGAATATCATGTACAGATTATGGTATAGTTCAGGTGATATGTGTGAAGTAGACTGGACATATTTTCCAAGGTGGAAGTTTATGCATTCTAAGCTGTTATCAACTTTTATTAAGCCAGTCATACTTGTAGGGAACACATTTTCCACAATGAAGAGATAAGGCCCCCTGTAGCCCTTCTGCACATTCAGTACTCCATGTGTTTCTAACCATTCCCATATTTATGCTTTTATGGCAGTAATGGGTAGTTCTGGATGAGGACTATTCATCTCTAAACAGAAGACCAGACAAAACACTATAACCCACCTGCCTACTAGCCACCCCAGTTCCTTTTTCCAGTTGTTTGCATACCATTGAAATGGGTACCTAGTGTCATTAGCCAATGGGTAACTTGTGATGTGGACACCTGCTACTTATACATGTCACAAATTAATCTCTAAAAGCTCTATAATCATAACATAAAGATTCCTCCATGTTTTAAGCCTAGGCGGTTCAGAAAAAATTATGTCTGGGTACAGAGTTTAACAGAATACTTTACTATTCTCCTACAAGTACAATGACTACGATACAGACCTCTTACTCAACGAATAATGAAGAAGCAGAGAAGAAATTATATGACAGAAAATGATATAGTATAAAGGTGCTATAGCCTATAACAATCTACTAGAGAAGTGTCTATTATTACTGAACTAGAAATTAATTCAGGAGTCTCCAGCATTCATTGTTCTTTTGTACTACACATTGATCTTGTGTGTGTGTCTTTACACAATTTAGTCTTTGCCTGAAGGTACTAAATCCTCACATTTTTTATTTTTGCTCAACATTGTAGCTTTGAATTGATTAACCAAGATGGGTCTTTACTTTGTATGTAAATGAGGTGTCAGATTAAGCTATTTAGAAGTAACTAAAGCAGATGTTTTGACTGTATCTCTTGCAATAAAATGTGCTTTGGCTGCTCCTGAACATGAATGCTAAAATATTATTGATTATACATTATACAACATACATTTGCAATGTTATGTTTGCTACTTTTGTATGCCTTTTCATATGTGTACAGTAAAAAAAATTATGCACATACTGTATAAGAGTACAAATTCTGAGATTCAGAAACACCAATAAAAAATGGAAATCGGTTCTAAGGCTGGATTCACACCTATGCATTTGTAGTGCTTTTTGCATTTTTCAGATTTTCACTAAAGAACGTGTTCCATAGGAAACAATGTTAAATGGACTGTAGTCTAAATCTGCAAAATGCAAAAAGCACTAAAAATGCAGAGGTGTGAATCCAGCCTTACCCCCCCCCCCCCCCCACACTTAAATTTTTATTAACTGCCTTTAAAAGCCATGTGCATCTGCCCTTTGATTCCGTTAAATAGTGATGATCAACTGTGAGTATAGGATTGGGCATATGGGATTGTATGATATTGTATGAAATTTTTTTTATTATTTATTTATTTATTTATTTATTTTATTTTTTATGGTTGAACTAGATGGACTTGTGTTTTTTTTCAACCTGACTAACTATGTAACTATGTAACTATGAGCGATTTGATAATTTGACACAGAGGTTCAAAACATGTGAATAAGGAGCTAAATTAATTTTCCAAAAATTCTCATCTTGTATATGGGAAAACTTAAAGGAGTGTACAACTTTCAGCAAGTTCAGCAAGGCTTAACTTTAAAACATCCTCTTTTTTATTTTTAAAGTTCAACCTTTCAACATTCAGCTAACTGGATGCCACTCTGTTGCCACTCTACACACATTTTCCAGCTTTTCATTATGCCCTTTAAATGGCCATTTATCCTAAGAAAACTTTTTGCCTTGTTCTATGTAATGGCATACTATTAGTGAGTGCTTTCTTTCATATATTTCTAACTGTCAGGATGAAAAGTACATGGCATTCCAAATCTTTCTACATCATTACCTAATTGGGGTAACAATGTCTCACTTACCTGACTACAGTAACTTAAAATCTGAGATCAATGGTGTGAAATACAAATCATCTTTGTTCAAACTGCTTCCTTTTAAAATAACATTTCATACACTTTAAGTGAAAACTGTTTAATGTATCTTAGGAAAAAAATTAAGCTTTTTTAAGTCTTGCGGAAGCTGTGGTATAAAGTTGGATAATTTTTGCTTTTGGTTCTGAAGAAAAGCCAGCTTGTACTCTTCAATGAATTATTTGTGTTCACTGGCAGCCTATGTTGTTCCTATTTTGGATTTGAAATAAGCATGCTCCTAATTAAGGAAAAGCTATTACATTGACCCACTATATTATAGGCAGTTTTAAAAGCAGTACAGTTTTTATGACAGTGATGACAGAAGCACTATATTATACATTTGTCCTTGATAGAAAATAAGTTTCAACACATGCACAAATGCACACATCATGTTAGCAGTATAGAATAACAAACAATTAGCTCCAGGCTGCTTGGGCTTTTTGTGTGTGTACTCATGATTCACAAACTTTTTCCAGCTGTAATTTAGGTTTTAACAACACTCTGCTGTTCCAACAGCATCCTGTTGAATATTACCATAAAAAGTTGACTGAAAGCAAAATGGCTAACAAATTTAACACTTAATATCAGCCAAAATGTTATTTTAGTTTTGACTGGAGTAGAGGACAATATTTCTAGCTCTCCTGGGGAGATATTGTGCAACTGCACAACTCTGCTGGGAAGATTTTGCCTTACTTTGGCACAATGTCCACACAAAAAAATGATTGTCAGACTTTGTATCACTTCTTCACTTTACTAATAATGGGGATTTGTCTGTGTCCCTTTTGTGAAATTTCTCATCATTCCAATTCTGACAGAAAGAGATGGAGAAATCATACCAGTGGAAACACAGACAGCAATAAAAATCCAAAAGATGCTTTTCTATGCCATAAATCAGGGGTCTTAAAACTATGGCCCATGGACCACATCTTGCCTGCTACAAGATTGTATCTGCCCCCATGTTATAATTACCTGTTCTATACAAAGGTTTTGCACAGAGCAGCCCTGATCTTGCTCTTCTGGGGTCTCCCACCGGCTCTCAAGTCTCCTCTTCGGTCTTTGGCCAGTGCTCCCATGGAAAGCTGCTTTCCATGGAGGCACCCATGCAGGCTCACTCCCGAGCTGCCCATTCTGCGTCTATTGACACAGAATGGGCAGCTCAGCCCCACCCCCGCTCCTTCATCACAGTGATTGATTGACAGCAGTGTGAGCCAATGGCTTCCACTGCAATCAATCTGCCAATTGAGGAAGGAGGCACTTGTGCACATCGCTGGATCAGATCTGGCTCAGATAAGAAAAAGAGAGGGCTGGGGGATCCTGCAGCACAAAAGGTTTTTTTTTTTTTACCTTAATGCATAGAATGCATTAAGGTAAAAAAAAAACCTTAAGGCTTTAGAACCACTTTAATAAGCACTGATTGAGGATTAAGGTTAGCAGAGTCTGACTATGGTCTCCACTTTTGGTGTAAGAGGGACTCTGATAGGGACCCTGATGTGGATTTTTTTAGGCCTGAAAGTATTCGTATATATAAAATGTGACACTCCTACTGCAAAGTTTGGAGACCCTCTATATTAAGTGGTTTGGCTGAGTTGGGCTTTCAAACTAACTGTTTTGACTAACCGACTTAAAATAGGACTCAGATACATCTTTTCCAGCAACTTTATTCTGGCACAACTTTAGTTATAAGCCAGATTAAATACAGGGGTAGTATAGACTCCTGTAGTAGTATATAGTATATTAAAAACAAAAATCTCTGCTCAAAGCTGCAGCTTCTGTGCACATAAAACCACACTGTTACTGCAGCTTAAAGCAGTAGTAAACACCACCTGAACACTTGTACCTACAGGTAAACTTATAAAGCTTATCTGTAGGTACAAGATATGCCTCCTAAATATTAACCGATGCATGCGCTCTGAATGGATGGCATATTCATACTATCCCTTCAGAGCACTGAGCTGTGGCCTTGACTCCCGTGCGCATACACGAGAGTGATGTCATCACGGCTCACCCATTCAAATAACCAGAGCCCACGAACCCAGAAGAAAGACCAGGTAAAGTTGGAAGCCCTGTTAGCGGTGGAGGCTGGAGGGCTTTATTTTAAGATAAGTCTTTCATAGTGTGCTAGTATGCGATGCATACTAGCACATTATGCCCTTAACTTGGAGGGAGATTTTTTTTATGCAAGAGTTTACTACTGCTTTAAAGTGAACCTTCACACAAAAAAATAGTTTTTTCACCATTACAACCCTCCCCCCACCACAATTTTAAAAATCCATATTCTTTCTTATTTACTCTTTCTTTCATTTTAAATCCAGCAGCTCCCCTGAATTCATTCTCATCTATATAAGAATGACATATCGCTGCTTCCGCAACCCCCAGTTATATCATTGACTTGTATCCTAGGATGGTCTTGGTGGTGTGTCATTGGGGGCTGGCTGCAAGAACCTGGAAGACACAGCCAGCTCCCAATGATGTACCAAAGGAAGATGGTGGTCCCAGACCAGGCAACAGGAGTCGTGGATCACAGCAAAACAATGCTGGGTTCATTGAGTGTGTATGTTTGTTGAGGATAACTCTGCAAAAAAGGTAAGAGGGTATGAAGAAAAACTTAAACACAAAGACACATGCAGCTTTCCAATTTTCATCAAATACAAGAAAGCCCAAGTTTGCTTATAATTGATTTTTATATTAAAGAAGAATTCCAGGCATGATATATTTTTACATAGTTGCATTGGTCTAGCAATCAGTCTAGACCAATGTAACTATGTATATACCATTCCTGAAAGATGAAAGTCACTGAAGTAGACACCGCTCCTTCCGTGATCTCCATTTGCTTCCAGGTCCCATGCTGAGCGGCCTATCTGATGCATAACCTGAATAGAGGAGGTCAGCAGCTCAGCATGGGGACCATTTAGAGAATGCTGTTAATTTTCTAAATTAATACAAAGCATCCTTTGATTCGATGACTTGGAGAGAGAGAGACATTCACACATTATCCTGGGTCATCTACCTTCTGGACTGAGACTCTGGCTCAAAAGTAACACAATCATGTAAATCCCGGTCCCTGTGCAGTTCTTGGGTGTGTTCACAAATGTCTAACACAGAATAGTCCCCTGCTGCAGCCTCTCATCTTGTGAGTTGCTACAAAGTTACAACGTTGCAGTATACACACTGGGGGAGAGAAGACTGAGGAAATGCTTCATCCTGCCTTCAACAAAATTATGACAGCATCTTAAGCTAGGCAAAGTCACTGACTGGTGCACAAAGATTTATTTTTTTAAACGAGAGATCTTGGAGCTTTTCTGAAAAATTATGCTGTTGCTGTATATTGGTAAATGGCAAGAATGTATACATGCAGACTTTTAAAGTTACTGAAAGGTCCACTTTTATATTAACCCCCAGCCATTGAGCCTATGTTTTACCATTAACTAAACCTTAAAGCGGTATTAAACACAAAACCAAAAATGTAATATTTTGCAGCTTACCAACCATTAGATGTGGTGGCTGCATCTGTTTTCTTTTTTATGCATTTTTAACTTGTAATATTGCTAGTAACACTCTCATTTATTAGTCACATACAACTCTGGAGGAATGAGCAGAGAAGGCACAGCAGACAGCAGCGTTGTCAGTCTGGGGGGGGGGAGGGTAGTGTTAAATGTATTAGAAGATTAAGAGCCACTAACAAAATAAAGCCAAAAACCCCAGCTCACACGTTATAATCAGTTATAGCAAACTGATATTTCCTTTTGGGATAAAGGGTGTGCACGAATAAGTAAAAGCTGATCATTCTAATCAGTACTGCCAATGTTAAGTGGTTTGTCTTATCCATATAAACTGTTACCTTATGCTGGAGAGTTTGTACTGTGAAAAACAAAAGATTTGCAGGTTGGATTACCAGATGAAAATATTAGAAAGAAAGCCTCAAAAAAGGAAACTAATGCCGCTTAAATACGAGAGGACTTCTCGTCAGACTGAACTCCAAAGGACTTTTCGATGGAGTTTCGATGGAGTTCCACTGAAACAGACTTGCCTACACACGATCCCACCAAAGTCCGATCGTTTCGAACATGATGACGTACGTCCGGACTAGAAAAAGAAGTTCAATAGCCAGTAGCCAATAGCTGCCCTTGCATCTTTTTCGGTCCGTCGGACTAGCATACAGACGAACGTTTTTTCGTTAGGAATCAAGTCCATCAGAAGGATTTGAAACATGTTCTATTTCTAAGGTCCATCAGATTTTTCGACAGAAAAGGTCCTATGAAGCTCACACACGATCGGAATGTCCGACGGATTTGTTCCGTCGGACCTTTTCTGCCGGAAAGTCCGGTCGTGTGTACGCGGCATAAAGCTTGGTTCACACTGGAACTGGCTGCGGATCACACAGGAACACTGTGCATCCCCATTCTCAGGTTCAGGGATAAATCAGGGCTGAATATTTGCCTGAATTAGGCCCTGAAATAGAGCCAAAGACACACAGCATTTCTGTGCAGTGTGCTCTGCAGCCACAACAGAGATATGTTGTGAACCAGCTTTATAGAGAGCTGGTCACATTCTCTTGCTATGTGAATTGGATGTGGGCAAACCCGCATCCAAATCGCATAGGTGTGAACCCTAATACAGCCATCATATCTAAGAATTGGTAAGCTGCAATATAATAAATGTTTGCTTTTGGGTTTAATACTGCTCTAACTTAATTTTTATCACCAAGCTAACCCCATAAAACTGGAATATAATATTTAATGCAGCACTTAAAGTAAGTACCAACCGCATCCCTGTCTGTGTGCCCTACCCTCAGGACCAGCCTTCTGCCAGGCTCGATGGACAGGGTGCATGGACAGTCATGCAGTTGTTGAGGCTGAGCCATGACCAATTTATAATTCTATACATGTGCCTGGATTGGAGTGTTGCTATTTTTATGACCATCTTCAGAGGAGAGATGTCCTCTTGCGGATTTGGATATCACAGGCATATATAGCATGATTGACTCCTTACCTGTAAGGGAGTCAACTCTATCTGGTAAGCACAGATTGCCCTCTTTCTATAGTGATGGTTCACAAGAGAACTGAGTATTTCAAGGATGATACATAGCCATCTACACTTTGAAGAGGATTTCTGATTTTATCACCATGATGTTAAGATTATGGACTGTATATTATATACTGTTTGTATTTTTGACCAATCAATGTGGTGTCATTACTTCAGATCACATTCTATATTTTTTTTACTGTTTATATTTACATTTGTTTGCACTTGTACTTACTTCATGCGCTGCACTAAATATTATATTCCAGTGATATCAATACATGTCTATAGATGTGATGGCTGCTATATAGATCTCTGAGCGCAATATTTCTTTTGATTATAAAACCCCATAAAACTGCTTACTTATTGCCACTGAATGCTAACAGTCCCACCCAAGAGCGCCTCTACTTAAGAAGATGGCTTCTCATAGGCCTCTGCCCAGCCTAAAATGGCTAGATTACACTAAATTAAACATCAAATATAATTTAAGTACAAAATAGATTTAGCGATGCAAAGGTACTGTATACGTACCATGTTATCTGAATTTCTAAAATACCTTTTGCATGACATTTATCTCACTAATTTTTAGTTATTTCTAGTTATTTCTAGTTATTTTATACCAAAACAACTAGATTTATTTCAGTAATTGTGTTTATATTTGTGTGTCACATTCCACCTGGTACACACGTTCCTTGTAGTTGACTTTGTCTTACAGATTTAGAGTCTCTGCACTGATAGTGTGTGCTTCCGCTCTAGTCAGAAGAAGAGTTGTTGTTACCTTCTGCTCATGTGAAAACTGAAAATAATAGCAATGACATCTGCTGTGGTAAAGCAAAATAGGTGCCACAGTTGGTGCCAAACAAAACATACTGGCATTATTCTGCTCATATGCATCTGTTCAGTTATCTAAGCTTTCATACTACTGCCGTGCTCCAATTCTTTATGTGTATCGGTCATTTTCAATTAATTTTGTCCTCTCAATTTCCTGATTTGTGACTTTTTCATTTCAGTTAGGAAGTGATACATAGGTCTCAGTTATTAAGGTGACATGAACCTAATATTTAAACTCAGCATTACATAGATAAAATCAATACAGGTAATAGTCTTATTTAGTAGATTTAATGCTAGCCAAGCACTGTGTGACTTCTCCTTGTGGTGCAACAGATTGAATTGCTGCTAGCTAATTTGAGTATATGGGTCAGTGCACACAAAAATATCTTCAAGCTGTTTAGGTAGAAAAATGTTGTCAAAATAGTAAAACTGTTCAAATCTGTAACAGAAAATGATATTAAGAATGCTTAGGAGTGCTGGGAGGACAGTTCAGGTGTGGACCGATTTTATTCAGGATTGTAGAAATGATGGCCAATGTAAAACAGAAAAAAAATGCAAGCTTTCCATGAATTGCTATCAAGAATCCAGTTGAAATGGACGATGATACATTTAGAACGCAGTATTTCTGTACTCTGTGATCTCTAGCGGATCCCCATTAGAATACACATAGAGCTCAGAACGCTGACAATGGAAGCACCACTGAAAATCCTGGGTCAATCAGATGATAGTTTTGCAAAAGACAATGGGCAAGGTTGACAGCACCTAGTTAAAAAAAATGCTGTGTGCTTTTAGTCCACAACTGGAAATTTTAGAGCTGAGTATATTTTTAACAGGTAAACGTGTTTTTTTAGGTTTTTTCAGGATCTTTAGGCCTGTTTCAAACCTATTTGTTTTTAGTGCTTTTTGCATAAACGTGCTACAGTCCATTTAACATGGTTTCCTATGGGACACTTCACATCTATGCTTTTTTCAGCCACTCCATATTTGGAAAAGGTCAGGGACTTTTTTAAATGCAAAATGGTGCATTCTTGGTTCAATAGACTTCAATGGAGAAGCTACAGAAAAGCATGCAGTGCTTTCTTTGCTGTGATTTTACCTCATTTTTACTGAGATTTGCATTTTGAGTTTTTTAATCTGCCCAACACCAAATTGGCTAAAAAAGGATAAAGAATGCAAACACATGAAAAATGTGTCAAAAAAGCGTGTGAAAAATTGGAAAATGCACCACAAAATGGACTGCAGAAATGGATCAAAAGCAAACTGCATAGACATGAACCAGGGGTTAATTGGATAAAACATAGGAAAATATGCATTTTTTTTAGATATCTGTTTTCTATTTTGCCTTGACACAATGTTTAATGTTGAACTCTGGGATAGCAGTCTTCCAGAGTGAAACATCTGCAGGAGATTCCTGTATTAAAGTGGTAGTAAACACCGCTGGGTGATGTATACCTACAGGTAAGCTTATAATAAAGCTAACCTGTAGGTACAAAGGATATCTCCTAAACGTGCACTGTTTAGAAGATATTGACGTTGATTTACTAAAACTGCAAAGTGCAAAATCTGGTGGAGCGCTGTATAAAAATCAGCTTACTTTTTTGTCAAAGTTTAATTGAAGCTGGTTAGAAGCTCATTTGCTATCATGCAGAGCTACACCAGATTTTACACTCTCCAGTTTTAGTAAATCAACCCCAGAAACTATTTTTTTCAGCCAGTGATGTTATCGGAGCATGCCGCTGCACTTTGAATGGACAGCATACTGAATATGCCATCTATTCACAGTGCTGTGCCGAGATCGTGGCTCCCATGAGCATGCACAGGAGTAACATCACCTTGGCTCAGCCACTCAATCGACAAGGGTTCACGAACCTGGAAGGAAGACTGGGTCAAGATGAAAGCTCTGTCAGCAGTTACAATACACTGCTGGAGATCTTTCATAATATGCTAGTATGCAGTGCATACTAGCATGGGCATCCGCATGGGGGCAAGTGCCCCCCTCGGAGCAAGGTGTCTACACACGCAGCCCTCAAAATTTCCACTTGCTTGCTGACATTTAGCCAGTGGAAATTAGCTGAGGGTGAGTGTGGAGCAGGGGCGGACTGAGCTGACAGTTTCCTGGCTGATCGCTTCTGTCAGAAATTGTGCAGGCATCAGAGCAGCCTGGAGGGGGCTCCCTGCCTCCGGGCCAGTCTGATGTCCTGTACAAAAGGCTGTCAGAAGGATCAGGCAGCCAGGTGATACAGAGTGGGGCTCTGCCGCTGAGACGCAGCTTGTATATGAATAGCCACCGCTGTCAAACAAAGTCCCGTCTCTTAGACAGCATTGGACCAGTGTGCTGTCTATTAGAGTAGCCAGTCTAGGAGGCTGGACTTTGTTTGACAGTGGCGGCTATTCACATAGAAGCCGTGTCTCAGCGGGAGATCCTCGCTCCATGTCATCTGGCTGGCAGATCCTCCTGATTCCTCCCTAATGCATTGCTGGACAGTAATGAGGCTGCACGTATGGGCTATGATAGGCTGCATTGATGGATACTGATATGCTGCCCTGATGGCCAATGATATGCTGCACGTATGGGCAATGATATGCTGCACTGAAGGGCAATGATAAGCTGCACCAATGGGCAATGATACGCTGCACTGATGAGCAATGGCATGCTGCACTGATGGGCAATGATACACTGCATTGCTGGGCAATGATTTGCTGCACTGATGGGCAATAATACGCTGCACTGATGGGCAATGATATGCTGCATGGATGGGCAATGATACCCTGCACTGATGGGCAATGGTATGCTGCAATGATGGGCACTGATACGCTGCACTGATAGGCAAAGAAACACTGCACTGATGGGCACTGATACGCTGCACTGATGGGCAATGATATGTTGCACTGATGGACAATGATACACTGCAATGATGGGGATGGGCAATGAATAACTGCACTGATGGGCAATGATGGGCTGCATTGATGGGCAATGATATGCTGCACTGATGGACAATGATACGCTGCACTGATGGGCAATGATACCTTGCACTGATGGGAAATGATACGCTGCACTGGTGGGCACTGATAGGCTGCACTGGTGGGCACTGATAGGCTGCACTGGTGAGCACTGATATGCTGCACTGATGGGAAATTATACACTGCACTGATGGGCAATAATACGCTGTACTGATGGGCACTGATACGCTGCACTGATGGGCAATAATATGCTGCACCGATGGCCAATGGTAGGCTGTACTGATGGCCACTGATAGGCTAAACTGATGGCCACTGATATGCTGCACTGATGGGCAATGATATGCTGCACTGATGGGTAATGATAGGCTGCACTGATGGCCACTGATATGCTGCACTGATGGCCACTGATGAGGCCAAATTGATAAGCTGCACTAATGGGGCTGCACTCATAAGCTGCACTGATGGGCACTGATGAGGTTGCACTGATGGGCACTGATATGCTTTATGTTAATATTGTTAAAGTTGTTATTAATATTTATTTTTGGAACTCAATTCTGTATAAAACATTTAACAGTGTAATTTCATGAGATAATTTATATGGACATGTTTAGGGGCGGGGCGGGGCAGGGTGGGAGTTAAAAACAGATTAGAAATTGCTAATCATACAATGGCAGCTTGATTCTTCTATTAAGCTTTTGCATCAGGTTTCTCAAACATTTGCATGCCGTTGCTTTATATGATGACTAAGCCCCTCCCCTTCATAACATTGACAAAAAGGGGTGGAAAATGGGTGACCTTAAAATTATGCCCTCCCTGAAAAAAGTTCTTTAGACACCCATGCATACTGGCACATTATGCCATTTTATTCAGCCTTTACTACGGCTTTAAAGACTGGATATTGCTGCTCTCTTTCCTTGTGCACATTGACTGGTCTTGCATTCTCCCTCTCACGTTGACTGAGTCTGCTAGGTTCCTCCCACAGCTCTGCTCACTGCATAGGCTATGAGCCGCAGTGATATTTTCATCCCTACTTATACAAGGTAATATCTAAGGTTGTGCCAATAGTTCAGCTTTAACTGTTCATGCAAAATTTGCTACAAAACATATTCCATTTTTAATCAACAAGTTTGTCTTTGACTACAACATAATACATGTAAACATTTTTTGAATTACACAGTAATTAACTAAGCTCATGTGTATGAACTAATTTTGTAGAAGTTAATTACTGCTATGCAGTAGTTGCTTTCAGCATAAGTTTGGTAGCAAACAAAATTCACAGAATTTTTTTTTTTTTTTTTTTAGGGTATTTGAGGTGAAATAAATGAATCAAATGTTTTCTTTTTTTCTACAGGCTTAATTAGTTACCTCAGTAAATTCCTTTAGAGGGGAGTTCATGGGTTTCTGGTAGATCAACGTTCTAATTTTTATGAATGTGTCTTTATTTGGAGCCAGATCATGTCATGTTGTTTTATCTCTCTCATTAGCATATTCCAGCAAACATGGATGGTTTGGAGAGACACTATTTATTTACCTGCTCTAGGGCCAGCTCTACCTTTCCTATGATGTGGTCTACAGTTCTCTGGTATCTTTTAGGGATGAACATATTAATTGAAGTTCCATTTTACATACATCTACAAAGGCACTCATATAGTCATAAAATCCTTGAGTGGAAAGTATATTTTTTCTAGGGTCTTGTTTATTGCAATGGGTCTGATTCTGTTAGCAGCATGGGATATTCAGAACAGCACAGGAAAGCATCATAGAGGTCAGCCTTGAAGATCATGCAGAGAAATCTCAGATTTTGAAAAGGAAAAAGCTTATACTAGAAAAATGCCCCCAACAGATGTAATGTTTGTTCTTGATAGAGGGCCACACTTTTTTCAAGAGGATGAACTTTTTTTTTAGGGACAGTGCACCACAACAGCAGAGGAAGCAAGAAACCTTGGAGACCAGTCAGAATAAACTGTACAGCAACACTATACAAAAGTCTCAACACTTGCATGTCGCCTAATGCTTCTGTCCCCTTTGTGATACTTTGACAGAATATGACTGTATGTGTAGGTATTGTGAACCACTGGCTGGCAGGACTATGGACAGTGTACATGTGTAATCTAGGTTTCTCAGCTACACATGGTAAGTGGCTCTATGGTTAGTGACTGATGTGAAAAAAACAGGCACATTTTATCGGAATCTTGATAAGTCCTATTCTGGATCCTGGAGCTAAGAGACTTTGTAACATAGTTGCATAGTTGGTAAAGTTGATTAAAGATACCAGTCCATCCAGTTCAACCTGTGTGGGTGTGGGTGTTTATGTCAGTACCATTTCCCATATCCCTGTTTATTGCACATGCTAAGATACCCATCTAAGAGGTTGTTTTAAATTATTGACACTACCCGCTAACACCACCAACTGTGGAAGAGAGTTCCGTATCCTTACCGCTCTTACAGTAAAGAAAGCCCCACATAGTTTAAGGTTAAACCATTTCTTGTCCAACTACATTGTGTGGCCACATGTTTTTCTTAAGTGACCTGAGACTGAATAGTTTTCTCCCTATGCTAGAGTCACCGTTTAGATATTTGTAAATTGCAATGATACAATGATTCTGTCAGCACTTAGCCCTTTCACATAGCAGCAGGCTGCCACAGCAGAGAGAGAAAAAGACAGAGCATCAGTCAGCTCACATATATAAGGACCAGTGCACAGCATAACCATAAGGTCTGACTACCAGAAAGTAAGTTGATGTGGTGTATCTGGACTTTGCAAAGGCATTTAATAGAGAACATATAAATGCTTAAATTAAACTGAGGCTGGTTGACATTGACAATACTGTATGTCTCTTCTTAAATGTCTCTTCTCCAGGGAGAAGGATACTTAAATGTCTCTTCTCCAGGGAGAATAAATTTAATGTTTGCAGTCATTCCTCATTACTGAGGTTCTCCAATCCCCTTATCAGCTTAGTTGCCCTCCTCTGGACTCTTTTCAGTTCCAGCACACCCCTCCTAAGGACCGGAGACCAGAACTGGACAGTATACTCAAGATGTGGCTGAACCAGGGTTTTGTACAGTAGTAGAATTATAGTCCTATCTCGATTAAATACCCTTTTTAATGCTGCTAGTAGTCTGTTAGTGGCAGTTTGGTATTGCATGCTATTGCTACTAGGACCCCCATTTCCTTTTCCATCCTGGATTCCCAAAGAGGTTCTCTCTCTAGTGTGTAACTTGCATTCCTATTTTTAGTCACCAAGTGCATTACTTTACATTTATCAGTATTAAATTTCATTTGCCATATAGTTGCCCATTCCTTTATTTTATCAAGGCCTTTCTGTATAGTTGCTATATACTGTTGTGAAGTTATTACCCTTTGTTTCATCTGCAAACACTGAGAACAAATATTTTTTTCCAACCTATCAGTTATGTACAAGTTAAACAGAAGCGACCCCAGGACCATTCAGAAGATACACTATTTATCACTACCCTTTAAACATACTCATGTAACCAGTTTCTGTCCAGGTACATACAGTATTGTCAATGTCAACCAGCCTCAGTTTAATTTAAGCATTTATATGTTCTCTATTAAATGCCTTTGCAAAGTCCAGATACACCACATCCACTTACTTTCTGGTAGTCAGACCTTATGGTTATGCTGTGCACTGGTCCTTATATATGTGAGCTGACTGATGCTCTGTCTTTTTCTCTCTCTGCTGTGGCAGCCTGCTGCTATGTGAAAGGGCTAAGTGCTGACAGAACACTTTGCTACAATGTAAAGTAGTAAGTGTACAGCTTGTATAACAGTATCAATTTGCTTTCCCCTCAAAAATAACTCAACACACAGCCATTAATGTCTAAACCACTGGCAACAAATGTGAGTACACCCCTAAGTGAAAATGTCCAAATTGGGCCCAAAGTGTCAATATTGTGTGTGGCCACCATTATTTTGCAGCACTGCCTTAACTATCTTGGGCATGGAGTTCATCAGAGCTTCACAGGTTGCTACTGGAGTCCTCTTCCACTCCTCCATGAAGACATTACGGAGCTGGTGGATGTTAGAGACCTTGCGCTCCTCCACCTTCAGTTTGAGGATGCCTCACAGATGGTCAATTGGGGTTAGGTCAGGAGACATGCTTGGCCAGTCCATCAACTTTACCCTCAGCTTCTTTAGCAAGGCATTGGTCATCTTGGACGTGTGTTTGGGGTCATTATCATGTTGGAATACTGCCCTGTGGCCCGGTCTCCAAAGGGAGGGGATCATGCTCTGCTTCAGTATGTCACAGTACATGTTGGCATTCATGGTTCCCTCGATGAACTGTAGCTCCCCAGTGCCGGTAGCACTCATGCCCCAGACCATGATACTCCCACCAACATGCTTGACTGTAGGCAAGACACACATGTCTTTGTTTGACACCATCTGAACCAAATAAGTTTATCTTAGTTTCATCAGACCACAGGACATGGTTCCAGAAATCCATGTCCTTAGTCTATTTTTTCAGCAAACTGTTTGCCAGCTTCTTTTGCATCATCTTTAGAAGAAGCTCCCTTCTGGGACGACAACCATGCAGACCAATTTGATGCAGTGTGCGACGTATGGTCTGAGCACTGACAGGCTGACCCCCCACCCCTTCAACCTCTGCAGCAATGGTGGCAGCACATATACATCTATTTTCCAAAGACAGCCTCTGGATATGGCACTGAGCATGTGCACTCAACTTCTTTGGTCAACCATGGTGAGGCCTGTTCTGAGTGGAACCTGTCTTGTTAAACTGCTGTATGGTCTTGGCCACCATACTGCAGATCAGTTTCAGGGTCTTGGCAATCTTCATATAGCCTAGGCCAACTTTATGTAGAGCAACAATTCTTTTTTTCAGATCCTCAGAGTGTTCTTTGCCATGAGGTGCCATGTTGAACTTCCAGTGACCAGTATGAGAGAGTGAGAGCGATAACATCAAATTTAACACCCCTGCTCCCCATTCACACCTGAGACCTTGTAACACTAACGAGTCACATGACAACGGGAAGGGAAAATGGATAATTGGGCCCAATTTGGACATTTTCACTCAGGGGTGTACTCACTTTTGTTGCCAGCGCTTTAGACATTAATAGCTGTGTGTTGAGTTATTTTGAGGGGACAGCAAATTGATACTGTTATACAAGCTGTACACTCACTACTTTACATTGTAGCAAAGTGTCATTTCTTCAGTGTCGTCACATGAAAAGATCTAATAAAATATTTACAAAAATGTGAGGGGGTGTACTCACTTTTGTGAGATACTGTAAGTAGGTTTCTGCACGTCTATTCAACACAGCAGTAAACACACACAGTTTTAATGGATGAGGGCTTTGTACAGATATAATAAAATATTTACAAATATGTGAGGGGTGTACTCACTTTTGTGAGATACTGTGGACTATTCCTGGGTGTTTCTGAACTGTGTATGATTTACAGCTGCCAATATCAGTTAAACCTGTTGACCTTACAGTATGTAAATGATGAAGATTCATTAGCCAATTCTTCTACATACTTGAAGACTACAACAACCCCAAATAAAGGAAAAAAAGAGAGAATTGTGCAACAGCTATTGGTAATAAAATAATTTATATAGAATTAACTTTTTTACTGAGGTGCTACAAAAACATAAATAGCACATGTATCATGCCAGAGATTTTTCCATTTCGTTTTACATGTATTTGTATTCTGAGTAGACAGCATTCCATCAGGATGACCTGCCCAAACCTCATCCACCAATATGGCACTCACCCTTATGAGCACAGGCTCAATTCTGTCCTATTTCATTGGGATCCGTTACCTAAGTTCAGCCCTCATTATAAATCACACATGAATGAAACAAACGTAAGAAATATGAGTAATAGAGATCAGCTCCTGGTGAGGAATGGTGCATGACTACTTCTGGGGTGGCTTTTTAGTTTGTTTGTTTACTAAACTTGTTAACCACAGTATAGATTCACAATAACAGATATTTAAGAAGATCTGCCAAACTATCAGACATACTTTAAATAACTTAACCACTTGCCGCCTGCCATATAGCAAAATGATGGCTGCAAAGTGGTTTCAATATCCTGACTGGGCGTCATTTGACGTCCTCAGGATATTAAGCCTCTGTGCGCCCCTGGGGTGTGCATTGCGGCGATCGTTGTTGCAGGGTGGCATTCTGACAGCCCGCAACACTGATCTAGGTAAGGAGTCTCTGACAGAGACTCTTTACCACGTGATCAGCTGTGTCCAATCACGGCTGATCACGATGTAAATAGGAAGAGCCGTGATTGGCTTTTTCTCACTCGCGTCTGACAGACGTGAGTAGAGGAGAGCCGATCAGCTGCTCTCCTGACAGGGGGGTCTGTGCTGATTGTTTATCAGCACAGCCCCCCTCGGAACCCACCCAGGACCACCAGGGAAGCCGGCCAGGACCACCAGGGAAGCCGCCAAGGACCATCAGGATGGCCATCCACACTGGACCACCAGGAAAGCCCCCTAGACCCCCAGGGAAATACTAATCTGTGCCCAGGCAGCTGCCAATAAATGCCCAGACAGCTGCCAATCAGTGCCCACTCACAATGCCTACCAATGCCAGTGCCACCAGGGATGCCTATCAGTGCCTCATATCAGTGCCGTGTATCAGTGCCCATCAGTGCCACGTATCAGTGCCCATCAAAGCCCAGCAGTGCTGTCTATCAGTGCCCATCAGTGCTGCCTATCAGTGCCACCCATAAGAACCCATCTTTGCAGCCTTTCAGTGCCCATCAGTGTCGCCTATCAGTGCCCATCAGTGCCCACCAGTGCCACCCATGAGTGCCCATCAGTGCCGCCTGTCAATGCCCATCAGTGCTGCATATCAGTGCCACCCATCAGTGCTGCCTACCAGTGCCCATATCAGTGCCCATCGTCAGTGCCCGTCAGTGCCTGCTCATCGGTGCCACCTCATCGGTGCTGCCTTATCAGTGCCTGTCAGTGCCGCCTTATCAGTGCCCATCAGTTAAAGAGAATACCACCAAAAGAAAGCTCTATTTGTGGGAACAAAATGATAAAAATTTAGTTTGGGTACAGTGTTGTATGACCGTGCAATTGTCATTCAAACTGCGACAGCACTGAAAGCTGAAAATTGGTCTGGGCAGGAAGGTGTATAAGTGCCCTGTATTGAAGTGGTTAAAGTTCACACTGTCTCCGTTAGGATGTGACTTCAGCAAGTTGTCTATATTCGTGAAGAGGTAGTGAGGAGGCAGGAAGAGGAACACTCAACTGTAGCCTGCCATATTTTTTCTGTGACCATGTTAGATAATAAGAACAGTGATCAAATTTAAATTTAAATTTGAGGAATCCTGCATCCGTAACAAAAAATGGACATTGGGGGTTATTTACGAAAGGCAAATCCACTTTGCACTGCTAAATCTAAGAGGTAGATCTGAAATGAGTGGAAGCTCTGCTGATTTTATTATCCAATCATGTGCAAGCTAAAATGCTGTTTTTTATTTTCCTTGCATATCCCCCTCGGATCTACAATGACTTTACTTCCAAGTGCACTTGCAGTGCAAAGTGGATTTGCCTTTGGTAAATAACCCCCATTGTCATTTTAGAAGTTCTATTTTGACGTAAGCAATACCTCAAAATGGGACTTACTAAATCCCAGAAGTTTCAAGAACTATCACAGGTAAGAAATAGATAATTTCATGCTCAGTATATGGCTATATAGGGGAGAGGAAATTAAACACCATTTTCTTATACCCTCTGGTCATCTTCATCATCAGCCACCCACCTATCACAGGCCCCCAAACAAACTAACACAAAACTGTCTTTAGACTGACATTTAGGCCCAGTTCACACTAGTGCGATGCCAGACATCGCCTTTGATTTGCACCGCATTGCTGTTCAAATCACATGCAATGTCTGTGTGATGCGATTTCAGCCATACAAAATGTATGGCTGAAATCACATCACATACACACCAAAATGGTGCAGGGCCCTTTTTTTGGTCTGAAATGGAATCAGATCGCATGGGTTTTCACACTTATGTGATCTGATTCCTGCACCATTTCACAGTTCGCAATGCGATCTGCTGACCAATCTGGGAGTGTCGTTAACTTTACATTGAAACCCGCAGCGGTTCGCAGATCTCAGTGTGAACCACTGTGCGATTCAGGTGCAATGCGGGAACCCACACTGAATTGGCAGGGTTCTCGCATCGCACTAGTGTGAACCGGCACTAACTCTCAGAACTTCATCCAGAATTTTAGTCACCATGTTTAATGTCTATGGTACATGTGCCAAATTCCTTAGAGATGAGCTTGTATGTACCGGAAAGCAGTGTTTTGCAACTAAAAGACATATTATCAAGGGCAGCATGGAGAGAAATATAAAAGAATAATATGTAAAGTCCAACTGAGGTCACAATAGGCCCCAGAGTTTCTGTTGATGCTGTGGATATATAAATCACCAAACATAAGTCTTTAAAGGGACTCAGTAAAGGGACTCATAGTTGTATCCCTTGACCTCAGTTTCTTGCTCATGCAGTGGAATTTCATCTAATGGAAGTTTTTGCATTAGATCAGTTTGTGAATAGGAAGTTTGGTCTGTTTTTGCAAGGATAGGAGAGCATTTCTTCAGCATTTAGTATCTTCATGTACCCTCTTGCAGTACAAAATTATTATTTTTTCTCTTTCAGTAGTAATATCAACTATTGGCCAATAGAAAATGCTCTCCTTTGTAGCACGGTGGAGCTGCTGGTTTAAAGCGGGCTGTTACCTTCACTCTCGAAACGTCTGTTTCACCAGCACCGGGTCTAGGGTCCCGTTGAGTTTACCTCTTGACGATATAAGCACCAAACACTTGAGTATGTTTTCCAATGCTTTAATGAACAAGTAATAAAGGAAATAGTAGGAAAGAGGCAGAAGGAAAGTTGCAGGGAAGCTCAAATACCTTTCCTTAGTATTCTTTAGAACATTATTTGGAATTGAACACTTGTAGTTGAATGCACTCCCCTTGCGAGATTCAATCTTTGCCCGCCTGGATAGACCTCTCTCACTTGCCTAGCAGCCAGTACGTAGCACGAACAAAAGTCTCTGCCACAGATTTGTTTGGAATAAAACCCATACAATCCTCTGCCACAGGATGTATTGGTTTACGATGAATGTCAGACACAGTACTTGAACCTTTAAGCCAATCCGGCAGTACTATGCAGTAAGATTACTTCAGGATACGTCCTCCAACCGAGTCACCAGGCCCCTCTCCAGACCAGCACTCTGCATGATCCTTCCATGACCGGTCCTCCCCTGGGATCTTCTCAGTTGTCCAGCTTCTTCACTCAGGATAGACAGCTCAGGACCATTCCTCTGCTTCTGTGGTAGGCCCTAGACAGGCTTCTGGGCCCACCCACATGCTGCAGCGACGTGGGCCTCCGGAATGGAGGACCACAAGGTGGTACTCTTGACGCATACCTGTCAGCCAGGAGGGCCAGCAGGTGGCTGAAAATGAACCCCTAAACATGGCATCTGTCCCATAAATACCCTCTCCCAGAATGCAACTCGGAGGACCACCTCCACTGAGTTATCTCTGGGACAGAGGAGCACTCATACGCTTCAACACGTTGCCTTTCCAACACCAGCCCATGGTGACAACAAAACCCACCAGCACAGTGTGGAACTAAACACAACTCAGCCAAGCTGGAAAAGAGGCAAATCTAACTTCACCTAGCAAGCAACCCACAAGATTTACCTATCAGCGGTAGATTAAAAAATCTACCAGCGCTACACCTTTAACCACTTTATTAGTGAGTGGCCCTTTAAGTTGGCTGTAAAATAAAATAATGATGAAAGTGTGAATATTAAGTACATCATGGAAAAGCAAACATAATTTAACCCTACAAGCTATTTTTGATATGCATAAGGATTTATGCCATATTATATTGTGCCTACAATCAATCTTCTAACTGCTGCTATTAATTACCAAAAGGTGTGGTGCTGATAACGTGAGCATTGCCTTAAGTGTGAATGTCTGGAACTTCACCTTTACATATAATACATCTGGTACTGATCTCTGGATCAAAGTAGTTGACACTACCCAAGGAGCTAGAACATTTAAATGATACAGTGCTAATGTAATCAAAATCTACTGATAACAGCTTTGATGTCAACCAACATGGTGCTGTGAAGTATTGTAAAATGTTATCTTCATTTAGGATTACTTCATAAACATAAAGAAACATAAGGGAATAGCTATTAAAAGCAAAACATGGGCAGCCTTAGTGTGCCTATACATAAATATAAACTCACTATAATATGAACTCATTATATGAATATAATATTGATTGACTATCAATCTCTAAGAGCAAGGAACAATTACAAATAGACAATATGAATGAATAGATTTCATACTTAAACTAAAGGCATTTTCTTAGTTTTGGATAGAGAGGAGAATGATTGGAACACTTGTCAATGTTTATTGCTGTCCATGTCCCCATTAGTAAATTCACCCTCTCTATTTGCCCTGTTGACCATTATCATCGAAAATGAAAGTAAAATAAAATGTTTTGGGCTGTTCCCAGTACAGGAATAGAGAGGAAATATTTCAATAGGGGACACTAGTTTTGTTTTTCAAAAAAACAAGTTTTTTTGCAGACATATCAGTTAGATTGTTGAGAAAACCACCTACCACTGACAGGAGTATTCATAGTGATCAGTTTTTATTTATCTATGTAAAACCTTTAACCCAAAACAACTGTTTGTTGTAACTGCTTACAAAGTGTAAGGTGAAGTTTAGCTTCATTTTCTTGGTGTATCTAAATCTGCTAGTACATCTAACACTCCCCCCAGAGACTGACAATGCTGCAAAGTTGTCTCTGTTTCACCTTCATCCAGAGTGGGGGCACCACAATACAGGAGGTATATTACTGACCAGATCACCAGTTGAAAACAAAGAGACAAATAAAACAAATAAAGCCACAACATATAATGATTGGTAAGCTGCAATATATTACATTTTTGGTTTTAGGTTTATTACTGCTTTAACCAGTTCCCGCCTGACCGATAGCAGATTGACGGCCGGGGGTGGCTCTCCCATTCTGACTGGATGTCATATGAGATCCTGTCAGGAAGCACTTTTTGAGTAAGGTGCACATGGAACGGCCAGTGTTAATTTTGTCTACTAAAATATTTTTGTCTACTAAATTAACACTATTTTAGCTGACTAAAATATAAAGCTAAAACAATTCAGATGACTAAAATATGACTAAAACTAAATCGAAAATTGACATCAAAATTAACCATTTCTAAATAGGCAACACAATTCCATCCAGAACCTATAATAATAGCATAATAAAGTTTAAACATGTATTGCACTAAGGCATAAAGATAAGTAAGGGGCATCTACTAAGCTGCTGAAAGAGAAAAAATAAGAAAAAGGCTTTTCTTATATTTTTTCTTAATATTTAATGTTGGTAAAATATTCAGGTAATATGAACAATGGCGTTACAGCCAAAAGAGTTTACAGTTTTTGGGTTTTTTGTATTTTAAAGTTGCACTTCTGTTTGTCAAAAAGCAATATTTTTGTTTGTTTATGAAACTTGGTTTTATTTATAAAGACGTTATCTATCTAAATGTTTAAAATATGCATTACAATTTCACTAAACCCATTCGATTTTTGTTGACTAAACTGTATGAGATTTTAATCGACTAAAATGTAACTGTTTTAGTCAACTAAAATATGACTAAAATTAAAACAACGTCTAAAACTAAAGTGGCATTTTAGTCAAAAGACTAAAGTACAACTAAAACTAAAATGGCAAATGACTAAAACTAAATCAAAATTTGAAGTCAAAATTAACACTGAGAAAGGATTTGCACAGAACAAACAAAACAATATATATTTCCAGCACACTTACTAGCTAGCCTGCATAAAAAAATAAAAAATAAACTGTCTAACCATTTGTGTTGAAAACAGAGGTTTTAGTTGCACAACTCCTGCAAATACATGTGGAAGCCACGGTGCCTTGTCAATACCACTCTGTATGGTGCAGTCCTAACTCTAGTAAAATAAAGCCTCCATGTTGAAAAATGTGTACCTACAGTAACCCTAATTTTGTAAATTATCATTTATAGAAGAAACACATTTTTACAGGTTGTGGTATGGTCCTATTAGAGGAGATGATCTTTTTTCCTGTTCATTACTTCTTGTCATTTTTATAAATTTACTGGTAATATTTGTAGAGGATAATCTCATTTGCAAATGTGTAAAGGTCTATATTGTCTGAATTGCATAAGGTAGCACGTCAAAAGACCGATTTGTTTAAGGTTGTAGTAAAGCTTATCTCAACCGTCTTAACACTTTATTCGACAGTTCTCTGAATCCATATGGTTACTAATGCAATTCAATCACTCAGTCATCCTTTTCAAACTCTTTCATCAGACTATGACTAGTTCTCAAATTACATTGTAGATACTGTATCTCTGAAGATTCAAAGCCAAATCACAATGATGTTATTATACTTAAAGGACAAAAAACACTGCCTACTCCAGTTATATGTGCATGACACCCAGATAGATGAAAAGGATCAAAATCAGTTCTCTTGAGTAGCTTGTGGCACCATAGCCAATGACCAAAACATAATAAAACAGTATATCCATGCTGTGGATGTTGTTGATTGTGACAATGAATCCTTTATTGGCCACTGTTGACATGAGTAAAATTCCAACTCAGCTGAGGTTGTCATGGATTTTATGTGATGTCCATGGGAACCTGTGAAGTTCACAGCTTACCAAGAGAATGTACTGTATAGTACATATATTTGCCTATGTCCAGGGCAACTGGACTGTCTGTACTGTCTGCTTAAACTATTCTGTTGTAATCTATATGTTATTGGCAAGTTAGACTTCAATTTAGGATGTCTTAATAAGTAAAGGAATACTTAGTGGTATACAATTGAATCAGTGCAGGGACTACAATACAGAGCAGACCAGTTATGTTCCCTAAAACATTTTTCTTAAACTTTAGACATGAATGGTCCTCTCTGTGTATCGACAGTTTATACTAAAATTGCCCTTTTTCTGACTAACTAAGACCTATTTGTTTGTTTTTAAGATTCAACCATAACTCAAAGGTGAGTGAACTGATCTGAATAATTGAAAATTCAAATCTGATTATTTACATTTACAGGTCTCGGCATGAGATTAATTTAGACCAGGGGTATGCAATTAGCGAACCTCCAGCTGTTGCAAGTTCCAAGTTCCATAAGGCATAGCAAGACTCTGACAGCCACAAGCATGACACCCAGAGGCAGAGACATGATGGGGCTTGTAGTTTTGCAACAGCTGGAGGTCCGCTAATTGCATATCCCAGATTTAGACTAAAGATATGCTCATCTTGACTGGCAAGTAACCTCAGAGTTAAGCCTGGTATGGCCCCAATATCGTCAGGTATTGGCCCGGTTCAACAGAAACCCTCCAACATTCAGCCTGTGTGTATGGCAGTTTGTCCAACAGTGGCCGGAGGAACGCCAAGCTTCTGTAGAATGGCATGCTGGTGTGTGCTTGTGGGTTGCAGTCCCCATGTCAGAACACAATAGCTCAGCAGGGAGATCGCTGTACTAACATTGCATAGTTAGTACAGAGACAGAGACCTTCTCATGAGCTCCTCAGTTTTTTGCTTTTTTTCACACACACATAAAAATATATACATATACCATATATACCATACACTATTTCCCTACTATCAAAACACACATATCACATATGCTAAATTGCCTGACACTTAGGTATTAAAGCAGTTTTAAACCCAAGAGCAAACATTTATTATATTGCAGCTTACCAATTCTTAGATGTGATATCTGCATTCATTTTTTTTTTTATTTTTAGGGGTTTTTTTTCTTCTATTTTCATCTGGTATTTTAATCTGCTAGTATATCTAATACTCCCCCAGACTGACAATGCTGCTGTCCCAAAGTATCCCCTGTGCTCCTTCATCCACATTCAGGGCAGTCTAATACAGGAGATGTGTTACTGGCCAGATCACCAGAGGAAAACAGACAGAAAAAAGTCATCAATATGCATCGCATACTAGCACAATATGAAAGACTTATCTGAAAACCAAGCCCTCCAGTGGCGTGCTGTCACTGCTGACAGGGCTGTCATTTTCACCCAGTCTTGCTTTGGCACGGCTCTGTCTATGGATGGCACACCATCCATTAAGAGAACAGTGCGCAAGCACCAGTGACATCACCAGCACTGCTGAAGTAAATATCTCCTAAATCAGGGGTCTCAAACTGGTGGCTCTCCAGCTGTTGCGAAACTACAAGTCCCATCATGCCTCTGCCTGTGGAAGTCATGCCTGTAACTGTCAGCCTTGCAATCCCTCATGGGACTTGTAGTTTCACAACAGCTAGAGGGCCGCCAGTTTTAGACCCCTGTCCTAAATGGTGTACATTTAGGAGATACTTACTGCACTTAGAGGTAAGCCATATTATATGCTTACCTGTATGTATAAATGTAAAAAAAAATGCTTTTACTACCACTTTAAGACATTGACAGCAGCATATAAAATTTATGAAAAATTACATTTTAAATTGACCCTTAAAAAAAGTAGTATATTATTATATTATTATTATACAGGATTCATATAGCGCAGACAGTTTACGCAGCGCTTTATTTATGCTGCCAGAACAAACGGATTCCCTATGAACTTTGGATTTTTAACTACCTCCCATGACATTTTAATCATCAAAAATTGGAACTATAGTAACAACTATTATGCCCCGTACACACGGTCGGACTTTGTTCGGACATTCCGACAACAAAATCCTAGGATTTTTTCCGACGGATGTTGGCTCAAACTTGTTTTGCTTACACACGGTCGCACAAAGTTGTCGGAATTTCCGATCGACAACCACGCAGTCACGTACACCACGTACGACGAGACTAGAAAAGGCCGGTTCAGAACCAAGCGCGGCACCCTTTGGGCTCCTTTTGCTAATCTCGTGTTAGTAAAAGTTTGGTGAGAGACGATTCGCGCTTTTTCAGACTCGTGGCTTTCAGATCGTTTTCTGCTGTTCAGTTTGTGCTTGTGGGTTTGTATCTGCTCTTCAGTGCGTGCAGTCAGTTCGTATCAGAGTTTTCTGTGTGATCTTGCCTGCTCGTTGCTGTTTTTCAGGTCGCTCTTCACAGGCCTTGCTGTTCTTCAGTGCGTTCTGTTACTTCATTCTGAGCAGCCGACCGTTTTCTAGCCATGTTTCGTATGCGTACTCCTCGTAGAGTTCGTGCTGTGCGGGGGCTTGGTGTTGGGGTCCTGACCTTGACACAAGTCCAGTCCATGAACAGGGTGGGGAGGAGTTCATGGACCAAGAATTGGTTGTTTCAGCGTCACCAGTTCTCTCATATGCTTTTGCTACGTGAGATCCGTGAGAATAATCCTGATGATTTCAGGAACTTTCTCAGGATGACGGACCCCGTGTTTCACCGTTTGTTGGCTTTGCTGACCCCTTATATTAGCAGGCAGGATACCTGCATGAGGCAAGCCATCACTCCGGAGCAGAGGTTGGTCGCTACCTTGCGGTATTTGGCCACAGGGAGAAGTCTGCAGGACCTCAAGTTCTCGACAGGCATCTCCCCCCAGGCTCTTCTTTGTGGACATTTACTGCTTGTGTTTGTTTGAGCTGACCCTGACAGAAATGTGTGGAGTGCAGAAAATGTCGTGATTGTGTAACCTTATACAAAGCACTGTTGGCTGTTATTTACTAAATGCAAAGACACTTTTCACTACAAGTGCACTTGCAACTGCACTGAAACTGCACTTGTAGTGCAAAGTGGATTTCCCCTTAGGAAATAACCCCCATTTTCTCATAAAACAACAATTACATCACCCCAAAAGTGTTGTAGCGTGAGACAATAATCCACACATTCTTGATGAACAATCTTTTTAATACCTGCACAATCACATGTGCATTTACCAAAGGTTTTTCTGACAAACCGACATGTTTGTTGTATAACAATTTTTGTGGTGTCATTATCCAAAATCAAAATGTGCATTTTATAGAAAACAGGCCTGTGTAAAACCAACAAGAAAGACACAAATCTTGATCTTACAAAGTTCACATTTGGTAGAACTGGAAGGCAATATCAGTCATGAGTATTTAGGAACTGTGTTTGATATAGCGTTCAGATGGGGGGAAATCACCCTTGGAAAAGCCAAATTTGGAAGATGCACACAAATTTCCCAATGTCAACATGTGCTAGCTGCCATCACGGGGGATCAAGGGATGTGTTTTGGGGGAGAAAGCCCTTCCTCACCGCTACTTTATTATTGAGGAAGGGGTTGCACCCCCAAAACGCGTCCATTGATCTCCCGTGATGGCAGATAGCACATGTTGACACACTGTGTGCATCTTCCAAATTTGGCTTTGGGAAAAATCACAAAAACATTTCGCACATTGTAGCACACAAAGGAAGAAAGTGATTTGGAGGGGCTTTAAACTCGCCCCAAAACATCAATGATGTTTTTATATTTTGGAATAACATCATTGATGTTTTGCTTGATATTTTCCAATTGTAAATTACACCCCATGATCTCCCCGATCACGATCTGGGCACTTTCGTATGTGAAAGGATCTGGATCCACAACCTCACGATCACCTAAAAAGAGAGGAACCCCAAAATAAATTAGGTTTCAAAAAAATGCCGCAATCCGTCTCTTATCTGAGCCTGTGGTCGCAGACACTCACCTGTTGTGGTAACTACTTCCACCACGTCTTCATCCTCCTGCTCAGCTTGTGTTGGGGGGATTTACCCTTCTTCCAGAGGGGGGGGGGCTCTGGTCTCCTCGGATGAGGGGTGTCCTCCGAGTCTTTTATCCCCTATGTAAAACAAAAATGGTATAATTAGCACACAGTTATTTGATGGCAGAACTATAAAGATGAAACATTGCTTGGAAGTGGGGTACAATTGTCTATTTTAGCAGAGTTCCAACATGTAGCTTTTTTAGTGTCCTTTGTCAAGCTGCAATACTTTACCTGTTTGGTAAAAGCTTCACAGATGTAGCCCCCCCTATAGTATACACTGGAGCACCTGTGTGGCCCCCTAATAAAAATGGCGTTCTTGTGTCCCACACTATAGTGCTCCAGTGTCCAGATGTGAAAACAGCTGCTCAGTGTCCTCTCCTTACACACAATCTAGTTTGCATTTCATTCTAGTAACAAAGCCATCTACACAACCCAATTCTTTGAAGACAAGTATAGGGCGTCAAAATGGTGGCCAAATGCATATGGCCTAAACAATGGTATTTTATCGTCCGAAATAACAACGTGTGATCCGAACGAATAATGTGCCCATGAACATGAAAGTTGCCATTTTAAACTGTACAACAGTTCCTAAAAGCACATGGAGCAGCACGAATGTAATAAACATAAAAAATAGGAACACAGCACAACTACTTACTTTTTTGCAGCACTCTCCGGATCTTTCTGTACTGCTCATGTTCTCGTAATTTCAGGTCCGAACACCGCTTCCTGAGCTGATCTTTCGATCGTCAATCCCCGAATTTCCGGTGCAGACTCCTGACCACTTTCGCCATGATCTTGGCCTTTCGGACATTGTGGTTGGGGTAAGGCCCATACTTTCCATCATAGTCGGCCTTCTTCAGGATGTCCACCATCTCCAACATCTCCTCAAAGGACATATTTGAGTCCTTTAATCTCCTTCTGGATCGGGACGTTTCAGGCTCTGGCCTTTCCTCCTCCTCCTCCTCCTTGTTGCTACAATTAGCATGATCCTGCTGTCTATCCGCCATGTGCTCTTCCCCCACTGCGCCGAACGAAAAGGGGCGAGGAATAGACTAGAAAGAACGTCAGGGGCGGGCGGAGTTATACGCATGCGCAGTGTGTATAAATCGTAACTCGCGCGTCTTACGTACGATCTGTGAGCGGAGGAAGGAGCATCGGAGACGCCGATCGTGCTAACGAAGGTAGGATCTAAACTTGGGCCTATACTGCTTCGAAATGGAAGCCTATATTGTAACAAGATTAGGGGAGTTTGGCCGGACATTAGGCTTTGTCTTGTGTTGTGTCTTACAGAGAAAATGGATGGGTTCAACGACCACAATTTCCTGCCCCTGTTCATAGACAAGTACAGGGAGCTGCCCTGTCTGTGACAAGTGAGACATCCCCACTATAACCATAAACAGAAGAGGCAGGCAGCGCTGGAGAAACTGCTGGAGTTGGTGAAGCCGGTGGTCCCCACAGCAACCATCCCTTATTTGAAAGCTAAAATTGGTGGCCTGAGGAGCACTTATCTTAGGGAGCGCAAGAAGGTCACAGATTCCCAGAGGTCCGGAGCTGCAGCAGATGACATTTATGTCCCCAGGCTGTGGTACTATGAGAGACTGAGATTTCTGTCAGACCACACTGAAGTCAGGGAATACCTCTCCACTCTTCCTTCCACGCTTCCTTCCACCCCAGCTGAGGCTTCCGATGTCCAACCTGGGCCTTCCAGCCAGGAAGAAGTGGAGGAGCCCAGCTGGAGTCAGGTATAGCATTCTTCTACAGATTTCTGGTCAATAAATAAATGATGTTTACTAGATGTTATTATTGATCACTAATTGCTGATTAAAAAAAGTGCTTTACATATCAATAGACAGTAGTGGGCACCCCAAATTGGGAAAAGAATGAAAACTGCTGGGCTCAGAAGGATAGTCTGTTATATTTGTTAACATTCAATTTGCAGCAGTCAGGAGGTGAAAATTGTGTGTGATTGATGAATAAAAAACTAAAACTATGTCCCTTTTTCATACACAGGAAGACCTCAGCCAGGAGGAGGTTGTGGAATGTGGCAGTCAGGAGGAGGCGGGGATTAGTGGCAGCCAGGAGGAGGCGGGGCTAAGTGTCAGCCAAGAGAAGCCAGGGACAAGTCGCAGCCTGACTGAGTCTCAGGTCCCTCCCCTCCGCCTGCCATATAAACGAGCCAGGAAGGCCACTCCGAGTCCCGTGCAGGATTCAGCGTACAGGCTGATCCAGGAGGCTTCTGCGTCCCTCCGAGCCTTCCCCAGTCCTGAAGAGGCCTTTGCCTGCATGGCTGCCACAAAATTGCAGGGCATGCAGGAGGGTCAATGCAAGATCTCTGAGGACCTGATTTATAAAGTCCTTCGTAAGGGAGAGAGTGGGGAACTGACACACAAGACGGATGTCATTGAGATCGACGATCCTCCTCCTCCTCCTGCTGCCACAACTCCACCACCACAGCCAAAGGCTGGAAGGAAGCGTGGAAAGAAGACCTGAGAGTGATTGCCCTGGGTTCAGTCTGGTCTGACAGAAGCTGCAGTCTCTCGTATGACCACAGCCTGGGGACACAGATGTCATCTGCTGCTTTCCGGATCTCTGGGACTTCTGCACCAGACTGCCCTCCCTTATGATATGGACTCCTCAGGCCACCAATTTTGCTTTTAAATAGTTGATGTCTGCCCCGGGGGTCCAAGGCTTCGCCCACTTCTGCAGTTTCTCCAGCGTTGCCTCCCTCTTTGTTTAGTTGTGAGCCCTTAATAAAATTTTTTGGGGTAAATTCTACTCTCCTGTGTGTGTTTTCATCCAAAAAGGACAGTTTGTTGGTGACGATTCAGGTACATTTCTAAAGTACAATGTGAAATTAACAAGGGACAACAACACCAAACAATCTCCTACAGATTAAATAGAACAACATATTAGTGGTGTTGTGGGAACTTGTCACAAAAAACACACAAACATTTTCGGGAATACAAATCAAAATCATAAAAAAAAATAAAAAAATAAAAAAGAGAAACACAAAAAAAGAATCTACATTAAAGTCCAAAAAAAAAAAAATTTTTGTTGTCAGATGTGAGAAATCAAAATATATATCCCGATAAATAGTAACGAAATAAGTTTGTGAGAAGTGTGTGTGAATATGAGCAGCAAAACTACTTAATTCTTGTCACATTATAAAGAAGAAGAGAGTGCGCTGTATTAAACCATTTTGAACATTGCAGCGTGACGAAAGTGCTGTATCCATTCCGAACGCTACGTTTACCAGAACGAGCTGTCCCGTGTCGGAATTTCTTCTGAGCATGCGTGGCACTTTGTGCGTCGGAACAGGCCACACACGGTCGGAATTGACGCGATCGGATTTTGTTGTCGGAAAATTTTATCTCCTGCTGTCCAACTTTGTGTGTCGGAAAATCCGATGGAAAATGTCCGATTTGCGCCCACACACGGTCGGAATTTCCGACAACACGCTCCGATCGGACATTGTCCATCGGAAAATCCGACCGTGTGTACGGGGCATTACTGTGTACTTGAGGACATTCCTACTCTTGCCCCCACCCTCACCTTCCTCTCCTACTCTTGTCATCCTTACCCCAGTCTCTCCTTTGCTGGTTTCTTCTTCGCCTCTCTATTTCACCCGATTTTAAATGCTATAACCAAAGTCTTTACTGAACCAAACAATGATTTTATTGAGTCTCTTGTTAGTAGCTCTTTGCCATTGCACAGTTGGTAATTTGTTTTGATGCACATTGCCTTCTCATGTGAAATTTTACCTACGTTATAATTATCATGTATACAAAACCCATTGCGTCTCTCTTATGCTTTTGTCAACTATTTTCCAAACTCCAATTAAAATGTATTGAACAATTTAAAAAAAAAAAAAGGATTTCTTATGATATTCTGTAGCAGTGATCTGCAAAAGATGAATACTAGTCACCACAGTTGGAGATGAGAGACACATCAGTTCACTAATAAAAAGTGTGTAGAATATCTGATAATATCCTTTTAATCAGGATAAACCTATTTTATATATCTAAAATTTATTATACAGTTAGCTTATTAAAGTTTATACTAATGAGAACCATGCTGAAATATATATCATAGTGTAATATTCCTTTTCTGGGGGATGTAAAATAGAAATGATAATTATATCGGCATTATTAGGAGAGTGTAACCATAATAATATGCACTGGCACTGGCACAACTTACCCCAGTACAGTCACATATTGCATTTTATCCAATAAGACCGATTTCAATTTTCCTTTGGCTCAATATGAGTTCACAATGTAAATAACAGTGAAACTGCCATACAAACTCATACTGTATATGCCTGATCCAATTTCTATCTGGCTTTTCATTGACTTATTTATGCTTCTGTTTTTATTTGGGTCTCAGTCAAATAAAAACAGTCACTATTCTTTAAACACAGAACTAAACATGATTGGGCTCATGGAAGAACCTGAACATTTAGTCTTAAATTACCACAATTCTCCAGGATTACAAAATAAATTTTATTTACCCCCTCGTTGGCTTCACTTAGTTTGTTTTAGCATAACTCTAATGCCCCGTACACACGATCGGACTTTCCGACAACAAAACCGTGGAATTTTGTCCAAAGGGTGTTGGCGCAAACTTGTCTTGCATACACACGGTCACACAAATGTTGGCCTACAATTATGAATATAGTGACGTACTAGACGTACTACATGGTTTTTCAGCTCTTTAGCACTACCCTTTGGGCTAATTTCGTGTTAGTAGAAGTTTGGTGAGTGTTGATTTGCACTTTTCTTTTTGCGTTTTTCAATTAGCACTTTTCAGTTTGTTTCTGAATGGCAGTTCGACAACCAGACGAGTTATTGCTTTGACATTTTTTTTTTTGGTTGAATAATGATTTGATTTGGTATTATTTCTATATTTTTGGATTCATAGAATGCACTTTTTGGTTAAGTTCTATTGGCAGATATCATGTCTAATTTTATTTTTTTTATTTTTTTAGTGCACAATAAAAAAAAAATGTGGAGAATAATACTTGGCTATGTGTTTTACTTCAAATGACAGTTTGGGAGTAGGCATTTACATTTTAAAAAATACAATGTAAAATTGACAAGGGACCCCAACATAGTTGTATCTTTGATCTTAAAAACTAGGGGATAATGGTGTTGTGGTAACTTGCCCAAATAAATAAATAAATAAATAAATAAATAAACATAAAAATATTATTCTTGATATCACTAGAAAAAAAAACCTTTGAAAAGGTGTTTGCAATAACTCCATCAGTATCACCAGCAAAGCAGCTTTATTATTATCCCATTAAAGAAGAAGAGAATTGTGTGCTGCATTTGATAATTTGCCACATCACGAATGTTAATTCTCCATTACAAACGCTAGTTTACAAGATTGACAGCTTCTGCTTCCGAGCATGCATGTTTGGACTTTTCTCCAACGGACTTTGTGTACACACGATCGGAAAGTCCGACAACACACATTTGTTGGCGGAAAGTCCGACAACAAATGTCCGATGGAGCATACACACAGTCGGACTTACCGCCAACAACCTCACATCCAACATTTCCTGTCGCAAAATCCGATCATGTGTACGCGGCATTAGGCTCACCATACACATTACAGTCTGGTAATACAATCTCAGTACAATCAACTTTAGATCTGCCAAAAGTATATAATATGAGGACCTACCTAAACTATCCAACTAATTTGTCTCCATTCAGACAGATCCTTGCACTACATACTAGTTGGTAGATCTGAAGAAGATTGTACCCTCAGATTGGAATATGCGTGGTGAGCTTTAAGGCTAAACATCATAAGGGAAAAGGCCCCCGAAGATCTGACAGTTGCTGACAGGTCAGGAGCCTAAAACCATATTAATAACTGACACCATATTCTAAGTAACCATGACAGTATCAAAGACAATGCAACCTTAGTTGTTTACATTTGCCTTACCTATAGGGTTCTGGTCTAAGGTTACAGTATGTGTTAAAAGGACAGCTTACATAACAGCAGACTTTAGGTGACCTTTCATATCTAGCATCCAGAGCCTAAATGGGTTTAGTTAAGATAAAGAAAAAATACACATTTTTTTCTAAGTAAGTCTGCACATTGGTAATAGTTTAGATTTTTTTTCACCTCCTTAAGTGTATTTAAACTCCCATCTGATCTGTACAAAAAAAAAAAAAAACATAGTTGCTTATTCAGCTAGACATCATGTAACCTGATAACTTCATGTAATCTCTGTCTCTGGACTGTTATCAGTTGGCATTGTTCCATGCTTTCTTCATGGATTATATAACATATCCTCCTTTTAAGCAAAAGAGAGGGAGAGGTGTTATGTATTCCTAACACAATGTTATACAAGGGTTGATTTACTTTTTTTTTTTCCATCTCTTTATTAAGATTTTTTTTTTTTAAGACAAAAGAAAAATACATGCATACAAACAAAACAAGTTCAGCCTCAGCCGGGTTTCCGCCCCCGACCCTGCTATACAGATAAAAATAGTCTAAAAAAATTACACCCTCCCACCTCCCCAACCTCCCTTCCACCCCTATTGACCCCCCAAATCTCTCCAAGTATCTGTCTATGGTCCAGCCCTCTCACCTATTACACGCACTACGTTCTCTCTACCATCGGCCTTTGATACTGTTGACCACCCGCTCCTTCTCAATAAACTACATTCCCTTGGCCTCCGAGATTCTGCTCTATCCTGGTTCTCTGGCTATTTATCACAGCGCTCCTTCAGTGTCACCTACAACTCTGTCTCCTCCTCTCCATTGCCCCTTTCTGTGGGGGTCCCCCAAGGCTCGGTTCTTGGACCCCTTCTCTTCTCTATCTACACCACCTCCCTTGGTCACCTAATAACTGCCCACGGCTTCCAATACCACTTATACGCTGATGACACCCAAATCTATCTGTCTACTCCTCACCTCACTCCTTCAGTCTCCTCTCGCATTACTAACTTACTAACTGACATATCAGCATGGATGTCGCACCACTTCCTTAAACTAAATCTCTCTAAAACTGAGCTATTAATATTCCCCCCCGCCCGTGCCCCCCTCTATGACTTTTCCATCAAAATCAACAATGCAACCATCAGTCCCTCCCCTCACGCCAGGGTACTAGGTGTAATCCTAGACTCCGACTTGTCATTTCAGCCTCAAATCCAATCATTGTCAAAAGTTTGTAGAATTCACCTCCGTAACATCTCTAAAATTCGCCCTTTTTTAACAAATGAAACCACCAAGCTCCTCATTCACTCCCTTGTTATCTCTCGCCTTGACTATTGCAACTCCCTTCTCATTGGCCTACCGCTCCATAGGCTATCCCCTCTTCAGTCTATCATGAATGCTGCTGCCAGACTTATCCACCTTACCAACCGCTCAGTGTCTGCCAACCCTCTACTTCAATCCCTACACTGGCTCCCAATCACCCAGCGAATTAAATTCAAAATTCTAACCACAACATACAAAGCCATTCACAACTCTGCCCCAAGCTACATCACTAATCTTGTCTCCAAATATCACCCAAATCGTCCTCTCCGCTCTTCTCAAGACCTCCTGCTTTCAAGCTCTCTCATCTCCTCCTCCCATGCTCGTCTCCAGGATTTCTCCAGAGCCTCTCCCATCCTCTGGAACTCGCTACCTCCATCTATCCGGCTATCCCCTACTCTTGCTACCTTCAGGCAATCCCTGAAAACTCATCTCTTCAGGAAAGCCTATCACGTCTCCAACTAATCTCCTACCACTTCCACCAGCTCATTCCCCACAGTTACAACCTTTTGTACCACCTGCCCCACCCTATTAGATTGTAAGCTCTTCTGAGCAGGGCCCTCTTAATCCTATTGTATTGTATTGTATTGTATTATAACTGTATTGTCTCCCTTTTATATTGTAAAGCGCTGCGTAAACTGTTGGCGCTATATAAATCCTGAATAATAATAATAATAATCCTTTCGGCGTATCTCAGTGACAAGGGTTGATTTACTAAACCTGGAGAGTGCAAAATCTATTGCAGTTATACATGGTAGCCAATCAAATTCTAACTTCAGCTTATTCAATTAAACTTTGATAATAAAACCTGGAGGCTGATTGGTTTCTATGCAGAGTTGTGCCCAATTTTGCACTCTCCAACTGTATTAAATCAACTCCTTAGTCCTAACACACTTCTTGTCATAAGAGTTTAGTATGATTGTCACCCTAAGTGTGTTAATGTCGAAATTACAATTTAAAAATTTTAAAAGGAAAATAAGTGAGAAAAAAAAACAAATGCAGCCGCCACATCTAGCAACCAGTAAGCTGCAATACTATAAATTTTTGTTCTTGGGTTTACATATGCTTAAAACATTTAAAGCGGTAGTAAACCGCGGCTGGTTAAAAAAACAAAAAACAAACACCTGTAAAGCAATTGCATAATGTGCTAGTATGCATCGCATACTAGCACATTATGAAATACTTACCTTGGAACGAAGCCTTCCAGTGGTGCACTGTCACCGCTGAGAGGGCTGACATCTTCCTCTGGTCTTTCTTCTGGGTTCGTGCTTCAGAGCCGCTATGACGCATGCACACGAGAGCCCTAGGTTCCGGCACGAAACTCTGAAGGTCCGTCAAGGTATGCCTGACCTTAAGAGTGCATGCGCAGGTGACGTAATCCAGGCTGAATATCTCATAAATGGTGCACATTTAGGAGATATTCATTTTACCTATAGGTAAGCCTTATTGTAGGCTTACCTGTAGGTAAAAGTCACCAAGCGGGCTTTAAAGGGGGCTTCCAGATTCCGATAAGCCCCCTGCCCACAGACCCCCACAACCACCGGCCAAGGGTTGTGGGGATGAGGCCCTTGTCCTCATCAACATGGGGACACTAGTGCTTGGGGGGGCCACTACCCCAAAGCACCCTCCCAATGTTGAGGGCATGTGGCCTGGTACGGTTCAGGAGGGAGGGGGGCTGCTCTCTCGTCCCCCCTCCTTTCCTGCGGCCTGCCAGCTTGCGTGCTCAGATAAGGGTCTGGTATGGATTTTTGGGGGGACCCTATGCCATTTTTTTTTTAATTTTGGCACGGGGTTCCCCTTAAAATCCATACCAGACCTGAAGGGTCTGGTATGGATTTTGAGGGGGGACCCCCATGCCATTTTTTTTTTATTTTGGCACGGGGTTCCCCTTAATATCCATACAAGACCTAAAGGGCCTGGTATGGAATTGAGGATTTAGGGGGACCCCACGTCATTTTTTTTTAAATTTTGGTGTGGGGTTCCCCTGTGGGGAAATCCCATGCTGTTTTTATCAATGAACTTTTATGTGTATTGTCGGACCGACAATTCATTAATAGCCGCGAGTATTTTTAAATGACTTTTTTTCCTTTGAAATGTCATTATGCTGTCAGACTGTTCTAAACATGGAAAACATGTGCCCCTTTACAGGCATACTATAGACACCCCCCAGGTACGAAATTTAAAGGAATATTACACTTTTATTGTTTCACTTTAAGCATGATTAAAATCACTGCTCTCGAAAAAACTAGCGTTTTTAAAACTTTTTTTTGCATTGATCCATGTCCCCTGGGGCAGGACCCAGGTCCCCAAACACTTTTTATGACAATAACTTGCATATAAGCCTTTAAAATTAGCACTTTTGATTATTCATGTTCGAGTCCTATAGACTTTAACGGTGTTCGCGTGTTCAAACAAATTTTTTTGCCTGTTCGCATGTTCTGGTGCGAACCGAACAGGGGGGTGTTCGGCTCATCCCTAGTTACCACTTTAGATTTACACAGGAGGTCTGGTGCTAGAGGGCAGAGGGCACAAGCAGAGGGGTGCTTTGGTAATAGGGCAGAGGCAGCTTCTTGGAAGCTTGGCCTCAGACTGTAGTCCCCACAGGCAAATTTGGCATCTAGGATTGGAAGCAGAATTGTACCCTAGGATCATGCCTCAGATATATATGAGCTGGGGCGTGATCATAAATCTCATGGCTCAGGCAACCTGATGCTTAGTATCAGACTGCCTAGGCAACAGGCTTCCCTACCATTCCACTTGGCCACACCAGGTTCTCGGCTGGGGGCAAGCTCTTTGTCACAGCAGGGGACCTGATAGCCTGTTGCATCAAACACAGGAGGTGTGGAGTGGTGGGCACTGTATATGAGGGGCCAGGTGTTGGCTGCAGGTCTCCTGCACGTATGTGGTGTGGGGCTGTGAGAGACATGCGTGGAGCAGAGGGGGAAACCGGGCACTGTGACAATGAATGGAAATGAAATTTCTCAATTTTCTTTCAGTTGTTTAGGGCACCGTTCTTGTCTTAAAGTATCATCACTGCCTTACTGTTGCACCATGGTTTCCATAACTCAATGCACAAATCTCAATGTTTTATACCTGGTAAATGGTAATGAAATATAATGCGTTTAAAAAAAAAAAAACTTGAATATTTAATAACCCAGGTTGCCAATGAAGGATGTTAGTTAAAACTTTCTTCATTGTTGAATTAGCAATACTGACATTTTTAGCTTATTTACAAATCTGCTTCTGGTTTTTGCCCGGCTTTCATATCACACACATCCTAGCATGTGATGAATGTCATGTTTTACAACATTTTGCTTCTGATTTTCTAAATTACAGGTTTGAATTGATATATCAATTCCTATTTACACCTTTCCTGCAGCACATATGCACACACCAATGACAGCAGTTTATAACACAGTAGGACAAGATGAAAGAGGTACATGATAAGTGCTGGGAGATTTAAAAGAAATCAAACTATTTGGTGCAGCATGCAGAGCTGGAGAAAATAGGGGCAAATGATGCAATATGAAAAAGGAAGGAAAAAATGAATATCCTTAAAATCTGTTTGAGATTTGGCAGTGGAGGGAATGTTAAGATCTGTGGTTTTGGAAAGTTTATTTCATGTGCTTTACACTGTCATTATGTGCTGCAAGTCTTTGATTACTTTTTATATTTCCTCTTAGATGGAACAGTATATTGTCATTAGTGGTATGGGTGTTGTTTGTTTTTCCTTTTTTATATTACAACAGGTGTCCTTGTCCTTGAACTCACATGGAGACCAAATGTTGTGGCAAGTTGTAATAATGTGGAGGTATTGAGGAAATTCAACAAAGGCTATATGCATGGCTGTGCAGGCTGAAACACTTACAGCAAATTGTACGGAGGATATTGGTGCACACTGATGACACCCAACAGTATCTGACAAAGGAGGCTACTGGAAGGCAATCCTGCAACTGGGAATCCTGCAAATGGGAAAGGGGAGAGCTATTGCCCAAGACACAGCAACAATCCCTAGTCTGTCCCTCCTCCACAGGAACCTGTCTCTACTCTAGACAATCTGTCCCTAACCAGCGGGGGGTTCTATCCCTGACCTGACCACTCACACAAATGCATGCCAACTGAAGGGGGGCAGTATTATTTATTAGCCCTGCCCACAAAAGCTGGCTTCGTAAGTCAGCCCAGGCAACAGCATCCAACCGGACAGCTGCTCCACTCATGACACTTACAAAGGCCTCAGAGGAACATGGGTTCTCCGCTCTCTGCCCGACAGCACCACCCATGCTGGGAGACCAAACTATACCTGCCAACAAATACACCTTACCTATGTTCCTGTTTATCAGGAAGTCAAACCCAGTATACATTCTGTGCCAGATGGTGTTGGAGCTTACACATGAATGATGATGCCATCCTCCACAGGGATTGGCTGCTAAGGGCCAAGCATTGCATCATGCAAGGAGGGAAAATACCCCCTCCCCCAATATCTGGAAGTGTTCAGTCATTTTAACAGCTCTAGTTATTTTTCTCACTAAGGACAAAAGTGACAGAGCCTCTTTAACCACTTGCTGCCCGCCCACCGTCATATGATGGCGGGACGGTGCAGCTGTTATCCTGGGCCATATGACGACACTGCCTTCCAGGATCCCTAGGGGGCGCGCACACGCCCGCCACGTCACTCGGGTCCCGGTGCGCGTGCCCGGTGGCTGTGATGTCCGCCGGGCACCCGTGATTGTCCGGTAACTGAGCAGGACCGTGGATCTGTGTGTGTAAACACACAGATCCACGTCCTGTCAGATGGGAGGAGACCGATGGTGTGTTCCTTGTACAGAGGAACACCGATCGGTCTCCTCCCCTTGTGAATCCCCTCCCCCCACAGTTAGAATCACTCCTTAGGAACACATTTAACCCTACACCGCCCCCTCCTGGTTAACCCCTTTATTGCCAGTCACATTTATACAGTAATCAATGCATTTTTATAGCACAGATTGCTGTATAAATGTGAATGGTCCCAAAAATGTGTCAAAATTGTCCGATGTGTCCGCCGCAATATCGCAGTCATGATAAAAATTGCAGATCGCCGTCATTACTAGTAAAAAAAAAATAATAATAAAAATGCTATAAATCTATCCCCTTATTTTGTAGACGCTATAACTTTTGTGCAAACAAATAAATATACACTTATTGCAATATTTTTTACCAAAAATATGTAGAAGAATATGTATCAGCCTAAACTGAGGTAAAAATTTGTTTAAAAAAAAAAATTGGATATTTATTATAGCAAAAAGTAAAAAATATTGTGTTTTTTTCAAACTTGTCACTCTTGTTTTGTTTATAGCGCAAGAAATAAAAACCGCAGGGGTGATCAAATACCACCAAAAGAAAGCTCTATTAGTGGGGAAAAAATGATAAAAATTTCATTTGGGTACAGTGTTGCATGGCCACGCAATTGTTATTCAAAGTGTGAAAGCGCTGAAAGCTGAAAATTGGCTTGGGCAGGAAGGGGGTGAAAATGCCCTGTATGGAAGTGGTTAAACTATAACTAGAACCCAAAGCTTAGTGACATCTGTTATTTACAGTGAGATTCTCTAGCCACAGCAGGTAAGCACAGCAAGGACATTGACTGTCAGCCTGCATAACAGCAGGTTTTTAAATACTAGTGAGACATTAAGACTGCTTTAAGTCCTCATGCACATGGACGTTTTTACAGCCGCGTTTTTGAGCGTTTTTTACAGCTTAAAAACGCCTGTCTATGTTAGTCTATGGATTCATGCCCACCTAGACGTTTTTGAGCTGCAAATGGCCTAGGCGTTTTTAAGCTGTAAAAAAAACCCAGGACCAGTGCGTTCCAAGGCGCAGCGCTAGAGCTGTAAAAACGCGAAACGCGCAAAAACGCGCAAAAACGCGCAAAAATGCGCAAAAACGCGACCGCTGCGTTTTTTCGCGTTTTTTAGCTCCGGCGTTTTTTTGCTCAAAATAGATGATTAGACACTGTAATCTCTGTAAAAACAGGAAATTCCTGTCTGGACATTAGATTACCCAAGAGTCCTTTGCACAGCCGTGTGACTGTGGTTAGTGACTTGAAGATGGCAAGTGCTGTTTCGCAAGTGGAGCTCATTAGTGCAGTACAGGCCCATCCTGAACTGTGGGATGTGGCACATCCACTTCATGGAGACCACATACGTAAAGTGAAAGCCTGGGAGGACATCAGTGTTGCCATTACCCCTGGCTGGGAACAAATGCGAAATGCCGAAAGAAAGGAAATAAGTAAGTCTATTTTCCTTGAATGCATGATCTGTTTGTGTGTAATGTAAACGAAGATTGCATATTTAACCCTTTGTTTTCCATGTTATTTTAGGCAAAATTATGCAGCGCCGCTGGAAGTCCCTACGTGACCGTGTCAGGAGGGACCTCACGGACGAGGACAAGGCGGCACGTAGTGGAGCACCAGCGCCAACAAAGAAACCACACATGTACCACAGCAATCTTCTATTCTTACGGCAAAATATGCAGAGCCATACCAGACCGTAAGTTTTTTCATATATTTGCCTTATTGCCTATGTACATTGCTTTTCAGGCAGTATGTTCCATGGCTATTGTAACCACTTTCCAAATGCCACATGTACATATACGTCGGCAGAATGGCACGGCTGCACAAATGGCGTACCTGTACGTCCCTTTTAAGTTGCCGCCTTGGCGGCGCGCTTTCCCATTGCGAGGTCCATGAGTCCGACCGCGGGTCCTGCGGACTCAATGTCCGCGGGCACACCGGCGATCGTCTCAGGGAGAGGAAGAGGTCAATGCCAGTGTAATTTTTACAGTAATCATTGCAATTTTAATCGCACTGATCGCTGTAAAAATGACAATTTTTCCTAAAATGTGTCCAAATTGTCCAATGTGTCCGCCGTATTGTCGCAGTCATGCTAAAAATCGCTGATCTCCCCCATTACTAATAAAAAAAAAAAAAATTTGTAAGAAAAATGCCATAAAACTCTCCCCTGTTTCATAGACGCTATAACTTTTGCCAAAAAAAAACTTTATTAACTGAAATCTGTATATACATATTGGCCTAAACCAAAAAGAAAATTTTATATTTATTTATTTTTTGTGGGATATTTATTACTTAAAAAAATTTTAATTCAAAATTTAAAACAGAAATTTACACTCTTTTTTTATAGCTCCGAAAAAAAAAAAAAAAAACCCAGAGGTGATCAAATACCACCTAAAAAAAGGTCTGTTTGAGTGGAAAAAAAGGACGTAAATTTTTTGGGGAGCCACGTTGCACGACCACCATTGTTAAAGCGACGCTGTGACAAATCGCAAAAAGTGCTCGGGTCTTTGGCCAGCTGAATGGTTCGGGCTAAAGTAGTTACGTTTATACAATTTGTATTGTCTGCAGGACAACTTCTAACATTAGACTCAGAGAGGTGGATGCAGAAGAGGCTGAGGTTCAGAGACCAAGCAGTCCTATGACCAGCACTGGATCTCCACGTCCAATCAGCGAGGGAGGTGTTGAGTGCACAGATGAGGTAACTGCTTCGGTCTGCCTGTCTATCTCATTGTCTGTCTGTCCATGTACATGTCAATGTAAACATTTTTGTTCTTTTGCAGGAATCGAGGGCTGTGGAATCACCGTCTCCTGCCAGTCAGCAAGGTGGAGAGCAGCGCGGTCGTGGCGGTGTTCGTGGCCGTGGGCGTGGACGTCAGGCGAGGGGCGGCTATAATCCGGAGGCTGATGACAGAGTGCTAGCACTGCTGCAGGAAGTGCGGCAGGAGAGGCGCAGTATGGATGCCTTTTTAGACACCAACAACCCACGCGCCTGCTTCTGCCGCAGCCTTTACCACATCCTGGAGGACATTGGGGGAGACCAAGAGAAGCTTTGTATGGATCGCATGTACGCTATTGCAATGCAATACCGTCATGCAAAATTAAGTGGCGGGCCACCTCCATGCGATCCATATAATGTTTCTCATGATCCCCCAATGGCCCCTGGGACCTCAGCAGTGCTAGCACCCCCCTCTCACTATCAGCCCCCTCCTCAACGCCAACCACCACCTATGCCGTCCCAGACCTCATTCCATAACGTGCACTCCTATGGTGAATTTCAACCTTCCACCTCCCATTTTCAGCCCTCATACCCTGTACCCCGCTACCAGCAGGATTTTGGGAGTGATCGCCAGGCCCAACCATTACCCCGTCCCCAATCCCCACATCCCCAATGCAATCAAGCATCCACCACCACCTATCACCAGTTGTGATCCCAAAATAAATTCTTTTGTTTCTTGAAATACCAGTTGTGATCCCAATCCTTTATTAAATATGTTTTTTGATTGAAAATAAATGTGTTCAATTTGTCTTTTATATGATGCACAACAGCACTCCTTTGCACTCTGCTTGCCCTGAAGGCAGAGTGCAAAGGACTCTATCGTACTCTGCCTTCGGACAAGCGTAAGCTTGCTCTTTTTTGGGCTTAGCCTAGGCTTACCCCGAAGGCAGAGTCAAATTGACTTGTTGAACAATCGTTGATAAATGGAACTAAAAATAACAAACTTCAATTTTGAAATGCTTTATTTCAAAAAACACAAGAAAGCAAAGGTAGATGTATTGCAAATATTTTTTAGATATAATCATTCTGCCAGGATACCTCTCCATCAGGGGATTCAAAAAATTCTGCAAATTGGTTTCGAATGCTCATGACACGTGCAGTTGAACGCAAGTCCATAAATTGAACCCTCTGAAGTTGGTTAATGGGCTCCTGTTCAACATTATTTCTGTCACTGTCCCGCAGAAAATTGTGCAGAACGCAGCATGCCAGGACGACTTTAATGGCGTTGTCAACATCCAATTGCATACTTGTCAGCAAAACTCGCCATTTGGCTGTGCAAACCCCGAATGCACATTCAACGACACGGCGTGCACGGCTGAGCCGATAATTGTAGATTTTTTGACGGCTGAGACCATTGCCACTGTATGGCCTCATAAGATTTTCAGCCAGTCCAAAGGCCTCATCTGCCACCATGACTAATGGCAAGCTGGGTTCTTCAGTGCAGGGTAGAGGCCTGCTTTCAGGAATATTGAGTCGTCCCTCATGTAGACGACGTCCGAAGGCCGACTCGCGGAATATGCGGGCGTCACCTTGGCTTCCATATGCTCCCACATCAACAAAAAGAAATTTAAGGTGTGCATCGGACAATGCCAGGAGGACCACCGAAAAATATTTTTTATAATTAAAATATGACGATCCAGAGTGGGGAGGCTTCTTCACCCTGATGTGTTTCCCATCAAGGGCTCCTATACAATTTGGGAACTGAGTTTTTTCCCAAAAAGTGTCCACAACTGATTCCCAGATGTCTTCTGTTGGCTCTGGCATTACAATGTTATGCAATTCCTCCCATATTGCCACACATGTTTCCTTTATTATTTTTGAGACCGTTGAGAGGCCAAGGAGGAAGTAATGATGCAAGGAAGCATAACTTTGTCCCGTGGCAAGGAACCTAAGATAACATAATAAATTTAGTTATTGAAAGAGAAAAGCATAAACATAAGTCCTAACCCTACCCTTAAACCTAACCCTATCTCCTAACCCTAACCCTATCTCCTAACCCTAACCCCTAACCCTAACCCCTAACCCTAACCCTATCTCCTAACCCTAACCCCTAACCCTAACCCTAACCCCTAACCCTAACCCCTAACCCTATCTCCTAACCCTAACTCCTAACCCTAACCCCTAACTCTAACCCTATCTCCTAACCCTAACCCTAACCCTAACCCCTAACCCTAACCCCTAACCATAACCCTATCTCCTAACCCAGACCCTATTCCCATATGTGTATTCACTTACCTGAGTGTCACTAGCATCCGTTCCTCCGGTGACACAGAGCTATGCATCACAGTGTCCATCCTTGTGAGCCTTGGCCTGAGCCTCTCCAACAGGTCATCAAAGAGCGGCACTGACATCCTTGTAAAGTTAAAGAACTTTGTCGGATGTGAGCGCAGTTGGGAATAAATATTGCCAAAGTACCCCATAGAAAACCGATTGGATACCATTGGATGCACCCAAAATTGACGTCTGCTGCTTCTCTCCTCCTCCTGTCTCATTCTCCGCTGCCTCCGCAAAACAATCAGAAGGATTGCCTCATCGATCTTCTGCATGACAGGATCCATATTTCTCAGAAAAATACAGAAAACTTAACAGACCCTGAAACACTCTCTCCTCTCTCTCTCTCCTACCAAAATGGCACCGACACATGCTCATTAACATATTTTCTTTGGTTTCTGTGGCATTGTGGGAAATTTGGGAGTGTATATAGCTGAGAGATGTGTTTTTCATTAAAAAACGCTTCTTAGCGCTAACGTGGAAAAACGCGCAAAAACGCGCAAAACCGCTAATGCAAAATGCGGTAAAAATCGCGTTTTTAATGCCGGTTTTTCCAGGCGTCGAACCTAGCTTTACAGCTCGTTTTTTAAAACGTCCATGTGCATGAGGACTAATGCCCCGTACACACGGTCGGATTTTCCGATGGAAAATGTCCGATCGGAGCGTGTTGTCGGAAATTCCGACCGTGTGTGGGCTCCATCGGACATTTTCCATCTGATTTTCCGACACACAAAGTTGGAGAGCAGGAGATAAAATTTTCCGACAACAAAATCCGTTGTCGGAAATTCCGATCGTGTGTACACAAATCCGACGGACAAAGTGCCACGCATGCTCAGAATAAATAAAGAGATGAAAGCTATTGGCCACTGCCCCATTTATAGTCCCGACGTACATGTTTTACGTCACCGCGTTTAAAACGATCGGATTTTCCGACAACTTTGTGTGACCGTGTGTATGCAAGACAAGTTTGAGCCAACATCCGTCGGAAAAAATCCATGGATTTTGTTGTCGGAATGTCCGAACAAAGTCCGACCGTGTGTACGGGGCATAATAGTTTACAGTATTGCCATATGTCTGTCATATTAGGATATGGAGGTGAAGGGCATCAGTTTCAAGCATTTTTGTAGTGTGCAGGCATTATAAGTTGCATAGTTACATAGTTAATCTGGTTGAAAAAAGATGCAAATCCATCCAGTTATTCCTACATAGAAAAAAAAACACACACATAGATAGAAAACCTCTATATATAGATTATATATATATCTATACATATATATAGATATATATACAATCCTATACCCACAGTTGATCCAGAAGAAGGGAAAAAAAACAATAAAGCATTATCCAATTTGTTTAGGGGGGGGGATTCCTTCCTGATCCCACAACAGGTAATCACATGTTACCTGGAACAACTTTACCTATAAATATTAGTATCCAATTATATTATGTGCATTTAGGAAAGAATCTAGGCCTTTTTTAACCACTTGCCGACCAGCTGCCGTCATTATACTGCGGCAGGTCGGCACATTCTCGTGAGTCGTCGTAGCTGTACGTCGGCCCTTTAAGCAGGCATAGCAGGTGTGCGCACACCGCTGGAGGCACGCACGTGCGCCCCCTGCACTGTGGGGGAACCGATGTGCGTGGCTGGCAGTCTCGATGATTGTGGGCACGAGAGCCTGAACAGGGACGTGTGTGTATAAACACACAAATCCCTGTAAAGTGACGAGAGGAGAGACAGATCGTGTGTTCCTACTAGCTAGAAACTACAGTTAGAACACACACTGAGGGAACACAGTTAACCCCTTGATCGCCCCCTAGTGTTAACCACTTCCCTGCCAGTGACATTTACACAGTAATCAGTGCATTTTTTTAGCACTGATTGCTGTATAAATGTCAATGGTCCCAAAAATGAGTCAAAAGTGTCCGATAAAAATCGCAGATCACCGCCATTACTAGTAAAAAAAAAAAAAAAAAAATAATAATAAAAATGCCATAAAAATGCCATAAATCTTTCCCATAGTTTGTAGACGCTATAACTTTTGCGCAAACAAATCAATATATGCTTATTGCATTTTTTATGACCAAAAATATGTAGAAGAATATATATTGGCCAAAACTGATTTTTAAAAACATATTTATTATAGCAAAAAGTAAAAAATATTGTTTTTTTTCAAAATTGTCGGACGTTTTTTGTTTATAGCGCAAAAAAATAAATACTGCAGAGGTGATCAAATACCACCAAATAAAAGCTCTGTTTGTTAGAAAAAAAGAACATGAATTTTATTTGGGTACAGTGTCAAACGTCCGCGCAATTTTCAGTTAAATGAACGCAGTGCTGTATCGCCAGGAAGGGGGGTAAATCTTCTGGAGGTGAAGTGGTTAAACTCTCCAGTAAATTCCCAACTATAGAAGTTAAAACTAACAGGTATATAATTATTTGGGTGGAGTCCATGTCTGTGAGGTACCACGCATGCTAATCCTGTATACTAGTCAATCGACTTCTAGGATGTCTTGGATCTATTAATGCTCGATTTATACTGGATTTCTGTAAGTGTTAAGCGCTGATTTCTTTTAATAAACTGTCAAGCAGTTTTACACTATGTGGCTGTTTTATCTTTCCTTCATAGGCCCTACTATGGAGTAAACTTTACCATCAGCCATGACAGTACCACCACCTGCAATATACTAGAGGAAGCTGATCGGAACTTCTATACTTGCATATCATGCCTGTCTAGACTCTTATAATTTGGAGTCTAGACCTTTGGTAAGAAGGCATTTTATATCAATATCGGTGTAGGTGCGCTTAGGTGATGAAAACACACATCAATTATACTTACTGTTACTGGATATTCATCAAGGAATTCATCTGCACTATTTAGAACAGCACTAGTTGTTCACACTTTATGGACACTTGTTTATTCAATAACTATGTTTAGCACGGCAACATTTTGTATTGTTTCACGTTTATTATGATTGGTCCTGTTGTGTTGTTGCCAGCAGCTTGCACTTTTATACTTATGCCCCGTACACACGGTCGGATTTTCCGATGGACAATGTCCGATCGGAGCGTGTTGTCGGAAATTCCGACCGTGTGTGGGCGCCATCGGACATTTTCCATCGGATTTTCCGACACACAAAGTTGGAGAGCAGGAGATAAAATTTTCCGACAACAAAATCCGATCGCGTCAATTCCGACCGTGTGTGGCCTGTTCCGACGCACAAAGTGCCACGCATGCTCAGAAGAAATTTCCGACACGGGACAGCTCGTTCTGGTAAACTTAGCGTTCGCAATGGACACAGCACTTTCGTCACGCTGCAATGTTAAAAATGGTTTAATACAGCGCCCTCTCTTCTTCTTTATAATGTGACAAGAATTAAGTAGTTTTGCTGCTCATATTCACACACACTTCTCACAAACTTTTATTTGTGTTTTTTTAGTGGGATTCCCTGAATATATTGTTATTAGTTGTCACATCTGACAGTTTTATATTTTTTATTTTTTTTTTTTTTGGATTCTAAACCTTTTTTTTTCTTTAATGTTTGGATTTTTTCCAAGGCTGATCTTTGTTCAATGTTATTTTTATTTTTACTCCCGAATATTTTTGTGTGTGTTTTGTGTGTCAAGTTACCCCAACACCATTGATATCTTTTATTACTTAATCTCAAGGAGATTGTTTGGTGTTGGTGTCCCTTGTTCATTTCACATTGTATATTTGAAATGTACCTGAATCCTCACAAACCAACTGTCATTTTTGAAGTAAAACACATAGGAGAGTATAATTCAAAATAAAAATCCTTTATTAAGGGATCAGAACCAAACAAAGAATGAGGCAACACTGGATCAACAGCAGAAATTAGCGAAGCCTGGGACCCCCACGGCAGACAACAATTCTTCAACATCAAAATTGGTGGCCTGAGGAGTCCATATCTAAGGTCCAGAATTCGCAGAGATCCGGATAGCAGCAGATGACATCTGTGTCCCCAGGCTGTGGTACCACAAGAGGCTGCATCTTTTGGCCGACCAGACTGAACCCAGGGCAATCACTGTCTGGTCTTCCTTCCACGCTTCCTTCCGGGCTGTGGCTGTGCAGTTGGAGATGTGGCAGGAGGAGGAGTAGGACCTGGAGGAGGAGGAGGACTGGGGGGACCTGGAGGAGGACTGGGGGGACCTGGAGGAGGACTGGGAGGACCTGGAGGAGAGGGAGGAGGAGGAGGAGGACCATCCCAAAGATGTGTCTGAGGTGTAATTTGGCCCCTCATACCTTTCTCCAGAGCCTCCGATATGAGGGCCTCACACAAGACTTTTTGGCCCTCCTCCATCCTCTGCATTTTATAGGCTATGAAGGCAGCAATGTTCTCCTCCATGGTGTGGGGTGCTCCCAGGACCTCTGTAGCCCTCCAAAAGAATGCTATAGCAGCCTCCTCTAGGGTACTCCTCCTACTGCCACTTTCTCTTTTCAGGGGGGGTGGAGGGACCTGCAGATCAGCCAGCCGGCTCGGCCCGGCCACCTCCTGGCTTCCCTGTGTATGAAAAAGGTACATGGTTGTAATGTTTTGCTTCATCAATCACAATCCTAAATTAGTACTCCCAACTAACATCTAGTTAACATCATTGATTGGACAAGCAGAAATATTTAGAGGAATGCTATACCTGGCTCAAGCTGGGCTCCTCCACATATCGCCTGGAGGGCCCAGGTTGGGTGTCAGAAGCCTCAGCCAGGGGGGAAGGAAGCGTGGAAGGAAGACTGGAGAGGGGTGACCTGGGTTCAGTCTGGCCTGCCAGAAAGTGCAGCCTGTCGTAGTACAACATCCTGGGGACATAGATGTCATCTGCTGCTCCGGATCTCTGCGAATCCAGGACTTTCTTGCGCTCCCTCAGATATGTGCTCCTCAGGCCACCAATGAAAATCTTTAAATAGGTGATGTCTGCCATGGGGATCACCTGCTTCACAATTGCACACAATTGCTCCAGTGCTGCCTTCCTCTTTGCTTGGTTCTTGAAATGGGGGTGGGTAATCTCCCACAGACAGGGCAGCTCACTTAGCATCTCTACGAATACTGACATGAAGTCATTGTCTTTCATTAAGATATCCATGTTCACTGCAAGACACAACACAAGACAAAGCCTAATGTCACACAAAACTCTCCTAATCTTGTTACAATATAGGCCTCAATCTAGAAGCAGTATAGGCACAAGTTTGTCTCTTACCTTCGTTCTTACGATCGGCGCGTCCAATGCTCCTTCCTCCGCTCACAGATCGTACGTAATACGCACGCGTGTTACGCTTTATACACACTGCGCATGCGTGTAACTCCGCCCGCCCCTGACGTTCTTTCTAGTCTATTCTCCGCCCCTTTTCATTCGGCGCAGTGGGTGAAGAGCATGATGGCGGAGTTACAGCAGGTGCATGCTAATTCTAGCAACGAGGAGGAGGAGGAGGAAAGCCCGGATCCAGGCACGTCCCGATCCAGAAGGAGACGTTTTAAGGCCACAAATATGTCGTTTGGGAAGATGTTGGAGATGGTCGACATCATGAGGAAGTCCGACTATGACGGAAAATATGGGCCTTACCCCCACCCCAACATCCGAAAGGCAAAAATCATTGCTAAAGTGGTCAAAAGCCTTCACAGGAATTTCGGGGTATGAAGATCTAAAGATCAGCTCAGGAAGCGGTGGTCGGACCTGAAGTTGAGAGAGCCAGAGCAGTACCGAAAGATCCAGAGAGTGCTGCAAAAAAGTAAGTAGTTGTGCTGTGTTCCTATTATTTCTGTCTTTATTCCGTTCGTTCTGCTCCATATGCTTTTATTAATTGTAACGTTTAAAAGGGCAACTTTAATGTTCATGGGCCCATTATTCGTTCATATCAAACATTTTTCTTTAGGCCTCTAGAACACCATTGTTTAGGCCATATGCATTTTCACACATTTTTGGGGGCCTACTTGGATGCCAAATATTTGTTTGTGTAGATGGGTTTGTTACTAGAATGAAATGCCATCTAGATTGTGTGTAAGGAGAGGACACTGAGCAGCTGTTTTCACATCTGGACACTGGAGCACTAGTGTGGGACACAAGAACACCATTTTTATTAGGGGGGGCACACAGGTGCTCCAGTGTATACTATGGGGGGGGGAGCTACATCTGTGAAGCTTGTACCAAACAGGTAAAGTATTGCAGCTTGACAAAGGGCAAAAAAAAATATACATCTTGGAACTCGGCTAAAATAGACAATTGTACCCCACTTCCAAGCAATGTTTCCTATTTCTAGTTCTGCCATCAAATATCTGTGTTCTAATTATACCATTTTTGTTTTACATAGGGGAGAAAAGACTCGGAGGACACCCCTCATCCCAGGAGAACACAGACCCCCCCACCTCTGGAAGAAGGGGAAATAACACCAACACAAGAAGCTGAGCAGGAGGAAGAAGAAGATGTGGTGGAGATTGGCACCACAACAGGTGAGTGTCTGCGACCACAGGCTCAGGTAAAAGAGATGGATGTTGGCAGATTTTTGAGACCTTTTTTTTTGTTCTTTATCTCTTTTTAGGTGATTGTGATGTGAGGGAGAGAGAACGTTTCACATCTGAAAGTGCCCAGATACTGATCGGGGAGATCATGGGGTGTAATCTCGAATTGCACAACATACAGCAACAAATCAGTGATGTTATTAAAAAAAATAATAACATCATTGATGTTTTGGGGCGAATTTAAACCCCACAAAATCACCTGTTTTATTGTGGTCCAATCTTCCAAAAATTTTTTCAATGTTTAGAAAAGCCAAATTTGGAGGATGCACACAGTGTGCCAACATGTGCTATCTGCCATCACGGGAGATCAATGGACGCACATGTTGACATTTGTAAATTGGTGTGCATCTTCCAAATTTGGCTTTTCCAGGGGTGATTTCCACCCATCTGAACGCTATAGCAAACCCAGTTCCTAAATACTGATGTCTGATATAGCCTTCAGGTTTTACCATATATTGTAAGTTCAAGTTTTTTGGCTTTCTTGTTGGTTTTGCACAGGCCTGTTTTATCTGAAATGGATATTTAGATTTTTGATAATGCTACTGCAAAAATTGTTATACAACAAACATGTTGGTTTGTTTTAAAAACCTTTCGTAAATACACATGTGATTGTGCAGGTATAAAAAAGTGGCTTACTCAAGAATGTGTGGATTATTGTCTCAACACTACAACACTTTTGGGGTGATGTAATTGCTGTTTTATGCAAAAATGGGGGTTATTTCCTAAGGGCAAATCCACTTTGCACTACAAGTGCAGGTTCAGTGCAGTTGCAAGTGCACTTGTAGTGAAATGTGTTTTTGCATTTAGGAAGTACCAGCCAACACTGTTTTTTATAAGGTTACCCAATCACGACATTTTCTGCACTCAACACATTTCTGTCAGGGTCAGCTAAAAAAAAAACACAAGCAGTAAATGTCCACAAAGAATTTCTTTTGGTTGTTTTTTATTTGAAAAAGGTTTCACAGATTGTCTGGCATATTGATAGCCCCCCTACCCGCAAAGAACTCCAGGTATCGTAACCGGACATCACGGGCACTCAGGGAGGGCAAGCCAGGATGGCCACTTTCAAGCGCCGTCAGTGTTGATGGATTTGGGATTCCGGCCTCAGGCCCAACTGAGCCAGCATAGTTGGCTGAATGTTTTCTTAAAAAATTATGGAGAACACAGCAGGCAAGTATTATATGGTTCAGTTTATACTCCGCCATATGGATGGGTGTCAGAAATAATCGGAACCGGCTGGCCAGGATTCCAAATGTGTTCTCCACCACTGTTCGGGCTCTGGCCAGCCGGTAATTAAAAACCCTCTGTTCCGGGGTGAGGGTCCTCATCGGGAATGGCCGCATCAGGTGGTCCCCCAGCACAAATGCTTCATCAGCAACGAACACAAATGGGAGACCTTCAACATTGTCCTCTGGAGGTGGCAAGTCCAAGCTGCCATTCTGGAGACGCCTGTAGAACTCCGTCTGGGCGATGACTCCACCATCGGACATCCGGCCATTCTTCCCCACGTCCACATACAAGAACTCGTAATTAGCCGACACCACCGCCAACATCACTATACTATTAAACCCCTTGTAATTATAACAGTACGACCCCGAGTTGGGTGGTGGGACGATGTGGACGTGTTTCCCATCAATTGCCCCTCCGCAGTTAGGAAAGTCCCACCGCTGGGCAAAGTGGGAAGCCACAGTGTGCCATTCCTGTGGCGTTGAAGGAAACTGTTGAGGAAAAAACATTACTATTTTTTCAGAGAAACATGGCAAGCAGATTATACACAAACATTATGGGGCAACCTCCAGATAGCATTTATTAAGGGGAATTTAACAACAACAAAGTATAAGGTACACCTATCATATTCCCCCTCCCCCCCTCATGGGCCATTTCTAACATTATGGGGGGGGACTCTTGGACAGGTAACCCTCTTCACTTCATTGAGAGATGAATGCCTAAATACAGGGTATTACTTGGAACAGCCCCTCCTTAGTTACACTATTGGCAGACCACTGGACAGGTAAGAAGTGTCATAATACAAAGATATAAATACACACTGTACACATTTGAGCACATTTGAACATTCTGCTATTACCTATCAAGATAATAATAGGATACAAAAACTTTAAACAGTACCATTGGAAAGTATACAGGCAGGCCCTTGCACTACATGCTTTGGGGAATTCATCCATACATCTGAGCACTAAAGAGGTGGGTATAGTGTGTATGGGTTTGGCAAAGTCAGCAGATAGATGATTGAGGATAGAGAATTGGGATCAGCTGACTTAGCAGTTGGGGGAGGGAGGGTTACCAAAAATTTGGGGACACCACAAAAAAAAAGCCTCTGGCACTCTGCCTGAATTTAAATCAAAAATAACATTTCCAAACATTTTAGGGGGTGCTTGGGGTAAAGCACTACTATAGAGCTGTTAAAATACATTGTTAAGTGACTACATGAGGTGAATATAGGGGCAGGAGACACCATGCTGGAGAGGTTATTGAAGGGCAAATATGTATGAAGGACATAAAATAATAATTACATAAAAATCCAGCATGCATGAGAACAAAGGGGACATTCACAGCATATTACAAGCATGGTAATTAGGGAATGAGGAAAGAAATATATTAGCAAACATTCAATACAATAAAATGTGATATAAAAGGAAAAAAATCTTACCTTCATATACTCCTTCTGCAGGACCTGGATGATGGCAGAACAGGTCTCTGGGATAATGATACCCAGAGCCTGGGGGGAGATGCCTGTCGAGAACTTGAGGTCCTGCAGGCTTCTCCCTGTGGCCAAATACCGCAAGGTAGCGACCAACCTCTGCTCCGCAGTGATGGCTTGCCTCATGCAGGTATCCTGCCTGCTAATATAGGGGGTTAGCGAAGCCAACAAACGGTGAAACACGGGGTCCGTCATCCTGAGAAAGTTCCTGAAATCATCAGGATTATTCTCACGGATCTCAAGGAGCAAAGGCATATGAGAGAACTGGTCACGCTGAAGCAACCAATTCTTGGTCCATGAACTCCTCTCCACCCTGTTCATGGACTGGACTTGTGTCAAGGTCAGGACCCCAACACCAAGCCCCCGCACAGCACGAACTCTACGAGGAGTACGCATACGAAACATGGCTAGAAAACGGTCGGCTGCTCAGAACGAAGTAACAGAACACACTGAAGAACAGCAAGGCCTGTGAAGAGCGACCTGAAAAACAGCAACGGGCAGGCAAGATCACACAGAAAACTCCGATACGAACTGACTGCACGCACTGAAGAGCAGATACAAACCCACAAGCACAAACTGAACAGCAGAAAACGATCTGAAAGCCACGAGTCTGAAAAAGCGCGAATCGTCTCTCACCAAACTTTTACTAACACGAGATTAGCAAAAGGAGCCCAAAGGGTGCCGCGCTTGGTTCTGAACCGGCCTTTTCTAGTCTCGTCGTACGTGGTGTACGTGACCGCGTGGTTGTCGATCGGAAATTCCGACAACTTTGTGCGACCGTGTGTAGGCAAAACAAGTTTGAGCCAACATCCGTCGGAAAAAATCCTAGGATTTTGTTGTCGGAGTGTCCGAACAAAGTCCGACCGTGTGTACGCCCTATTAGTCTGCATACCTGTGCAATAAATGTATACAGTATAGTTACTTGTAAAGATTTTGGCCCCTTTTTTAAATATAGGCAGCATGTTGGCCTTATGCCAATCCAGTGGTACTATGCCAGCCATTAACCCCTTTGCTGACCGCCCGCTGTCATTTGACGGAGGCAGAATGGCACTCCTGCGCAAATTGCCGTAGCTGTATGGCAGGCACTTTAAGGAGCATAGGGGGCGTGTCACTTAGGAGCCTATGCGCGTGTCCGGCAGCCGCTATGCCCGCCGGGCACCTGCGGTCACTCCTGACAGAAACAGAACGGAGATCTGTCTGTTTACATTGATAGATCTCCATTCTGTCTCTGTCAGGAGTGATCACGGGTGCCCGGCGGACAAACTGAGGAAGAAATTTGTTTTTTTATATATTTTTGGGAATATTTATTATAGCAAAAAGTAAAAAATATTGTGTTTTTTTTCAAAATTGTTCTTCTTTTGTTTATAGTGCAAAAGATAAAAACCGCAGAGGTGATTAAATACCACCAAAAGAAAGCTCTATTTGTGGTAAAAAAAAAGGACATACATTTTGTTTTGGTACAACGTCGCACGACTGCGCAATTGTCAGTTAAAGCAACGCAGTGGTGTATTGCAAAAAATGGCCTGGTCAGGCAGGGGGTAAATTCTTCTGGGGCTGAAATGGTTAAAGAGTCCCTAAAATTAGAAACAATGGCTTTGAAATGACAGAACTCAGTTCTTTTAGAACACTTGGGTGTATGCCATCTGGTCCAGGTGCTTTATTCACCTTTCTTCTGTTTAAATATTTCTGGACCATATCAATTTTGAGCCATAGTGGATCATTTGGGTCAATATCATTCCCATTATGGACATGAGCGCCCCTATCCTCCTTTGTATGCACAGCGCTGAAGAAGTTATTTAGCCACTTAACAACCGTGCTATAGCTGAATGACGGCTACAGCGCGGTTCGATAACTTTGGGAGGGCATACTATGACGTCCTCCCAGAATCACACTCTCGTGTGCCCCCTGGGGTGCGCACCCGGGAATATCCCTGACCACTGGGTTTGGAGGACCTGGCGCATCATGGATCACGGTAAATGGCCGATGACAGCGGCCATTTACCATGTGATCACGTCGTCCAATGATGGCATGATCACTTGTAAACAAATAGGAGCTTGTCCAGTTTGACTCCTCCCCTCTCCTCACACTGATCGATACAGCATGTGAGGAGAGGGGGAGAGCCAGGTGCAACAGCGCTGTGGGATGCATCTGAAGTTCCCACAGCGCTGATCTGTGCCCAGCCATGGATCATCCATCCTTCCATGCTCCATCCGTGCTCCATTCATGGCTCATCCATGCTCCATACATGCTCCATCCATGTCTCATCCATCCATCCATGCTCCATCCATCCATCCATGCTCCATCCATGTCTCCTCCATACATCCATGCTCCATCCATTTTCCATGAGTGCTCCATCCATGTCTCATCCATCAATCCATGCTCCATCCATGCTCCATCCGTTCTCAATCCATGGCTCATCCATCCATCCGTGCTCCATCCATGGCTCATCTGCGTTTCATCCATGGCTCATCCTTGCTTCATCCATGGCTCATTCATGCTCACCCATCCCCATCCATGGCTCACTCATGTTCATCCCTGCCACATCAGTGATCATCCGTGCCACATCCATGCCACATCAGTGGTCATTCACGCCACATCAATGATCATCCATGCCACATCAGTGGTCATCAGTGCTCATCCGTGCCACATTCATGCCACATCAGTGCTCATCCATGCCACATCTATGCCACATCAGTGCTCATCCATGCCACATCCATGTCACATCAGTGCTCATCCATACCACATCAATGCCACAATCATGCCACATCAGTGCTCATCCATGCCACATCAGTGCTCATTGGTGCCACATCAGTTCTCATCCATGCCACATCAGTTCTCATCCATGCCACATCAGTGCTCATCCATGCCACATCAGTGCTCATCCGTACCACATCCATGCCACATCAGTGCTCATCCGTGCCACTACAGTGCCCATCAGTGCCACTACAGTACCTCACAAAAGTGTAATAGGTGGTCAAATTGAATTTGAAATGTATGTCCCTGATGGTGCTCCCTGTATGTTGGACCTCTCTATGTGGCCAGGCTGTGGAAAAGTCTCACACATGTGGTATCCCCATACTCAGGAGGAGTAGCAGAATGTATTTTGGGGTGTCATTTTTGCTATATACTTGCTATGTGTTAAAAATATCTTATAAATGGACAACTTTGTGTAAAAAAAAGTGTTTTCATTTTCTTTCCACATTTTCCAAAAACTGACATGTTCAAAAGACTCATAATGCCTCATAGATTATACGTTGGGGTGTTTACTTTCCGAAATGAGGTAATTTTGAAGCGTTTGCAATATCCTGGGGCTCCAGAACCATCAAAAGTGTGATAGGTAGTTAAGAAATTAAATGTGTAATTTATGTCCCTAGAATGCCTGATGGTGCTCCCTGTATGTTGGGGCTCTCTATGTGGCCAGGCTGTGTAAAAGTCTCACACATGTGATATCACCATACTCGGGAGGAGTAGCAGAATGTGTTTTGGGGTGTAAATTGTGGTATGCATATGCTGTGTGAGAGAAATAACCCGTTAATATGACAATTTTGTGAAAAAAAGAAAAAAAATCTTCATTTTGCAAAGAATTGTGGGAAAAAAAATTCAAAAAACTCACCATGCATCTTACTAAATACCTTGGGCTATCTACTTTCTAAAAAGGGTTAATTTGGTAGTATTTGTACTGTACTGGCATGTTGGGGTCCCAAAAAATGAGAAAATAATTTAAAAAAATAATTAAAAACCCAGAGGTGATCAAATACCACCAAAGAAAGCTCTATTTGTATGAAAAAAGGGACAAACATTTCATATAGGTACAGTGTTGCATGACTGAGTAATTGTCATTCAAAATGTGAGAGCACTGAAAGCTAAAAATTGGTCTGGTTAGGAAGGGGGTTTAAGTGCCCAGTGGGTAAGTGGTTAGTACAATTGCCTTATCTTTCTAAGTGTTAATAGCCAAGCTGTACAAAGCGAACACACAACTGAATCACTGGTGCGTGTTTAATTCCTTTTTTACACACCATACAAGATCTCTATTGTGGACATTATCCAAGGCAGGGTAAAAATCTGTACATTTCTTGGAGAGAGCTCTACCTATCTATGGGTAATCTAAGATTTGAATAGACATGGCGAATTGGGGCACCCGCAATTTCAGTGGGAATATGCTCTAAACCAAACTGACAAATGCTTTGAAGCTAACCACACATAGGAAAAAACAGTGCTATGTAATATAACACAATATCAAAGTTCCTGGACATTTCTTTTAGAAATGAAAAGGAAGACATTTTCAGGCTGATTTTGAAGTATTCACTTGTACTTGGGTTGTTTGAAATGTAAGCAACCAATTGTAAAGACTGGTCAGTAAGGCTGTAGACCTAAAGAGGCAAGTTATGCCCAATGTGTTCGTCAGCAATCAAACCGCAAAGACTGGATGGAACAGCGATGCTTACAGACAGTTGGAATGAAGGTAAAATATTGACAAGATCAAACTAGCTGAACATTTGAAAAAAGTATATAGCTAAGGCTAATAAAAGCCAAACAAACTAACCAAAGCAGAGTGAAAATACATACAGATCACTCTAAAGTCAGGCTGAGGTTCAAATGAGAAGTAGCAAAGAGCTATACAAAAACCTGCTAACAAACATCATAACAAGCAACTTAAGAATACAAAGCCACCAAAACAATAATCCTTTATCTCAATATGCAGTAGTTATTCTGACTATGTGCCATTTCAGGATAAGGCTAAAATGGGATGAGAATCATCTTAAGTGCTCACCATCAAATCATTAAATAAAATAAACTTGTATCAGTAATAAAGTGGCGCTGTCAGGATTAAAGTTTACATGTAAAATGTAACTTTTAGTGTGTCCATCTAAAAAAAGGAAGAGAACATGGACAAAATTAGCAAGTGGTGAGTCAGCCACTTGTTACAGGGCTGGCAGCTCAGCTAAGGCCATAAAGGAAGCATTGGGGCAAACATGTGGGTATAATAGGTAAGTGGAGGAGGACTAAATAAGGGAAGCCATAGAGCAGCATGTTCCATTATAAGAAGCAGACATGCCTTGGGAGAAACAAAAAAGTGCCAGAAGAATGAACCAGAAAAGTATGACACCTACCCCAGCCACTCAACCACAAACTATGCCCTATATGGCTGAATGCTGCACAGAAGACTGTCCATCTAATAGATGAATGCACTGCAGGCATGTCTCTGAGAAGATTTATCCATTTATGTGCACTGAATTTGGAGACATGTTCTAAGGATAGACATTTCCTATACAACCATGGCTGATGCTCACACTGCAGAAAATGTATTCTTTTAGAATTGTATACTACTTTGAAACCAAAAAGTTGTGCTGCGCTTTTATTCCATGCACCACTATGTATATCAATAACCAAACATGCTATTGGTAAACAAGCCTGTGCTTCACCACAATGTGTTATAATTCATGTATCAAAATATGTTATCACCGCCCTAAATGTAATATATAGTCTTCTGAGCCAGGGCACAGGATATTTCTACTAAACATTTCTTTGTCACAAACAAAAGAAATATTAAGGCTCATTAGAAAAATCTATCACCAATTATAAAAAATGCAATCAGAAAAAAATACAAATTAAACAAAGCTTACAATATCCAAAACAATTATGTTTCATAAGTACCCTAATTATTTAAGTTGCTGTTAGGGAATATTTGTACAAGTAAAATAAGTAAAATAAACAATCCCTCCCATAAAGCTCCCCTTTAATTTTATTATAATCACTGTTCTTATGAAACCACGTGCTAAACTCAGACCATAGAATTCTATTTATTCTCAATTGTAATATTTGTCTGTAAAAATAATTGTTTTAAATAAATATTGACAATACCACTTAGTACTTAATTTATATTGACTAAATATTGTTTTAACCAAAATACCATACATGGTCAAGATATAATGCAACCCATAAAAGACAAACATTAAGTGAACAGCATATGTATATGAATACATAGACATTAATGTTTTCAAATGATGGAGAAGAATGTACTTTACATTACCAATTAGGCGCAGAGGCCTCTTCCTGTAAATAGTTTACTCTTGGAGGAAGATGTTATTAAAATGATGAAAGGCACATGACTCTGAGAAACTTGTTCTGAACTGCCAAATGTTAAGTGCTTTGAACTAAAGACAGCCTGCTACTACCTAAATATTGTACTGGTTTGTGTCATGAGTAGATTAACTTGCACAAAACATATTGCTCAGAGCTACATTTTTTTAAAGAAATGTAGTTATTAGGTTTTATCTCTATACATATTGGATATTCTTTTTAAATGAATGTACTGTATACATAGGTATGGAGATTGCAAAACTGGTCAAATATTCCAGTAATCATTATTTTTCACTGTAGCCTAATTTCTAGTTTTAGGAGGTGACAGTATTTTAGGATACAAACACCCAACCTACCTAGATTATATTCAGCTCCCAACAATAGAAAACATAGTGTATTTTTTTTTTTTAGTCAGAAAAGGGTTTTTATTGTACAAATTGCAATTAAGTACAAAATGACAAACTACCAGCTTCGAAAGAACCTTCCAGTAAGATAAACAGTGCATCAATAGCTATACATTACAGGAATCAAACCAATATATAGTGTTTATAGATCACATCTAGGAATATATTCTACATCAGCAGAATAGGGTTCATTATTGTCATGTTGCAAAAAACAGAACATAAAACGGAAATAAAACTAAAACAAACTTAGAAAGTGTATGTTGTCCTTCGAGCAAGCAGTCCAGGTGTATGGTAGACTGCCACACCACCCTGCCAGCCAATTAATCTAAGACAATGCTCTCACATTTGGAGTAGGCTATCACGGACTAATTGAGGTTGAGCTACCGCAGGTGTTGCTAGCCATTCCTGACAGATTTTTGTAAATTTGCCACTTGCATTCCTATGCTGATATGTATGCTTCTCTCTGATCAGGATACTATTAACTTGTTGTATCCATTGGCATGCCGTAGGCGCCTGAGGAGAGAGCCAGTAGCGCGCTATCAATTTTCTGGCAAGATAAAGTAGTCTAAATAAGGCTACAGGGGGTCCCCGACTTACGAATGCAACAAGGACTGTAGGTTTGTTCGTAAGTGAAATCTGTTCGTAAGTCGGAACACTGCTTGTAAGTGTAACTTCCGCCTTTGCAGGGATGTGAGATGTTCCGGCTTCTGCCTGTGTAGGAATGTGGCATGTTCCGGGCGCTGATGGAGCTCTTCTGGCCATGCAGTACATGAAGTTCTGCAGTGTAGAATGTGTGGAATGTGGCAAGATAGCTGCTCGGAGGTATCCAGGACCATCGAGGGAGCACAAGCAGTCAGCATTGAGGCCCATTCATAAGTAGGAGTCATTCCTATGTCAGGCGTTTGTAAGTCGGGGACCCCCTGTACAGCTGGGAGTATAATTACTCTTCTAGGTTACCAAGCAGACAAGTGGCCGGGCACAGTTGTAAACATAGTGTATTTGATACATTAACTGTACATTTGATTTTGATTATATATTCTGCTACTTTATTATGTTTTACATGAGCACAAAGTTTTTCATGTATGTGTCTTGTCTTTATATGCTTTCAATGATGTATTTGATGTTTAAGTTAGGTCCCTAAGGTTATGTCTTTGCAGGCCATCCCTGTTATTAAACCATAGGAATCAGTTTCTGGGAGACCAGCTATTTTTGCATGACTCATAAATAGTAATGTTTGTGGCACGTGATCCAAGTTTTTTCCCAATTACCAAGGGTAAAAATTAGGTACTGTAAACTGTGAGAACTTAAAGGGGGTTATTTACTAAAGACAAATCCACTTTGCACTACAAGTGCACTGCAAGTGCCCTTAAAGTGGGAGTCCGGCAACCAATCTTTTTTTTTTTTTTTTAGGTCATTGAGACACTTTGCTAATCCCAAAATAATACTCACAGTTTGGATATAATATTTCCGCCTCTGTTTTCGTACTGAAGAATAACTTTAAAAATGTGATGCTGGCTGTTTCCATCTTGCTTGTGGGCATGTGAAGCCAACAAGCATTGATTTCCTGGATGCGGTGAATGCTGTTCATTCACAGCTTGTTCACACACATGATCATTGTTCACGCACTGAATCTTAGGAAGCCTGACACTAAGCTCCCAGGAGACAGTGCGGCGCCAGGAAAAGGCAATAAACACGCCTACTCCCATGGGAGGAGAGACAGGAAGTGCCACAATAAAGTACAATATAAAGGTAATTACAGCGATAAAAAAAAATGTCCTGCGGCATTTGAACATCTATGCAATTAACTGAAGGGGGTAAGATTAAGTTAAAAATTTGAGTGGAACCCGCTTTAAAAGTGCACTTGGAAGTGCAGTTGCTGTAGATTTGAGGGAGACATGCAAAGAAAATAAAAAAAAAAAAAACAGCATTTTAGCTCATATATGATTGGATGATAAAATCAGCAGAACTTCCCCTCATTTCAGATCTACCCCTCAGATCTACAGGGACTGCACTTCCAGTGCACTTGTAGTGCAAAGTGGATTTGCCTTTAGTAAATCAACTCCAAAGTGTTACTTCACTTTTTCAGAAAAAATAAAAAGGTGAACTAACGATGAACACCCTCCTCACCCCACCCCTCCCTGTTGAATTCACCTCCAGGGATGCTGAGCTGTCAGCAGGGCCGGATTTATCATTGGGCTTGACTGGGCTCAAGCCCATGGGCCCCGCCTAATAGGGGGCCCCGCGGGCAGGGCCGGATCCACAAAAAACTCCCGCCCGCTAGCCAGCCCATTTCGCTGGCATGTCTGTCACTGCCAGGGCACACATGAAACTTTTTTTATTATGTGTCCCATTCACACTTCAATGCAGCCTAGCATTGTGCTGCAGCATGCTGCAGTAAAATGCAAGCATGCTGCATTTCATTGCAGCACACCAGGCCTAATCGCACTGCAATGCCAGACAGTGCAGCGTATCGTGCTGCCTGACATTGCAGTGAATGAAGTGTACATTTTGTACACTTCAAATATAAAGGAAAACAACTATTGGTGCTCTGGAAGCTGGATGAATAGGGCATTAGGCAGGGCTTAGCCAAAGAAAGCAGTCTGTGTAAGTAATACAGTCCATCAGTGACAGTGAATGTCTCTGGAGATGTAAGATCTGGTGCTTGAGAGGTTGCCTGATGAAGGAGCATGCATGCTTTGAACACACGCACCACCCGCTCCACCGCTGACCTGGATGTGACGTCAGTGGCTGGCTCTGTGTGTACTCGAGTGTCTAAGAAGTGCTAGGAGCCACCAACGCTTCCAAAACCAATGGCTGTCTACACCTACACCGCAGCACGTCCCCTCCATCAAGCTAATGAACTCTTTCTGTACCACGTGCGTTGATGTACCTGCAACACTGTGAGTTGCTTCATTTATACTTGCCAATAAACATTTTAATACTGCTGCACTTAGATGGCACTGCTCTGTTCTTCTGTTTGTACACTTCAAATAAAGCTGGTACAAAACAACAATAAAAAGGGAACATGTAATGCGCTGAATCGCACACCTCACTGCCCCCTAGCCAGCGATGCAGAGCGGCCAGAGCAGTGAATAACTCCTGCTGCTATTTGTTACAATGTGAATTGGCCCTAAGGCATGATGTAAAACAAATTAGGATTTACAAACCCTTTAATATACGTATATATGTCTATTAATAGTGCTTCCTAGTCAAAATAACAGTGTTTTATGTGGTTATCTACATTTTAGGGCTAATTCACACACTAGTGTTGATCTGCATTTTAGCACAGCTGTAAAATGCAGGTCATTGCAAGGACACCTTGTAGTGTTCACACTACAATGCTGTGTTGACCTGTGTTATGTTGCAACACAAAAGTTTAAGTTGTGATTTCTTTTGTGACCCCCAGGATGTGATGTCACAGGAAATCCTGCAAAATGCAGTGAATTTTAAAGCGCACTGAAAGGAATGTCAACGAACATCATAACATGTGTCAATGCATGTCAACACGCATTTAAATGTGACTAAATGCATGAAAATGTAAATGCATTTTCACGCATCAATGTGAATTCATCCTTATAAGTAACAGATAGGTGGTTGTAATATTGTCTCTGCTCCATTAGCAGTGGTCTATTATAAATATACTATAAATCAATTAAACTCCTTTTCAGTAACTTCCCGTGTCCCAGGTATTACACATGCAGGATGCCATGCTTGTATGTAGTACAGAAATGACTATGTCTGTAAGCATTGCATGGAGTATGTTATAGAAAGATGGATGAAGGTATGACCATAGATGACTTAAGGTGATGTGCTATTGGGTTAACACATGCCAGATACACTTTTGTCAGCTTACAGAATGCACTGTAAACATTTCTGTATTATATCACTGCATATGTTATGAATTTCCATACAAGGGAAGACAGCGGTAATAAAAATGTCTTTAATAAGTGTTTAATGGCTTATTATGTGGAACAGGTCTTTTATGACACCAATATTTTAGTTGAGGTCAAACAAAGGGGAAGCCAGTTAACTTATAGGACTATATGTATACATGTGTTTATTATTCCATTTTAAATGGCAAAATACTTAATACGTAAATAAAGAAAAAATGTTAATAAAACATATTGAAGTTATACATTTACTTAATGGCCAAACTCAAAATAAATCTAATCTACAAATTTTTTGTCAGTCACATTTGTCCTTGTTTGGACCTTATCATTTTAGCTGTGGTTTAATTTCCAATCAGGATAACAGATTATTTGCCCAGCTAAAGGTAGTGGTCTCAACACATCACTTGATTTTTCAAGTGAAAACAAGAATTATCAAGCTACATTGAATTTTTCTAGCAAGCTGAATCATTTAGGAATACCAGCCAAAAAAATTGAATATAGTGCTCTCATAACAGGAGTACAGTTCAAATGAATTTTAGTTTTAGTTTGAATCATGAGTGAAAAATCTTGTTTTGCTATATGGCACTGCATTATTTTAACTGACAATTGAGCATCCTGTACCCAAATAAAATTTAAGTCCTTTTTTTTCTCACAAATAGAGCTTTCTTTTGGTGGTATTTGATCACCTCTGTGGTTTTTCTTTTTTACGCTGTAAACAAAAATAATGAAAATTTTGGAAAAAAAACAAAAAAAACAATATTTTTTACTTTCTGCTCTAAAACATATCCAATAACAAAATGTAAAAAATCAAATTTCTTCATCAATTTAGGCCAATATGTATTCTGCTACAAATTTTTGGTGGAAAAAATCCCAATAGGTGTATATTGATTGGTTTGCGCAAAAGTTATATAGTCTACAAACTATGGGATATATACTGGAATTATTATTATTTTTTTGCTGGTAATGATTAGCAACTTATAGTGGGACTGCTATATTGCAGTGGCGAAATCAGACACCTAACTGACATTTTGACACATTTTTGGGAACCAATGACACTAATACAGTGATCAGTGCTAAAAATATACACTGTCATTGTACTAATGACACTGGCTGGAAAGGGGTTAACATCAGGGGCGATCAAAGAGTTAAATGTGTGCCTAGCTGGCGTTTCAGTGTACTGGTGGGGTGCTTTTACTAGTGGAAGGCATAGATCGGTGTTCCTGCTTTACAGGAACACATGATCCATGCCATCTGTACTGACAGAATGGCAATATGACTTGTTTACATAGGCAGATCGGCATTCTGCCTGTGTACAGAATGATCATTGGGTGCCAGCGGACATCAGATCCGCGGGACCCGCTGATCAGTTCCCCCTTGCCTAGATTCACAGCAGGAGCAAGCCGCCAGCAGCGGGCACTCCCGCCAGATCCCTTGCAGTGCAGGATCACATATATACACATGATACTGCACAGCGCAGCCTCCCAGTAGCAGTATATTTTCTCTAGGGCGGTCAGCAAGCGGTTAAAGGGTAAGTCTGAAGATGAAAAAATATATTCAGTACATACACATTTCCCCACATTTTGTTTATTTGAAACCACTTTAAGTACAGAACAATAACCGTCGATCCTGACAGAAATCCAGTAGGCTCATAGCTTTCTATAATTGACTGGCAATGCTGCCTCTGATGCACTGAAATTCAAAGCAGTGTTATCAGTTCTGCCTGAGTTCTGCTGACCTAGACAACAAAATAGCTCCCTCTAGTGTTATGGAGATGAATCAGGGTGGGGGGCTGGCAGAATTGTAGTCCACCTAAGACAGTGATGGCAAACCTTGGCACCCCAGATGTTTTGGAACTGCTGTACATTTCCCCTGATGCTCATGCACTCTGCAGTGTAGTTGAGCATCATGGGAAATGTAGTTTCAAAACATCTGGCAGACAAAACATGGAGAAATGTGCATGCAATGCATGTCTGCATTGCATATGTTTTTATTTATTTTGCCCATACATACACTTTAAAGTTCTGTATATCCATATTTGCTTTTTTTTATGATGCTGGTTAATTAAAGCAATACTCAAAATAATCTGCTTATTTTACTAATATAATCAAACACAAAATAGCTATAAATCAATATGGTATAACCCTGTACCTAGTGTTTCCTGTATTTGTACACAGAAAGGGTGAAAAATAAAAATGTGCTATCTTTAGTAATACATGCTGTGTAGTGCTTTGTTTTCTCGGTGTCCAGATGTCACTCTCTGTGATGACCTTAATGGGCCAGCCCGCTGATAACAGCAGGGAGCTACTTTCAGTGCTTTCTGGAACAAGCCATGAATCTAATCTCTCTTTCCCAGTGATTATTTTGCAACTACAAAACTTGTTACCTCGCAAGTGCTTTTTCTTTCTGGTTGCTTTGGAGGCGTAAAGCTTGTGTGAAAAAAAAAAAATCTTTAACAAAGGCGGAATAATAAAAAGCATTGTTAATGTTAGGACACCAATAGCATTCTTCTTTGTACCATGGTATATTTGGGTTGTAGTTTTTTTTTTTTTTTTTTTCAGAAGCAAATATAGGAAAGAGCAGGTATGTTTTGAAGAAAAGCATTTTCATTGTGTTCTGCAATGCAAATTGTATTGTTTGTCTTCTAAATACCAGTTCCCATGCACATCAAAGTGGAAGCCATCTATGATCATATTTATACATGGATGAATTGTACGTCATGAGACCTGTGTCACTTTTGAGGCTGTGTTTAGCATCAAGAAAACATGCTTTACTGACAAAGGCCCAGCTTTCTGGAGCCTTTAGGTCACCAAAATCCATAGCTGTTTTGTGTGATATCCATAGTACTGGGCTTGTCATTCCTCCTCAGTGACTTTATTATATGACATTTTGCATAAGTTTTAACACTGTATGATGTGGCCAAAGAATTTGGTCTGGCTCCAGCATTATTCCCAAATGCTCTTACAAGCAAAATATGTTTTTATTTTCTATTAGAGGCTATGGTATAGCCCTTGACATAATTTGTCACTGCTCACAAAAGGTAAATGAAAGTTTATATATTTTGTTATAAACATATGTTCCTTTGACTCCTGGATCTGAGTCTAAGGGGGGTATATTCTTATGTAGCCCTGCCTATAACCCACTGCCACCAGTACCACACCTCTTTTCTCAATTCTGGTCCCCTGATCTCCTTCCTTAATTTCTCCTACCCCCATGGCCTATTTAGCCCCCTCCCTCCCCCTATATTACCAGTTTCCCCTATAACCCTATCTTTCCCAACCTTCCTTTCATCTTGCTTTCTTCTATCTGGACTTACAGGCCCAAATAATGGTCTGGATTTGGGGACCCAAGTCCTGCCCCAGGGGACATGTATCAATGCAAAAAAACTTTAAAAACGGCCGTTTTTTCGGGAGCAGTGACTTTATTAATGCCTAAAGCGAAACAATAAAAATGAAATATTCCTTTAAATATCATGCCTGGGGTGTGTCTATAGTATGCCTGTAAAGTGCCACAGTTTTCTCATGTTTAGAACAGTACCACAGCAAAATGAGATTTCTAAAGGAAAAAAGTCATTTAAAACTGTGGCTGTAATGAATTGTCAGGTCTTGGCAATATAGATAAAACTCATTGAAAAAAATGGCACGGGTTCCCCCCCAGTCCATTACCAGGCCCTTTGGGTCTGGTATGAATATTAAGGTGAACCCCGAACCAAAAATAAAAAAAAATTGCGTGGGAGTCCCCCCAAAATCCATACCAAGCCCTTCAGGTCTGATATGGATATTAAGGGGAACCCTGCATCAATTTTTTTTTTAAATGGCGTAGAGCCCCCCAAATTCCATACCAGATCCTTATCTGAGCATGCAACCTGGCAGGCCGCAGGAAAAGAGGGAGGATGAGAGAGCACCAGGCCCTTTGGGTCTGGTATGAATATTAAGGGGAACCCCGAACCAAAAATTTAAAAAAATTGCGTGGGAGTCCCCCCAAAATCCATACCAAGCCCTTGAGGTCTGGTATGGATATTAAGGGGAACCCTGCATCAATTTTTTTTAAAAATGGCGTAGAGCCCCCCAAATTCCATACCAGACCCTTATCTGAGCATGCAACCTGGCAGGCCGCAGGAAAAGAGGGGGGTTGAGAGAGTGCCCCCCTCCTGAACTGTACCAGGCCATAGATGACCCCACCCCCCTCTGACACCATGTGATGTCAGAGGAAGGTGGGGTCACCCATTTATGTGACTGAGTGGCCCCGCCCTGAGCTATATAACTGCTGAGTAAGCATCACTCGGCAGGAGACTCCCATGTTGCAGCTTTTTTTTCTTTTTTCTTTTTTCTTGTTAAAGGGGGCTACCAGATTACAATAAGCCCCCTGCCCACAGACCCCCACAACCACCAGGCAAAGGTTGTGGGGATGAGGCCCTTGTCCCCATCAACATGGGGACAAGGTGCTTTGGGGGCTACTCCAAAGCATCCTCCCCATGTTGAGGGAATGTGGCCTGGTACAGTTCAGGAGGGGGGCGCTCTCTGGTCCCCCCCTTTTCCTGCGGCCTGCCAGGTTGCGTGCTCAGATAAGGGTCTGGTAAGGATTTTGGGGGGACTCCTACGCCATTTTTTAAAAATTTGGCACAGGGTTCCCCTTAATATCCATACCAGACCTGAAGGGCCTGGTATGGATTTTGGGGGGACCCCCACGCAATTTTTTTTTAAATTATCTGGTTCGAGGTTCCCCTTTATTCATACCAGACCCAAAGGGCCTGATAATGGACTGAGGGGGACCCACGTCATTTTTTTTCAATGAGTTTTATCAATATTGCCGAGACCCGACAATTCATTACAGCCGCGATCAGTTTTAAATTCTTTTTTTTGCTTTAGAAATGTAATTTTGCTGTGGTACTGTTCTAAACATGGGAAAACTGGAAAACTATGCCACTTTACAGACATACTATAGACACCCTCGAGGCACGATATTTAAAGAATATTTCATTTTTATTGTTTCACTTTAAGCATTATTAAAATCACTGCTCCCAAAAAAACATCCCTTTTAAAACTTTTTTTGCATTGATACATGTCCCTGGGGCAGGACCCGGGTCCCCAAACACTTTTTTATGACAATAACTTGTATATAAGCCTTTAAAATGAGCACTTTTGGTTTTTCATGTTAGTGTCCTATAGACTTTAATGGGGTTCCACAGCTTTCAAATTTGCTGTGAACACCGCATAATGTTCGTTGTTCGCCGAATGTCCGAGCAACCAAAGTTCGGCCCGAACTTATGCTCAGGCCGAACCGTTCACCCATCCCTAATGTCAAGACTTCCATAATGTCATTTGATCCAGCTTTCCACTGGACTGTGACAGAAATGGAGATATGTAAGCACACAAAGAAAAGAAGGAAAAAATAGGGAAAACTGACTTTAAAGGTTGCCACTATAATCCCAATAGGAAAGAAAATGGTCATACATTATGATAAAATAACGAAATGTATTGAATCACATTAAGACATATGACAAAAAAGAGTACATAGTCATGTCTGGTTAGTACACTGTCCCATGTGTAGATATAGGGAGGCTGAACACCGAAAACCATATAGATGGCCCATAAAATGGTGTCACTGTAGTCCAAGGAAATCCCTTCTGACTGGAGGCCAAACTATCGGAATCACAGTATCAGTGCCAATGAACCTCCAAGCGTTTCGCCAATAGCTTCTTCAGGGTTCCTATTAGTACTAGGGGGTACATTATATTAATTTTATGTCCATGTACTTTCTCTAAATGAATTGGAGATATTTCACAAGAGCATAACTGGATCCTATTATACACTATATGAAATGCCATATATAATGCAAAACTGAGGGGGTATTTCAATAAAGCATTAACAACACTTTTCTGGTGGTAGGGCTCCTTTAAGTACTCTCACTCCTAATTTATGAAAGCCTTGAAACAGTTTCCTACAGAATACCAACACTTGGTGAGAGATTCAGGTAGGCTCTCTTTGAACCATTTGTAGAATATGTCACTATCGCTGCAAAAACATTCATAAAGAATTACTGCCATTTCCTACATGAGGAAACTGGTGATAATCAGGACCAGCTCTAAGGTGGAGTAGAGTGCTGCCACACACTGTGCCCTGCCTCCAGGGAAGTACTTGGGCTCTTGGTCCCACTGCTTTGAAGTAGTTGAGATGTGCATCTTGCTCAGATACTTGACGCTTTTCCATTTGATATACTGTACCATATAGTATATATCCTGGTGCTGTTGGCTGTCCCCCGCTTAGTCTCGTCATTCTCACAGACCCTTTTGTGCACAACAGTTTTGCTACCTAATGCAATATGCATGTGCCTGCTTTATTGCAAAAGTAAATACACATTTGTTTAGTTGATTCATGTATACAGCTGTTTTGCAGTTGTTAAAGAATAATTCCAGATATGGGTATTTTACTACAGGGGTACATTGGTCCAGCTTGGACCAATGCAACTATGTATAAACTATACCTGGCTGAGACCCATGGAAAGCTGAAAAATCACTGAAGTAGACAGTACTTCCTTTAATGTTCTCCACTTGCTTCCAGGACCCGTGCTGAGCAGCTGCACTTCTGCTTACTTTACACAGCAGGTCGGTTGCTTAGAAAAGGTGCCATTTAAAGAATGCTTTGCATTTTCTGAATGCAAAATGTTCTCTGATTGGACAAGGTAGAGAACATCATGTCACTCCCCTGCCTCTCCACCTTGTCCAATCTGAGAATGACACTCAAGCCAAGTGACTGACCTGCTGTGTTTCCAGCTTTTAGGAACATTAGTCAGATATGGTACATACATAGTTACAATGATCCAAGCTGGACCAATGTAACTATGTATAAAGTACCCAACCATACAAATTATTCTTTAAATGCTATTGGTACTTTGTATTTTACAGTAAATGTATGTTATATTGAAGGTTTATGCGTCAGCATGCCATTATCATAATGAATATGTCTGTGGTTGAAAATTGAATTGAGTTTTACACATGGGTTCACACAGCATTCTCTAATAGCTTTACACATCTGTTTGCTTTTACAGTCTCTGGTCCCAAATCTCTCCCTTCATGCTTTTTTTACAATTTTTTGTAATTATCAAACATACTTCAAGGCAGGTATACAGAAATAATTTGTTTTAAAGCTAAACAAGTAATAGCATTGATTATACAAAATACACCTTCTGTTTACATAAAGGATATGCAGTTCAATACCCTCTAGTAGAACCAAGATAAATACACAAATTAAATACATATAAGGGAGCTATTTTACCTTTCAAATGATTTGTATTTCTGAGCAACCAGAGATTTACACAGCTCTGTCACACCACATATCCTTGCCAGGCAGGGAAGGACTCCTGGTTTTCTGCTGCACCTTAATAACACTGACGGGTCTCTTCCCCACCTCAGCTGATGAGCTCATCTCTCTGTTACTTTTCTCTACCTCCTATTAGAATGCTTCTCGCATTACATCACAGCTGATTGTTTTTATGCTGTTTCTCCCTCCTCCAGTCTAAGCTCTGCTGTAAAAGGACTACATGAGGTTGATAAGTTATGCTTCCATGAGCAACAGGCAATGTATAGTATGCTTCACCTGTCCAATCTGGCTGCATTTCCAGCTATACACTAGTATACATTGCATTTTGTCTGCTATACACTAGTACACAATGCATTAACTGCTATACACTAGTAGTACACATTATTTGTTTCAAAAATACATAACATCCTGCACAAACCAATCAATTATAACATGTATATGAGGACAGGAACAAAGTATGATTGTTATGCACAAACTACAAGGCATCCAGGTATATAGTGCCCAACCAGCATACTCATATGCAATCAAATTGTGCATGGCATTTTATAAGAGATACATTTGCTTTTCATATGCTATGCCACCTATTCAGTTCCTGTATGCAATCTGCTATTTTGGGGGGAAACATTTAGATCCATTTAACAGCCAGCATTCTATGGGCAGAAAAAGTGGCCTGGCAAATGCCAAGGATTCATATTCATTCGGGGAGGTTGAATTAAAGTAACCCTGAATACATGTTAAGTGGTCAACACTAAAGGGCACTCAAGATGGATAAGGGAAATCTTCTCCACTGTGCAATTGTATTCTGCCAGCTAGGAAACTCCCCGCTAGCAGAATATGCAAATCATTGGCTGCAGGTGCTGATTTAGTGGCTTTTATCTGACAGGGCGGATGAAAAGAAGTCGATGGGTAGATTGATTTCTGTTCAACTACAGTGGCCACACTTGGACCCATATTTGACTGTTTCCTGCTAAACAGGTCAAATTTCCATCCATCTATAGCCACCTTAAATGAGGACCCCATTACAGCACTGAGATATTTAATAACCTTGGACCAGTATCATTTAGTATCATTTGAGTTTGGGGCAGAGATATATTAGGTTTCCCTAAGGTCGGTTACATTTACTACAACAGGAGTCTTAGTGTAGAACTATACTGTGAGGGCCATCTGGAGTACGGTATGCTGTGTGTATATGTGATATGTGTATAATAAACACATTTGTGAGCCTGTGCTGGGGGGGGGGGGGTGAGACAGTAGCAACTACTTGTAGGATCTCCTCCAAGGCATCATCAGGAATAGGTCCTACTGTAGCTCCCATTTTTGTCTGCAAGGGGATGGATATTTCAACAAGCATTTTGATAGAGCTCTGCATATATCTCAGGAAAAATTCACTTTGAATCTTTTTCCTGGGCAATTTTGTCAAGCAGTGGGTTATCTGTAATCAAGAAATTAAGGGGACCATTTTGGGCTGTAAATGCATGTCTGAGTTGGAGATATAGGTAGAACACCCTCTTGTCTAAAGTAAATTATGCCTGCAATTGTTGTATTGATTTAAAACATTAATCAGCACACAGGTGAAAAATTGTGCAGATGTCAGTTTAGCTCAGTTGTGAAAACCTTGCAATTTCCTGCTCTGGAAGTGGGTCATTAAACTACATAGGGATAAGCCAGGTATACCTAGTGATTCTGAATAGATATTTTGCACATGCCCAGATTCACCCTATCAGATAAATAGTAGGAATTTGTGAGAGAGCTTTAGAGTAGGCATAAGACTCCGGTATATGCAAAGGGATTAGACCCCTTTCACACTGGGGTGGTTTTCAGGTGATTTAGTGCTAGAAATAGCCTCTGCTAAGTACCAAAAAATGGCCTCTCATTCATTCCAGTGTGCCTTTTCACACTGGGGCGGTGCACTTGCGGGACGGGAAAAAAGTCCTGCAAGCAGCATTTTTGGGGCGGGTTGAGAGCGTTGTATACAGCCCAAAATGCCCCTGCTCATTGGAGTGAATGGGCAGCACTTTCAAAGCACCTTAAAAGTGCTTTGAAAGCACCGCAAATCAAGTGCCCGCTAGCAGCCGAAAAGCTGCGCTTTAGTGCTAACGTGGTCGTGGCCCCAGTTGCTTACCAATCATAGTTAGAAGCCAGGTTTCCATCACCGGGCATTTCCCTTTGCTCACTCTGGTAACCATACAGCTCCAAAGTTATTATGTCTCAGTCTACTCTCCAGATCCTCAGATTTAAAGTATTTTGAATAGCATAAGGGAAAGGTATAACCCCAGTATGGTTTATTTTTGCCATTTATGTCCCATTGGGAAGATTTCTCCTCACTTCCTGTCTGCTGGCCAAAACAGGAAGTGAGAGAAAACTGCTCTAAGGCGAGGGAATTCCTGGTTGTCAAAATGAGTGTACCCATGGAAAGATATCCCCACTATTCCTGTTCTGAGAACAACCCCAAATTTTGGATTCTCTTTTACTTTCACTTGTGGTGATAATGGTAAACAAAATTAATAGAGAGGGTGAAATGGAGGCACAGACAGTGATACAAAAAAACCCTCACAGGGGTTCTAATCCCTTTTCATTCTTTCCAAATCAGCGTCAATAAAAAATAAAAATTATGATTTTAGTTATGCTTTAGGTGAGTTAGCATTAGCTTTATGGAATACAGTTCTAACATTAGCTTTTTAAGTCACTGACCTGACCCTCTAAGGTTACTGTGTGTTCATGGACCTTTTGAAGAGCATGGCACATTAAGGAAAAGCCCTCTCTAACAGATTGCACTTGAGTATTGAGACCATATAGTGAATCCTTCCACTGCTGTACAATACATTCTTCAAAGTAGGTTCAGTGCTATGTTCCTGAGTATCACAGTCTCTAGGGGGTTTAGGGAGGATCAGCATTACTCACTGTGTTCTGACTAGTGTTGTGTAGCCCTTCCTCCTCCCTAGTCACAAGTGCAATGTAATGGTCAGTGCATAATTGCTGTCTCCCTGCAGCATCTGTATTCTCAGGCCTACAATCTGTGTGGTACCAGTGGAGCTCCAGCAGGTGTCTGGCAAACTGCTTCAGTCAACTAGCACTCCCCCCAGCTTCTCCTTGGTAGATTTGCCTGCTTTGGAAGTTTGAGGGATACTGCCACCATCTTGGCCATCCCATTCTGCCAATCCTTCTCCCTCCTTGCGCCTGGTCATGGCCATGTGAGTCAAGGAATATAAAGTGGCTGAGTAGCTGAGAGGTTAGGGCAGCAGAGGAATAGAAATCCCTTGGTGGATGAGTGGCAGCGAACCCCCAGAGAGGATAAAATTAGGATGTTAAGCTGGAGCAGGATTGGCTTCCCCCGTAGACAATAGTTTTCAGGGATCACCTTAAAGTGGATAGAGTAGGATAGAGTAAAAAATGCAATACCTGGATTTCTTTAATGTTATTCAGCTTCCAGCTATATAATGTATACAAAGACAGAAGGGAGAGACAATAGGCAAAGACTGATGCTTGCTTATTTGGCAAGAGGGTGAGACAGTAGTAATCAGGAATCCATTTTAACCTGCCCAAGTGATTGCTTTTCCTACCAGTCACAGTGCCCGTTAGCCAGTCAAAGATAAACAATTGTAAACAATGTCTGAAATATGCAATCACCAACTTGTGTCATCTAATCTAGTCAATAATATCAATACATTTGAAAATATTTATGTACTATAATTGGAGCATCAAAAAATTGGAAGTACATGATGCTGTGCTCCAGTACACCTCTATGTGGCCCGACAGCCTCCTGATTACTGTAAGTGGTATGATGTTTGAAAAGGTTGCAAGTGCTAGGCCACCCTTAAATTGGTCTTTCTATGGTTGTTTATATCATCCTCTTTATATTTACCCTAAGATAGAGGACTGACTTATTATTATTATTATTATACAGTATTTATATAGCACCAACAGTTTGTGCAGCACTTTACAAAACAAAGGTAGACTTTACAGTTACAATACAATTTGGTGCAAGAGGAATTAGAGGGCCCTGCTCATATGCAATGTTAGTGCAAGAAAGGTTATAAGAATTTATTACCTTGACTGCATTTGCCCTTGTTCCATCTCAGAGAAAGTAGCAATTTTAATTCATGGTAGGAATAGTCATGGGAATAGCTAATGAGCAAACCACTCACTTGTATATAACTCAAAAATTTGTCACACAGTGACTTTTATGAACATTCAAGTAAATTCAGAACTGAAAATCAGTGCTAGTGCAATGTGATAAATATTTAAACCAAACCTACCAAAACAACTTGTTTTGGATAACTAACCAAGGGTAATTTCGGCACATTCCAGGGCTTCTATTAAATAGTAGCATTTATAGCACTGAGCTCAATCACTCAAGCATAAATGCATCAAAATAAATGCTTATATATTACATCTATATACCAAGGAATTGCTAGTTTGCAGACTTCATTCATTTCTGTTTGTCAGTTAAAACATTGCATTTTAATTGCTTGCCTGATATGTCCCTTAAGACCTTAATTTGAAGACCAGGCACCACTAATGGATGTCATGTGTATTAGCAAAGTGACAGCTCGAGGTACCATATACTACCAGATTCCTTTCCAAGGTGAAATAGGACCACTTGTTTCTCTATTAGCAAGAATTATGGGATGCTACTAAACCCATGACCTTCTTTTAAAAAAATGTGTACCATATTTAGGAAACAATTATTTTCATCCTATTCTGACCTACCATTTTAAAGAGATCCTAGAATTGTTTTCAGATTTTTTTGGAGCAGGCTACTTTTGTTTATTGATTATTATGTGTAGCGCTGGTAGATTTATGATCTACCAACTGATAGGTAAATTTAGTAAATTGCTTGTTAGGGGAGTTAGATTTTTGCCTCTGTTCCAGCTTGGCTGACATTGCGTGTGGTTTCACACTGAGCCGGTGGGGGTCGCTGTTACCATTGGCTAGTGTTGGAAAGGCAACGTGTCGAAGCTTATGGATGCTCCTCTGTCCCGGAGACAACTCGGTGGAGGTGGTCCTCCGAGTTGCATTCTGGGAGAGGGTATTTATGGGACAGATGCCATGTTTTGCGGTTCATTTTCAGCCACCTGCTGACCCTCCTGGCCGACAGGTATGCGTTAGAGTGCTACCTCGTGGTCCTCCGTTCCAGAGGCCCGCATCACTGCAGCGCGTAGGTGGGCCCAGAAGCATGTCTGGGGCCTACCACAGCAGCCAAGGAATGGTCCTGAGCTGTCTATCCAGAGTGAAGAAGCTGGACAACCGAGAAGATCCCAGGGGAGGACCCATCATGGAAGGATCACGCAGAGTGCTGGTCTGGAGAGGGGCCTGGTGACTCGGTTGGAGGACGTATCCTAAAGTAGTTTTACGGCATAGTACTGCCGAGTTGGCTTAGAGGTCCAAGTACTGTGTCTGACATTCACCACAAAGTTTAATACATCCTGTGGCAGAGGATTGTACGGATTTATTTCAAGCAAGTCTGTGGCAGAGACTTTTGTTCATGCTACGCACTGGCTGCTAGGAAAGTGAGAGAGGCCTATCCAGGTGAGCAAAGATTGTGTCCCACAAGGGTATTGCATCCGATTACAATATTCAACTTTAAAGGACGTTCTCAAGAATCCTAAAGAAAAGGTATTTGAGCTTCCCTGTAGCTTCCCTCCTGCCTCTTTCCTGCTACTTCCTTCGTTACTTGGTTCAATAAAGCATTGAAAATGTACTCAAGTGTTGGTGCTTATATCGTCCAGAGGTAAACTCAACGGAACCCTAGACCCGGTGCCGGTGAAGCAGGGATGTCGAGAGTGAAGGTAACAAGCCCACTTAAACCAGCAGCTCCACCGAGAGTTATTGCTACATGTGGGTGCGTCGTCCAGGATTTGTTGACCATCAATTCTCGCAACCCAGAGAGGTGTTTCACCGGGAGTTTACGGTGAAAGCTGGACTTTGTCATTTTTTCAGGAAGAGAAAAGGTTAAAAGTTGCAGGACTTTATTTCTGAATGCGTAGGCGGTGGGCGCCAGTAAAAGCCCGGGAGATACGTGATCAGAAGAACAAGTGGGAGGAGCCTACCATACTTGATACCGCGTGGGACGCGTGTATGTGTTTGGCGCCAGAGAAGAAGAAAGGCCTTGTGATCGTGCTGAGAAGATCAGAGTGTGGCCATGTCTTTTTCAGCAATGCAGTCAATTATGGGACCGAGGATGTTCCCTGCAAGCACCGCGTTGAATACTGTGCTGACCGGAACCCTGCTTACAGATACCGGTGTACATCTGAAGCCGCAGGGGAGGTATGGTCTGTATACCTCAGGAGATATTGAGGGACTGGGCATGATTTGCCATAAATGTGAAGGACTGGCCGTACATCTCAGTCCATCTGGCCGATGTCCGCAGTGTTGAGAGTATTTGTTTGTGGTGGAGCAGCCTACCATGTCTCCCCGTGCTTATCGGATGGATTGGGCAACAGGTATCGCCACAGTAGAAGCTGCTATTACTACGGAGAGAGAGCGGCAGGCCGTCACTTTGCCTGTGGTTGCCGAGGATGTTCCGGAGAGAGACACTGCTGTTGCCGTCTCATCAGTGGACATTGCTTTGAATTCTGAGTCCACCATGCCTGTCTCTGTTGTACCTGTACAGAGGAAGGTAGGATTTGTGAAGGCTTCCCGCGGCCGTTGGCGAGGCCTACCCCCGAGGTTACCCAAACCGCATCCAGAAAAGTCCATGACAGGAACAGGTAAGCAGCTGATGGGGAATGTATCTGGGACTGTGAATAAATATCTGCCAGCGGAAGAGTTGGGAGATTCAGAAATAGAATCCATGTTGGATCTTTCCAGTGATGATGATCTGTTTGAGACTATGTCACAAGAACTATTATGGTCACAAGGCGAGGATGTCGCCTCTGCTATGACTTTCCCTGAATGGACAGCCCTGAGTTCTGGGAAGACATCACCCTGTGTGGAGCCACACAGCACTGTAAATGAGACTTTGTCGAAAGTTGTTAATTCACTACAGACACCGGCTGGGTCCATGGTGAGCAAATCATTGGATTCCTGTGTGCCTCCTGGCATGGGAAAGAACAGATCTTTGCCCAAGCTTGCACGTTTGCAGAGAATGTTAAACAAGCGTGTAGCTACAGAGTATGTCTTGGAGTTCCCCTATGTCCCCCAGGATGTAATGCAAGTGATTGAAGTTAACCGGGAACTTTGGTACAGTGAAGCTGTTTGGGACCACTTGTCTGTGCCGAAGCCTTTCCGAAAGAATGGATGTTCTGTTAAAATGGATGAACGTTTTAGTGGATGTTTTATGCACTGGAACTTCGGTCGGCACATTTATGCTGACAAAGTGGTCATCTGCAGGCCCGGAAAAGATGACGCTGTATATTTCATTACCACAGTGGATAAACTGGGAAAGACACTGACCTTGCCAGATCCCCGGTTTTATTGGTAACTATGGACAACAGAACTTTGAAGTTAGTTAGTTAGTGTCAGTATAAAGAGATCTTCATGGTCAAGGTCTGAATATTTATCTAAGTGTTTTGAATCCAAGGACTTCTTTTTGCTAGCCGGATTTCTTTCATGTGAAGAAAAATTTTATACAGGGATGGACTCCTAAAGATTATTTTTGATAATAGATTATGGGAAGAGAGTTTCAATTTTAAATGAGACTTTGCTCCTGAAGTTGTACGGTATATATGTGTGTTTAATATGTTTTCCTTTTCAGGAACCATTTGATCTCCTATCAAGCTGTGAGGCTTTTCAGCTAGATAGGTAGTGAGGTTGTGTACAGTCATAGGATGGTTTTGTTTACAGACGTGAACATATTGTTTTATAGATGTTAATCTCATAATGTCTTTCCACTGTCTTTCCTTCATCTCTATCGAATCCAAGTTATAAGCTCAAATACCTACTCCCAGGCTTGGGAGTTATTATCATTACTTTTGGACAACGTCTATTGTAGTGGGGGGAGTATGTAGTGCTGGTAGATTTATGATCTACCAACTGATAGGTAAATTTAGTAAATTGCTTGTTAGGGGAGTTAGATTTTTGCCTCTGTTCCAGCTTGGCTGACGTTGCGTGTGGTTCCACACTGAGCCGGTGGGGGTCGCTGTTACCATTGGCTAGTGTTGGAAAGGCAACGTGTCGAAGCTTATGGGTGCTCCTCTGTCCCGGAGACAACTCGGTGGAGGTGGTCCTCCGAGTTGCATTCTGGGAGAGGGTATTTATGGGACAGACGCCATGTTTTGGGGTTCATTTTCAGCCACCTGCTGGCCCTCCTGGCCGACAGGTATGCATTAGAGTGCTACCTCGTGGTCCTCCGTTCCGGAGGCCCGCGTCGCTACAGAGCGTAGGTGGGCCCAGAAGCATGTCTGGAGCCTACCACAGAAGCCGAGGAATGGTCCTGAGCTGTCTATCCAGGACAACCGAGAAGATCCCAGGAGAGGACCCGTCATGGAAGGATCACGCAGAGTGCTGGTCTGGAGAGGGGCCTGGTGACTCGGTTGGAGGACGTATCCTAAAGTAGTTTTACAGCATAGTACTGCCAGGTTGGCTTAGAGGTCCAAGTACTGTGTCTGACATTCACCGCAAAGTTTAATACATCCTGTGGCAGAGGATTGTACGGATTTATTTCAAGCAGGTCTGTGGCAGAGACTTTTGTTCGTACTATGTACTGGCTGCTAGGAAAGTGAGAGAGGCCTATCCAGGCAAGCAAAGATTGTGTCCCACAAGAGGATTGCATCCGATTACAATATTCAACTTTAAAGGACGTTCTCAAGAATCCTAAATAAAAGGTATTTGAGCTTCCCTGTAGCTTCCCTCCTGCCTCTTTCCTGCTACTTCCTTCGTTAATTGGTTCAATAAAGCATTGAAAACGTACTCAAGTGTTGGTGCTTATATCGTCCAGAGGTAAACTCAACGGGACCCTAGACCCAGTGCAGGTGAAGCAGGGGTGTCGAGAGTGAAGGTAACAAGATCGCTTAAACCAGCAGCTCCACCGAGAGTTATTGCTACATATGTATGACACAGATGCACACTATTAGTGAATCAAAAAATGCAACAAAACTTTGTTTAATAATTTGTTAAACCATATTTTATCTTATAAAACAGATGCTGTAAATTTCATTTGGGGTAAACATATATTAACCACTTGAGGACTAGAAGGCTTTGCCCCCTAAATGACCAGACCATTTTTTGTGATACGGCACTATGTCACTTTAACCTCTTCAGCCCCGAAAGGATTTACCCCCTTCCTGACCAGAGCACTTTTTACAATTTGGCACTGCGTTGCTTTAACTGCTAATTGTGCGGTCATGCAATGCTGTACCCAAACAACATTTGCGTCCTTTTTTTCCCACAAATAGAGCTTTCTTTTGATGGTATTTGATCACCTCTGCGGTTTTTATTTTTTGCGCTATCAATGGGAAAAGACCGAAAATTTTGAGAAAAAAACGATATTTTCTACTTTTGTCAATAAGCGTATATTTATTGGTTTGCGCAAAAGTTATAGTGTCTACAAACTAGGGTACATTTTCTGTAATTTACACAGCTTTTAGTTTATGACTGCCTACTCATTTCTTGAGGTGCTAAAATGGCAGGGCAGTACAAACCCCCCCAAATGACCCCATTTTGGAAAGTAGACACCCTAAGGAAATTACTGAGAGGCATGTTGAGCCCATTGAATATTATTCTTTTTTGTCCCAAGTGATTGAATAATGACAAAAAAAAAAAAAATTTACAAAAAGTTTTCACTAAATGATATATTGCTCAAACATGCCATGGGCATATGTGGAATTACACCCCAAAATACAATACAATGTTTACATTAGACGCCAGACCAATGCTTGCGTTCGCCTTTGCGCGAGAGCAGGGGGGGACAGGGGTGATTTTTTTATATTTATTATTTTTTTTGCTTTTTTTTATCTTATTTTTAAACTGTTCCTTTCATTTTTTTTATCATTTTTATTGTTATGTCAGGGAATGTAAATATCCCCTAAGATAGCAATAGGTAGTGACAGGTACTCTTTTTTGAAAAAAATGGCGTTTATTAGACCCTAGATCTCTCCTCTGCCCTCAAAGCATCTGACCACACCAAGATCAGTGTGATAAAACGCTTTCCCAATTTCCCAATGGCGCTGTTTACTTTCGGCGAAATCTAAATCATGAAATGCTCGTAGCTTCTGGTTTCTTAGGCCATAGAGATGATTGAAGCCATTCTGGTCTCTGATCAGCTCTATGGTCAGCTGGCTGAATCACCAGCTGCATTCTCAGGTTCCCTGTTGGGACAGAAGAGCCAGAGAAAAACATGGAAGACGGTGGGAGGGGGGACATTCCATTCCACTGCTTGTAAAAGCAGTCTAGAGGCTAATTAGCCACTAGGATTGCTTTTACATGAAAGCCGACCGCTGGCTGAAAAGAATGATACCAAGATGATACCTAAACCTGCAGGCATCATTCTGGTATAACCACTCAAAGTCCAGCAACATACCAGTACTTTGCAGGTCCTTGTTGGGCATATATTGTAATCTTTTTTTTCATGCAGCCTGAGGGCTGAAAGAAAAAACGAGATTGATTGGTGGGTATGCCCACCATTAGAATACCTCCCTTCATCCACCCACTTCTAATGATGGGCATACATGCACCACTTATATATGCCGAAGCATGGGGGCTTCCGCCCCAAAAGTTAGGAGCAAATCGCTCCTCCGCCCCTGCTGCCCCCATGCTTCGACATATATCACCTCCAACATCAATGGAGTCATGACTTTATGTATTGTGGGAGCAAACGCTGTTGCTGTCAAGATAAATAAATCCGCGCTGCAGCTGAATGGCGTACCTGTAGACAAAAAAATGGTTAACAATAAAACACAGTAAACAGTAAAGTATAAAAAATTGCATACCTGAAAAGCAAACATGATAAAACATAATAACAATAAAACATTGCAGAATAGAATACAGTAAAAAAGAGCAGAACAATAAAGAGAGAATAGAGAGAGACAATAAAACGACAACTATTTTTTTTTTTTTATATATTTTTTTTTTTACACTTTTTTTTGTAACTGTAACTTTTATAACTGTAACCGGTTCCAGGTTCGGGTCTCCCATAATGCGATGGCATCTTGGGAGACCCTGTGAAAGTGTGCCTAGTCTGTGCAATGCTGTACCCTATGCTAATACTCACCTAGTGTATGGTAGCATTCAAAATATTCACCAATGCAAAGACCAGGATTGTCAGGACAGGAGGGACAATAATAGCGAGTGTCACGCCTATATCAGCGCTTGCTGCAGACACAACATCTTTTTTGGGGGGGTTCGTTGGGTAGGGGTACTCAGGAAGACATAAAAAAAATGCCTCTCATGCAGCCAACTGCATTTGGTTGGGGATGTGAATGGGGGAACGGGTGCTACAGAAGTGGTGGGTTCCCAATTAGGATTGGCAAATGCAGCAGGAAGGGTACTATGGGCACGACGGGTCTGTGTTTGTCTTCTTCTTGGTGGCAGCGGGACACTACTTGTGCTTGCCACCTCACCAGCTTGAACTGCACTTATGGGACTTGCCACGTCACCAAGTGTTACTGCAGTGCTGGTTTGAATACGACCAGGGTGTACTAGGCCGCTGGTGCTTGCCAGTTCACCAAAACGCTACCAAAAAAACTGTTAGCGATCGCATGGATCAGGCCTGACTCTGCGAACGCTGCAGTTATGTGTTTAGTGTTTTGTAAGTGACAATGATCAATCGATACTGCACTTGGATGGGCTGGGCTGGACTGGGCGGAGGGGCAAAACGCAGGTGCTAGCAGGTATCTGGGCTGATCCCACTAAAACTGTGTTTTAGGAACCCTAAACTGCTGGGGATGCTAGTATAGATCTGATCGGATCAGATATTGATCCGTTCAGATACTATACCACTAAGGGAGGTGTATGGTGCATGCGTGGGTGTTACTACTGGCACTAACCTGACGCTGCCTGGGGGGACGCAGACCCTATCTTACCCTAATACTTAACTTATATCACCGCCGGGCGATCAGGGGGTTAAAACTTTATTAGGTAATAAACGGCGGGTGCCCTGACACTATAAAAAATAAACTAACTAACCAGCATCACCCGTAACAGTTATACGATGATCACTGGTGAAAGGGTTAACTAGGGGGCAATCAAGGGGTTAAAACTTTTACTAGGTAGTATATAGGGGTCCCTGACGCTATAAAACGCGGACGGCGAACCTAAATCTCCCTAACTAGGGTCACCAGTGACACTAATACAGCGTTCAGAAAAAGGATCGATTAGTGACACTGGCGATGGGGAGTGATCAAGGGGTTAAAACTTTATTAGGGGGGGTTAGGGGGTACCCTAGACCTAAAGGGGGCCTAACACTAACTGCCCTACTACTTATAACTGTCACAAACTGACACCAATGCAGTAATCAGAAAAAAAAACTGCTATTGGTGTCACTGTGACAGGTGGTACAGGGGGGTGATCGGGGGGTGATCAGGGGTGATCAGGGGGTGAAAAGTGTGCCTAGTGTGTTTTACTGTATGTGTAGTGTTGGTGCACTTACTTAGATGTCTTCTCTCCTCGGCGCCGGAGCTTAAAAGTCTGACACGAGGAGAGGTGACATCACTTCCTCTGCCGCTGTTTACATTACAGCAGCAGAGGAAGATTTTTATTAGTTTGGAGCGATCGTGAGGGGGTGGCCACGAATGAGTGGTCTCCCCCTCAGCATGGATCGCTCCCCTAACGATGCCGACTGCCTCAGGCACGGGGGGGCGCGGTGCGCCCCCCGCCCATGGGAAGCAGATCACGTACAAGGTACGTGATTTTGCCTGCCCGTGCCATTCTGCCTCAGTATATCTGCGTTAGGCGGTCGGCAAGTGGTTAACTGACAATTGTGCGGTCATGCAACATTATACCGAAACAAAATTGACGTCCTTTTTTACCAACAAATAGAGCTTTCTTTTGGTGGTATTTGATCACCTCTGCGTGATAAAAAGCTAGACAATTTTGAACAAAAAACAATATTTTTACTTTTTGCTATAATAAATATCCCCCAAAAATATATAAAAAAAAGTCTTAATCAGTTTAGGCCAATATGTATTCTTCTACATATTTTTGGTAAAAAATAATTGCAATAAGCTTATATTGATTGGTTTGCACAAAATTTATAGCGCCTACAAAATAGGGGATATATTTATGGCATTTTTGTTATAACTTTTTTTACTAGTAATGGTGGAGATCTGCGATTTTTAGCGGAACTGCGAAATTCCTGTGGACAGATCGGACACTTTTGACACTTTTTGGGACTGGACCGGTGACATTTATACAGTGATCAGAGCTAAAAATAGCCACTGATTACTGTATAAATATCACTAGCAGGGAAGGGGTTAACACTAGGGGGTGAGCAAGGGGTTAAGTGTTCCCTAGGGAGGTGTTTCTAACTGGGGAGGGAGTGTACTGATTGGGAGTAGAGAAAGATTGCTGTTCCTGACCACTAGGAACAGCAGATCTCTCTCTACTTCCCTGACAGAATGGGGATCTGTCTGTTTACATTGACAGGTCCCCCTCTGTCTCTCTCTGGAACGATCATGGGTCGCTGGCGGACATCTTAACCACTGGGCATGCACATTTGTTCCGCCATTGCGCTGCACTCCCCCTAGAGCTCTTAAAGCGGCCAATGTACAGCTATGGTGATTTGCGCAGCCGTGCCAACCTGCCACACTATAACTGCGGTGGCTGGTCGGCAAGCAGTCATATGTATGTCATTTGTTTCTCTGCACAGTTTATGCTATGCTAACATTAGAGCTTATGTACAGTCTGTAAACCTTGTTAAGTTCATATTCTCTATTGAAATTACTTACTGCATCACATTTGACTGAAGAGAGACAATAGTAGAAATTGGGAACAATTGGCTAGCCAATAGCTTGCATTTCAGGAGGTACCTCAATATCCCTGTGAGATCACAGCAGAGATTTACATGTGACCAGGGAAAACCAATAGGCAACTGACGGTAAAGAAAAGTGGAGATAGGAGCTGCAATAGGTCTAGAATAGAACAGACATTGAGGAGAACCAGGTCCAAAACATGAATGATAGGATGAAGGAATACAGGTATAGATGTGGAGTGTCTTGGAAATCGGACTTCATTCACTATTATTATCATTATTATTATTATCATCATCATTAAGGGATAATTTGTATTTATGTGCTTCAAAACATAACTATAATATGCATTTTTTAAATTCTGTTGTATTTCAGTATATATTAGGGAGTGAATTTTCACTACCCATTAAATCATATCAAAATGTATGTCTAATGTGTTTTATGTGCAAAATTATTCTTCCCAATGAAAGTATAAAATCATATAATTCACTGAAAATAATCGTTCAAAAGACTGAATGTGCTTAGGTGAAGTAAGTCTAAAGGCCATGTTACATCGCAATAGTGATCCTCCTATGGCAATGCTCCCTCTCTGGCTGACACACTGCACAACCTTGTTTATGAGCAAGATAGCAGTGAAGAAACAACATCACTCTCTCCCAGCCAGTGATGGAGCAACGCTGTAGGAGCAGATGAAGTCATGGCATGTGTGGCCTTCATACATAATGCAATGTCCATAGTATATAAAAATAAACTTGTACATTTTTAACAGAATAAAGTAAGCCTTAATTATTATATTTATATAAATTATGATTAAAATTTGTTTAAAATTAGAATAATGTTAGTTGTAATTTGTTGCATTTTGATATAATCTTATATAGAATATAACCATGTTAATTTACTAAATAAGAACATTTGTCACTTAGCTAAGTGAACCTGTGTTATCTTGGAACACCCGATTATGTGCTGAAGTATTTAATATCATGGGCAGCACAGTGGTGTAGTGGTAGCACTCTCGCCTAGCAGTAAGAATCCCAACCACGACACTACCTGCCTGGAGTTTGCATGTTCTCCCTGTGCCTGCGTGGGTTTCCTCCGGGTGCTCCGGTTTCCTCCCACACTCCAAAGACATGCTGGTAGGTTAATTGGATCCTGTCTAAATTGTCCCCAGTATGTATGAATGTGAGTTAGGGACCTTAGATTGTAAGCTCCTTGAGGGTAGGGACTGATGTGAATGTACAATGTATATGTAAAGCGCTGCGTAAATTGACAGCGCTATATAAGTACCTAAAATAAATAAATAAATAAATAAATAAATAAATAAATATCAACATATCAGAATAAATTAGGGAAAAGCAGAACAACCTATTTAAACACAGATTTCTGAAATTCAAAAAACAAAACAGAAGGTTTCATTAGAACAGATGGTCTTTCACTACTATATTAACTATCTCCTCATATTAACCTTAAAAATTCTGTTGCATGTTATAATTAATAAAAAAAAATGCTGTAAATATGGTGAAACATTTGAACACAAATGTAAAAACTCTGCTTTTATTACCTTACAAACAGCAATGTTTACCTTCTATTTTATACATTGGAAGCCTAGTCCTACTAGCTTATTATTCAAATCAACAAAAACACGTTTGTTTTTAACTTCCAAACATACTAAAAATCATAGGTTTTATAGGTTAATTTGATATGTTCAGATATTGGACAGGGCTAGGTATAAATACCTGAATACATTTACATGCTTTTCTATTTCCATGTATACTTTCTTTGTTTTGTAATAAGTGCTATTTCTTGGTCTACAAACTGTTTATTTTGTCTTCTCCATAAAGTTTTTAAAACTAACTTGCTGTCTCAGGAATGCTCTCTGGAATTTCATTTTTGAAAGTTGTTTGACTGTCTCCTGACATTTCTATTTAGTCTCTGTGTCAAAGCTGTCTTACATGTCATTGACTTAAAAGGTCTGATGTAAAAGGTGAACTCTGTTTAATACAGAGAACTTAGCTACTTTATTTTAAGTTCACACATTATATAAATTCACCAGTTTATGATATTTGCATTTGTAACAGCCAGTATGTAGTTCATTAATTAATGAAACCAGTAAATAGCTATTTCTAAAATCAAAAGTTTTAGGCTTTGCCATAAACAAGCAGATGCAATCCTGCAACAGTAGAGGAGACTCCTACCTGGCTTTAATCACTTCAGCCCCGGAAGAATTTACCCCCTTCCTGACCAGAGCACTTTTTGCGATTTGGCACTGCGTCGCTTTAACTGACAATTGCGCGGTCGTGCGACGTGGCTCCCAAACAAAACTGACGTCCTTTTTTCCCCACAAATAGAGCTTTCTTTTGGTGGTATTTGATCGCCTCTGCGGTTTTTATTTTTTGCGCTATAAACAAAAAAATAGCAACAATTTTGAAAAAAATTTATTATTTTTTAGTTTTTGCTATAATAAACATCTCCAAAAAATATTAAAAAAAACATTTTTTTTCCTCCGTTTAGGCCGATACGTATTCTTCTACATATTTTTGGTAAAAAAAAATTGTTTATTGATTGGTTTGTGCAAAAGTTATAGCGTTTACAAAATAGGGGATAGTTTTATGGCATTTTTATTATTATTATTTTTTTACTAGTAATGGCGGCGATCAGGTGTGGCTACATGTGACACATCACTGATCTCTGCTCCCGATCACAGGGAGCAGAGATCAGTGACACTGTCACTAGGCAGAATGGGGAGATGCTTGTTTACATTAGCATCTCCCTGTCCGTCCTCTCTGTGAGGTGATTGTGGGTATCCCTGCGGCGATCAAGTCTGCGGCACTCGCGATCCAACTCACGGAGCTCCCGGTCGGCGGCGCTCACGCAATGGCACGGCAGCAAATTTAAGGGATGTACGGGTACGGCCATTTGCCCAGCCGTGCCATTCTGCCAACGTACATCGGCGTGCGCCAGTCGGGAACCGGTTAATACACTGAAATTCATCCTTATTAACTGCTTCAGCCCCGGAAGATTTGGCTGCTGAATGACCGGGCCATTTTTTGCAATTCGGCACTGCGTCAATTTAACTGACAATTGTGCGGTCATGCAACGTTGTACCCAAACAAAATTGACGTCCTTTTTTTCCTACAAATAGAGCTTTCTTTTGGTGGTATTTGATCATCTCTGCTTTTTTTATTATTTGCGCTATAAACAAAAAAAGAGCGACAATTTTGAAAAAAACACAATATTTTGTACTTTTTGCTATAATAAATGTCCCCATTTTTTTTTTTTAAAAAGCAATTTTTTTCTCAGTTTAGGTCGATATGTATTCTTCTACAGTTTTGGTCGATATGTATTCTTTATGTGGCCCCTAGTGGCCACATAAAGAAGCAGCGTTACATGACAGCGATTCGCGCAGCCAAGCCATGTTGCCGCGGCTGGTCGGCAAGAGGTTAAACAACAAACCAATTTTCAAAGATTGTCCCCATCTCGCAAAGATTTTTTTACAAATTAGAAAAATCACTGTGTGCAATGAGCTTGTCTGAAGTCAGAAGCACTGTAGCCCCTAGGGTGGTTCTAAATGGTGCAATCCTCTCCCACAATTCATACTGGATATGAAACCGGGGGTAGCATTGAATCATGTATGGCTACCCTTTCTCAGCATTAGTGATAGGAAATTAGGAATCTGTACATTTTTTATTGTTGATACATTTTAAATAATTTCTAATACACACACAGGTCTATTGCACATCTTGCAGTGTCTGCTGTAGGTATTGTAGGTGCTGCTTTACTATAAAGTACAAGGAATAATAGAGTGCCAATAGCAATTACCCGCCTTTTAAGTATAGTTTGGCTAATTAATACTGAACTGTCCTGCTGTTATCAGTTACCTAATCATTTTTGGACATGTCAGTATAATAGGTTTGATTGTATAAATTATGTTACAGTCTTTTCCATGTAGCAGGATTGTCTAGAACAGTTTTTCTCAACCTATTTTCAGTCAAAGCACCATTTAAAATTCTGCACAATCTTGAGGCACTCAATGTTAAAATGTAAAAAACTAAACAAATAGTTTTACATATTGCAGCGACATCCACACATGTACACCCAACATTAGAGGTAATTTATTCTTCCAAATAAAAACACACCTTTGCACACTGGTACTAACTAGTATTCCAATGTTTCTCTTCTCCCTTAGTTTTTCTCCCTCATTCAGCTAATGTGACCCCAGTGCTGACAGAGAGGGGCAGGGGAAGGGCAAACAAGGATGCTGTGCAGGTGCCCAACATCCTCCTTATCAACCGATTATGGTTTTAATGGTGCATAATGAAAACATGTGGTTATGTGCAGCTAAAAGCAGTGTTAAGTTTGTCTTTGAAAATATTTTCATCATAATTTTCTTCAGCTGAATGTTTTTAGTGATGAAAACTAAACAAAAATAAAATTTTATTTAAGTCAATTGAAGATAAGTTTGATGGAAATCAATTCTGCCTGTCTGTTAAAGCCCCAGCCCCTAAAACAATTCAGATGACTTAAATATGACTAATTTTTTACAGGCAGTTTATTTAAGGGGATTCGTTATTAGTCTGGAAAAATCCAATCTAGCCAAAAATCACTTAACCTCACTTTTCAAAGATCATGAATCTGATTTCCCAAAAAGCATCTAATATTATACAGTATGTGAATACATGGCAGAGGAACTTCATTATAATAATTAATTAAAATAACAATGCTTGTTGTGGTTCAAAATGAAGGTGGTTGATATGATATTGCTTAATATTGTTTTTGTTTAACACATTTTTTTACTTTAAATTGTATATCTATTGTGTCAGTAATATTCCAGCATGACAGAGGGGTGTTCTTTGGTCATACATCTCTGTGTGTGGCTTGTTTTGGCATTTTATATGTTCCCTTAACAAGTAAATATAAACTGACAACATTTATTTGAAATACAGCTCTTTGCTGGACTGATGATTGAGCCAGTGTGTGTTGTATGTCATGGTGGTGTTTATGTCTGAACATTTGTGGTCTTTCATCCATACACATTCAGAAGCTGCTTCTGTCCTAAATGGAGCTGTGATCATTTCACTGGCACAAACAGTGTTGCTAATAATTCAAAGATGCAAACATATCTTAAAATATTTATTTCAATTTTTCTAAGTTTCGATTTTTACATTTATGAATAACAAATAGTTAGACCCCTTTCACATTGGGGCAGTTTACAGGTGTGTTAGCGCTGGAAATAGCCTCTGCTAAGTGCTTGAAAACCGCCTCCCATTCACACTTGGGCATTGCTCAAAAATAACTAGTGCCTGATGTTGACAGGCACTAGTATCTTCCACACTGTTTGTACTTTTGAAGTAGTACAGAAATTTGAGAGTCATGAGCATTTTATTCGGGAGGGGTTACAAAAGTTGCTCTCCCTTTCTAGTCAAAGGGCAAATGGCTGGACAAAGACTGTTCACCTGACATTGACTGGGCCCTGTGCCACCATCTTGGTCCTCCTTAGCTGGCTGCTTCTTCCAGGTTCAGGCAACCAAATACAAGTGATGCATAAGGCCTGCTCTCCAGCTGTCCTGTGTGCCTGATCCCACAGCCTTCTGGGAAATGTGATGTAAGTATCCTAGGAGGGTGCAAGTGCAGGACCTAGGACCTGTCATTCTGGCCTAGACCAGAATGGTGTCAGGGGTTGGAGGAGAAGAAAAAAAAATAGAAAATAAACAAGCACAGGAGAAAATGGCATGTCTGCTTGAAGAAGCAGAGGTTAAACAGAACAAACTCACTTTTTGGAGTTATGTTCCACTTTATGAAATCACTCTGAATCTCAGTTTTACAGCAATAACACTTTAATCATTACAGTTTATTTTCTTATTTTCTTCCTTGAAATTACAGCATCCAAATATTTCCATACAGTATTTCATTAAAATAGAATTCATGTTTGTTTATCACATTTTAGGACTGATTTACTAAAGGATTTATATGGCTCATTGGAGCCATGTTCACTTCAGTAATTTGTATAGAAGATTCCTACTCCTGCACATAAACAGAACTACGCTGAGCTAAGTGAACATTCAACTTTCACATTTCAACCCTAATGTGTGTTTTCAGATTTGCATATGGTTTCTAAGCCCAGGAGTATTTCAGTTGACCTTTCATTTCCTTGCAAAACCTTATATCTGGAACAATTTACTAAAGTCTATCAAAAGAACAACGTGTTAATGACCTTTCAGAAATGTAGCCATGACACATGGGTACAACCATAATATATATCAGTTTAATTACTTCTGTCATGTGTGGGCTTTAAAATGAATGATGACTGCAACATATTCATTTCATATGAATAAGCAGTGCTGAACATATTAAGATTACATTTGTATTTTTTTTACTGTACATATAGTGTAAATATATACACAGTATATATATATACACAGTATATCAGTATATCAGTATATAGCAATCAGGTCTTCCCAAACGGCCACATACAGAGACGATTACAAGGATTGCTGCACTTAAAATAATTTATTTATTAAAGGTTGAGCCCTTCTTCAGGTTAAACAAACATGTTTGTTGCAACTTGGAGAAGGGCGCAAGCTTTACAGCCCAAAACTGTTGAAATGTAACTGGAAAGATATGCAATTTATTTGTATATAAATTTACCCAAATAAATCCTTTTAAGTGCAGCAATCCTTGGACTTCTCTCAATCTCTTGTCTATATTTACTAAACAAATTAAAGTAAAGAGAAGAAAATTACATTTAAATTGTTTACTTGTATGTGTATGTGAATAATGAACCTTTGGTTTTGTAAATACAGTTAATATTCAGATCAAAATGGACCTTGCAGTGAGGAACCCAAAATCCCAAAAACAAAAATGTGCTCCTGCATTGTGCAGTATTTTAAAAGATCTTTAATTGATGATCAATTAATCTATAATAATAAAAGTATGTGTGCACTTAAGTGTAGATGTATGTGTTCCTTCTATAACATATATAGAGAAAGAACTGTCACAGGTCAGGTCTGTGTTTATTTAAATTACTGACAGGTTTTTCTTGCCGTATAAAAAGAAACACAATTGAAGCTTAAACCAACATGTCCAAGCAGAAAATTGCCAGTATTGTGGACTTGATCTCACACAGGGAAAAGCTGACACTGCATTAGCAGCCCTTTATAGAGCACTCAGACACAACTGCACAAATAGTGCTGTCTCCGCTTAAGGGCACATTGGCATATATAAATGTAAAATGCCTTTCTCACTCATACATATTTACTAATGGGTGCCCGTGAAGACTACAATGTGTTACTCATTAGAATCATTTTCCTTTTCAAAGACAAACATAATGTATCTGTATCTTACTAATGTATTGTTTTCTCTTTTTCTCCATAATCTTAAAGATAAAAAAATATCGAATAACCAAAATTGCAACATGCTCTGTACAAAACAAATATTAAACATATAGAGCAATCCTATATTCTTGGAATTTGTGTTTGAACTAGTAAGTTTAGCTTTGGTGTCACAGCCTATATACACTTACATGGTAAATATTACATTTATACTGCTAGTACCAATGACAGATAAATCTTTAGACATATGCTAAATATTTTGGGAGCAACAATGCCAAGAAAGTTTAACCACGTGTAACCCAGGATCACAGTAACATAAGAGAGACCAAAACGATTATGAATACTAGTGTAATTATTTGGTATTGAGTAATGGCACAGGAAGCTGTATGAAAAACAGATGTTGTGCTTATGGAGTTTAGTATACACTAAAGTTATAAAAGCATGCATGTTTCAAACAGGTATAGAACTTGATTTGCAATCAGCACTAAAACCAATGACAACATTGATAGTGTTTTCCATAGAAATGCACAAAGTGTTGCTAAGCAAATATATTACAGGTTGCAGGCAATCACCTACATCAGTACAAGTTAGAGCCTGCCCATCACTTAGCTCTCTGGGTCTTGCTACCCTACTTGTCATTGGCATGGCTAGGTCTGAAAATCACTGTAATTTACTACCCCTATATCTGCTCCAAAGTCCTGGGCAATTTCCTGACCAAGTGATGATGCCACCATCAATACAAAGAAAAGTTACTTCAGTACTCAATTCTTGATGAGTTTTCCTATGACACCTGTCAACTAAATTTGTTATCTAACAATTCCACAGCACCAATGAACAGTGTGCCCTAATATTTTTTTTGCTGGCAGATTTAATCATATAAAATCCACCTTATGGAACACACACTGTCACACTCATAGTTTTACTACTGAAGAAGCATCACTTTCCAGGTCTTTTCTATGTAAAGGTCAAGTGTCAGAGTGTAGGGAGACACTGCAGAGGCAACAGATTGCTTCCTGATTAGGTGTTCTTCTTATCTATCAGAAAAATAAAATGTAATGTCTTCACAGGTTGCATACTTTTTTTTAATGTTTTTTGTTTTGTTTTTTAAATGCTTTGTTTTCTAAAGTATATACAATCGTGTTGACCCTAAAATCTGGGATCATAGGTGGCAGCACACCGAAAGTGGTTTTCAAAGCACAGATTTGAAAATTTGAAAAAGGTTGACCAAAAATGTACTGACTCTTGATCAAAAAAGCCATGGGTGAATCTACTGTAAATGCATTTTTTGCAAAAATCTAAGTGCAATTTTTTATCAGCAAATTACTATGTACAATGGCTAAAAATATGACATGTACAAAGAACAGGGTTCCCCCTTATGGGATTTTAATGGCCCCAGTGGTGATATAACAACCACAAATAAAATACGTATTATATATAAAAGTAGAAATTTATTATGCTAGAAATGATTACAAAAAAATACATGACATACAGATACTTGCTACAAAAAGAAGTGGCTAATATAATTACATGACAACATGACATAATGACTAGATGTTATGAGGGTCCTGAGACACCGCAATATAGAATGCAGGCTTCACACCCAACATGTTTCAGAAATTACTTCCTTCTTCAGGGGTATATCAATAGATGTGGACTATCATAATATAAATGCAAATAGATAAGGTTTAAACCAATGCAGCGTATCAAGGCAAGAACAAAATAGCATTTGTCTATTATGGAAACCAAGTCCAAGGACAGACTTATATGTTGATGATGAAAAATCACATATTCGCCACATAAGTTTATAGATTTAAAAACAGCCAAATCCAACCAGGGGTAACCCATGCACCAAAAGAACCACTCACCATCATCGTATTTTGTACACAGGGATGTTGGCCCACGCTTAGTCCTCTCTCTGTAAAAATATGACATGTGCCTGCATGTGAGGTCATCTTTCATTCATAATTGTGGAACCACTTTTATGGTGCCCATAAAAAAAGAAAGGATTTGGGTATGGATTACTATCTTGGTTGTGTGCATGTTAAGCAAGGTTAACAGTACTCAGAGACAAGTGAAGTCTATATATATATATACAAGCCATAGCATATATACGCTCTATTCTGTAGCTGAGCAAACACTTATTTGCTGTAGTAGCTTACTTCACTTGTCCAAAGCCAGTTTACAGCATTTTAAATTGCAATCTCACAAGTGGGCAGATTCAGTCTTAACCTCCCTGGCGGTATGATTATTTCAGATTTTAGGTGCTGAAAGCGGTACCATTATTTTGCACAGAAATTTGGCGTTTTATATTGTAGGCCTGTAATTCTTCGGAATAGTTCACTTAAATCTGTCCAAACAAGAGTCTAGTAGACATCCCGGGTATGATAAAGTTTGAAAAACGAAATAAAAAATTATAATATAATAAATAACTATAAATAATTATAACAAATAATAATATAATAATAATAAAAATTATATAATAATGTAATCAAATCAAAAACACAGAAATTTGTTCAGTTGCAGAATTGTAGCTTTTGTTACTTTTAGTGTTTGATGATGGATCTCCTGACAAATCACTATCGCTCAATTCTGCAAGTGATTATAATTTATTATCGCTTTTTTCTAGCTGGTCTAAAACCACTTTTGATGTAAAGAGACAGTTTTGGTTGCTATGGACAATCTCCAGTTTCCTGGCAGAAAGAACAGTTTTATATATATAAAACTGCATGCAGGACACTGGGCAGACCACTAGGGACAAAGGGGATGTGTCATTATTTGATACAGTACTGTAATCTGTAAGATTACAGTATACTGTATCTGTACTGTGTGTTTCACTTTTGAATTTACCGCCGAACTCCGTCCCCGTGCGTCGCAACGCTCGCAGGGAACGGAGCTCGGCACTGTGAATCGAGCGAGACACGGCGGCTCGCCGATCACAGCGGAGAGACATCGCAGGAACCAGGGGACAAGGTAAGTAAACTCTTCCTGGATCCTGCTATGCAAGCCCGAGTCTGGCTCGGGGATACCGCTTTTGGTATGAAAAATCCACCCCGAGCCAGATTCGGGAATACCGCCAGGGAGGTTAAAGGACTTTGGATAGGAGAGGAATGCTGCGTTACTGAGTGTATCAAGTTAATCCATCTTTTAACCACTTCAGCCCTGGAAGGATTTACCCCCTTCCTGACCAAGCCATTTTTTGCAATACGGTACTGAGTCGCTTTAACTGACAATTGCGCGGTCATGCAACGTTGCACCCAAACAAAATGTCTTTTTTCCCACAAACAGAGCTTTCTTTTGGTGATATTTGATCACCTCTGCGTTTTTTCTTTTATAACCGCTTCAGCCCCCTTTTACCCCCTTCCTGACCAGAGCGTTTTTTGCGATTTGGCACTGCGTCGCTTTAACTGACAATTGCGCGGTCATGCGACGTGGCTCCCAAACAAAATTGATGTCCTTTTTTTCCCACAAATAGAGCTGTCTTTTGGTGGTATTTGATCGCCTCTGCGATTTTTATTTTTTGCACTATAAACAAAATAAGAGCGATAATTTTGAAAAAAACGCATTATTTTTTACATTTTGCTATAGTAAATATCCCCCAAAAATATATAAAAAAAATTTTTTTTCCTCAGTTTAGGCCGATCGTATTCTTCTACATATTTTTGGTAAAAAAAAATCGAAATAAGCGTTTATTGATTGGTTTGCGCAATGTTGTCGGACATTTTGGACACATTTTTGGGACCATTATCATTTATACAGCGATCAGTGGGATTAAAAATGCACTGATTACTGTGTAAATGACACTGGCAGTGAAGGGGTTAACCACTAGGGGGCGGGGAGGGGTTAGGTGTGTCCTAGGGGAGTGATTACTAACTGTAGAGGGATGGGCTAGCAGTGTCATTACTCTGATCACAGCTCCCGATGACAGGGAGCTGTGATCAGTGACACTTGTCACTAGGCAGAGCGGGGCGATGCTGTTTACATCAGCATCTCCCCGTTCGTCCTCTCCGTGAGGCGATCGCGGGTATCCCCGCGGCGACCGAGTCCGCGGGACCCGCGACCCAACTCACGGAGCTCCCAGCCGGCGCGAGCGCGCACTGCCAGCGACGCGCACACAATGGCGGGGAATTCAAATGGACGTACAGGTACACCCATTTGCCCAGCCGTGCCATTCTGCCAATGTACATCGGTGTGCGCCGGTCGGGAACCGGTTAAACAAAAGAAGAACGTCAATTTTGAAAAAAACACAATTTTTTTTTCTTTTTGTTATAATAAATATCCCCAAATTTAAAAAACAAAACAAATTTCTTCATTAGTTTAGGACGATATATATTCTTCTACATATTTTTGGTAAAAAAATCGCAAATAAGCGTATATTGATTGGTTTGCGCAAAAGTTATAGCGTCTACAAAATGGGGGATAGTTTTTTTGGCATTCTTATAATTTTTTTTACTAGTAATGGCGGCGATCTGCATTTTTTATCTGGACTGCGACATTGCAGCGGACAGATCGGACATTTTTGACGCATTTTTGGGACGATTGACATTCATACAGCGATCAGTGTTATAAAAATGCACTGATTACTGTATAAATGTCACTGGCAGGGAAAGGGGTTGACACTAAGGGGTGATCAAGGGGTAAAAGGTGTTCCCTCAGTGTGTGTTCTAACTGTGGATGGGACTGACTTGGGGAGGAGACCGATCGTTGTTCCTATATACTAAGAACAACAGATCAGTCACCTCACCCCCGACAGAACGGGGATTTGTGTGTTTACACACACAAATCCCCGTTCTCACTCTGTCAGGAGCGATCGCAGGTGCCTGGTGGACATCGCGGCCACCAGGTATGTGCAACAGCCCCTTAGGCATGCGGCGCACTCGCCTTATACTCCTTGAAGTGCCCGCCGCACAGCTATGGAAATTTGCACAGGAGTGCCATTCTGCTGCTGTCAATCAATGGCAGGCAGTCGGCAAGTGGTTAAAAGACTGAGTACATCCATAAAGGTACCACTCCACATTTAAAAGAGATTTATGGGTTTTTTGTTTTTTTGTAGTCATACTAGGTGGATGCAGCATTGGAGCAATGCTGCATCTGTCCCCCGACACCTCTAACACTGAGAACTGAGTGATCGCCCACCACCGATCCCTCGGTTCTCACAGCTCCATGAGCAGAGAGCTGGTGACTGTCAGTCACAGATCTCTGCTCTGCCCCCTCCTCATTCACTGGAGTGCTAGGCTGTGGAGGAGGCGGTTCAGGCTCTAAGCGGCTCACTGAGAGGCTGAGCCAGCAGCTCACTGAGAGGCTGAGCCAGGTGTCAGTCCAGAGATCTAGGAGAATCGTGATGACGCGGAGTCTAGACCAACTCTGTGATGTCAGCAGAGAGCGGACTTCAGCCTGCTTTCTGCCGAAAATGGGTCACAGGGGTGCAGAACGTACTGCACTCCTGTGATCCACAGGAGAAGTACAGTCAAACGAGCTTTGGCTGTACTCCTTTAATGATTGTTTGATCTTCTGGAATCAAAAGATTTCAATTGGCGATTGGTGGCTCAGAGCTGTGGGAGTATAACACCTTCACAGACCTAAACTATTAGCCTTCATTAAAATGTTCCATAAAAGTGTATTTTCAGACAATATAAATCCCACTTCTTTATTGTTTTATGCACACAACTGTGCCAAATAATGAGCTAAATTGGACTTAATACTCATACACTGGAAAAAAAACCTGACTAAAGCCCCATACACACTATCAGATTTTCTGCGGATTTTTTTTTTCAGATTTACCAAAACCATGTAGTGCAAGGGCCTGTCTGATTGCATACAAATTGAAACCCCCAATGTTTGACCTCATATTATATGGTTTTGGTAAATCTGAAGACAAAAATCAGCAGGAAATCTGATAGTGTGTATGGGGCTTAACGCTGTAATCAATTATTCAAGGGAAAAACTCCCCAAATGTCAGAATAATAATGCATTTGTTCAGGGAAATTGTGCATAGCTGAAAATAAGGGTTAATCAAATTATCTTCACTGTCTCTGTAAGATTTTATCTGGAAAGTTTCTAAGAAATTACTTAACATGAATAGCAGCAACTGTTTCTGTGTCCCCCCCCCCCCCCCCATTGATAGAAGAATTAAAAAAATATATAGGCACTAGTAAAACATACTGAAAAAATCAACATGTGTGTGTGGTCAGTATTATCCACTAGTAAAGCACACTGATGAGCACTACAAATTAACTTCTGTAATGCATTAATATAACAGCTATACTAGAGGCAGGAAACAACTGCACTACTAAATAATTCTGGTTTATATCAAATATTATTTAGTAATTTAGTAATAAATAATAATAAATGATGGTTTGGATGAGCATTAAACCAGAGTGAAACCATTCCTTTTTGCTTAGAAGTACAAGCTGTGGACAAGCTGAACTGGTGATTGTACTCCTCACAGGGTATGGGTCTCTTTACCTGGATCAGAGGATTGTTATGTAATGGCTACACTATATATATCTAGAGCTATCCATACAAAAGATTTCTAACAGAAATGAACAGTGCGAATGGATGAATCCCCTGTGCCGAGATATTGTATTCTGACAGCCTGCCCTGAAGAACATGTTATAGTTTACATAATATTTTTACTTTATCAGTGCTAAAATAGACATATAGAATATATTTACCATTTAAAATAGTATTAGAAGGGAGATTTGGTGCTACATTTTGTATGTACATTTTTACAGCTATTTATATATACACTCTCTTTAACCACTTAAAGACCAGCCTCGTTTTGGATTTTAGGTGTTTACATGTTTAAAACAGGTTTTTTTGCTAGAAAATTACTTAGAACCCCCAAACCTTATATATGGTTTTTCTTCTAACACCCTAGAGAATAAAATGCATTGCAATACTTTTTTTTGCACCGTATTTGCGCAGCGGTCTTAAAAGCGCACTTTTTTTGGAAAAAAATCACTTTTTTGAATAAAAAAATAAGACAACAGTAAAGTTAGCCCAATTTTTTTCTTATATTGTGAATTATAATGTTACGCCAAGTAAATTGATACCCAACATGTCACACTTCAAAATTGCGCCCGCTCATGGAATGGCGTCAAACTTTTACCCTCAAAAATCTCCATAGGCGATGTTTAAAAAATTCTACAGGTTGCATATTTTGCGGTACAGAGGAGGTCTAGGGCTAGAATTATTGCTCTCGCTCTACCGGTCATGGCGATACCTCACATGTGTGGTTTGACCACCGTTTTCATATGCGGGCGCTACTCGCGTATGCGTTCGTTTCTGCACGCGAGCTCATCGGGACGGGGGTTTTAAAATTTTTTTTTTATTTTTATTATTTATTTTACATTATTTTATTTATTTTTACACTGTTTTTAAAAAATATATTTTATTTATTTTTACACTGTTTAAAAAAAATTAAATTGTGTCACTTTTATTCCTATTACAAGGAATGTAAACATGAGATCTGGGGTCAAAAAGACCATATTTACACTAAAATGCAATAAAAAAAAAAGTAATTTAAAAAATGACATTGAAAAAAATGTGCCTTTAAGAGGCGTGGACGGAAGTGGCGTTTTGACGTCGCTTCCACCCAGCAGTGTCATGGAGATGGGTATCTATAGTATGCCTGTAAAGGGGCGCATGTTTCCCGTGTTTAGAACAGTCTGACAGCAAAATGACATTTCAAAGGAAAAAAGTCATTTAAAACTACTCGCAGCTATTGCATTGCCGGTCCGACAATACACATAAAAGTTCATTGATAAAAACGGCATGGGAATTCTCCACAGGGGAACCCCGAACCAAAATTTAAAAAAAATGGCGTGGGGGTCCCCCTAAATTCCATACCAGGCCCTTCAGGTCTGGTATGGATATTAAGGGGAACCCCGCGCCAAAATTAAAAAAAAAAACGGCGTGGGGTCCTCCCAAAAATCCATACCAGACCCTTATCAGAGCACGCAACCTGGCAGGCTGCAGGAAAAGAGGGGGGACGAGAGAGCGCCCCCCCCCCTCCTTAACCGTACCAGGCCACATGCCCTCAACATTGGGAGGGTGCTTTAGGGTAGCCCCCCAAAACACCTTGTTCCCATGTTGATGAGGACAAGGGCCTCATCCCCACAACCCTGGCCGGTGGTTGTGGGGGTCTGCGGGCTGGGGGCTTATCGGAATCTGGAAGCCCCCTTTAACAAGGGGACCCCCAGATCCCGCCCCCCATGTGAAATGGTAAGGGTACCCCTACCATTTCACTAAAAAACTGTCAAAAATGTTAAAAATGACAAGAGACAGTTTTTGACAATTCCTTTATTTAAATGCTTCTTCTTTCTTCTTTCTTCCTTCATCTTCTTCTTCTTCTGGTTCTTCTGGTTCTTCCTTCGGTGTTCTGGTCCAGCATCTCCTCCGCGGCGTCTTCTATCATCAGTAGGTCATTGCATTGTATGTGCTCCCTGCCATGGCAATGCACAACAAACGAGGGTGTTTTAAAGTGTGTGGTGTTATCACATCTATTTTTATTGGTGTTGGCTAGAATATGGTATAATTTGAAAATGTAATCAGGTTCTTATCACTGTGTCTCCACTGGAGAGATGTAAACAGTACAGAAAGCAAAAGAAAACATATATGGAGGGATCTAAACAATCCCCAGTCCCCTATTAAGCATTATTGTCACGTCAATACTCACCGAGGCCGAGATGCCGAGAGTGGCTCGCCCTTACGACCACGCGCACCCGAACCCCCGAGGGTGAGACAGGGGATCGGAAGCACGCGGAGGCACGGGTTTCCGGTAATAGCTGTGAGAAGGCTCAGGATCACTTGGATGGTGGAAAGCCTCCTGGCGGAGCCGTGCAGGACCGGTGTGCCTAATAGTGCAAGGAACAAAGGTTAAGAGGTATTCAACTGACAAATAGAAAGTCCTTATGACTGTGGAGATCAGGGGGTGTCAGCTCAGCGGAGAGAATGGTTGTATACACAGGCAGAGGTCAGGGTATCCGGCAGACAAAAGAGTGATCCTTTAAACAGGCAGAGGGTCAGGGTATCCAGCAGACAAGAGAGTGGTCTTTAAACAGGCAGAGGGTCAGGGTATCCAGCAGACAAGAGAGTGGTCGTTAAACAGGCAGAAGGTCAGGGTATCCAGCAGACAAAGAGTGGTCGTTTAAACAAGCAGGGATCGGCTAACAGAGAATCAGGAAACAGGAATCAAAGCACAATGCAGGGTACAGCTGACGACAAACCAGCAACCCGACTGGGTGCTGGTGTCGTCTCAAGTAGCCTCCCGGTGAGCGCGTCAGCGTGACGCGCTACCGGGCACCCGCACGGGCGACGGCGCGCACACGTGGACTGCCGTGCACCCGCGCGCGCCGCACCATCAGGCCGCGAACGGGTGCACGTCTCAACAACAGCCCACTGCGCATGCGCCCCGCAGCCCGGCGAACGGAGGCGACTTGTCCTTCGTGACAGTGCCCCCCTCCTAAGGGCGGACACTGGACGCCCAGGCTAGACATCAACTCCGGATGGTTTCGATGAAAGGTTTGAATTAAGCGAGGAGCATGTAGATTCTTCGCAGGCTCCCAAGAATTGTCCTCAGGTGGGTATCCTTTCCATTGGATCAGGTACTGTAGCTGCCTGCCCTTCTTTCTACAACCCAGGATAGCCTCCACCTCGAACTCGTTCTCCCCATCCACCCTGATTGGTGGGGGAGGAACCTCTCCTCTTTCTGGAAATGGACTGGATACAACAGGCTTCAACAGAGATACGTGGAAGACAGGATGGATCTTGTACGTTTTAGGCAGAACTAGCTCCATGGCCACAGGATTGATGATCCTTTTGATAGGAAAAGGGCCAATGAATTTAGGTCCCAATTTTCGGGATGGCAACTGTAGCTTGAGGTTAGAGGTGGACAACCAAACTTCTTCCCCTATGTTAAATGTTGGGCTTTCCTTCCTACCTCGGTCATACTGCTCCTTGTAGGCCTTCTGAGCTCTTTGTAACATGTTTTGGATTTCTTGGAAGGTAGTTTGCAAAGATGTTATTGTGTCCTGCACTGCAGGGACTGTTATTTCGGGAATGTCCTTAGTCAGAAACGTGGGATGGAATCTGCAGTTGGCCCAGAAGGGCGTTTGGTTGGTAGCCGCATGAACTGAGTTGTTATACGCAAACTCTGCGTATGGAAGAAGTTTTGCCCAATCATCCTGGGATCCCGAACAGAAGCAACAGAGGTATTGCTTTAAGGTTTGATTTGTTCTCTCCGTTTGGCCGTTGCTCTGAGGGTGGTAGGCTGACGAGAGGCATACTTTAATATCCAGGGCTTTACAGAGTTCCTTCCAGAATTTGGACGTGAATTGCACGCCTCTGTCAGACACTATACTCCTTGGTACACCGTGAAGTCTTATGACCTCTTTCAGGAAAACATTGGCTGTCTCTACTGCGGAAGGAGTACCTTCCATAGGCAGAAAGTGGGCCATCTTGGACAGACGGTCGACCACAACAAAAATAGTAGTGTAGCCTTCTGAGGCTGGTAGGTCCACGATGAAATCTACAGATACGTTGGACCACGGTCATTCTGGAATAGGTAGTGGTTTAAGTAAACCCCAGGATCTGGTGTTTTGGCCCTTGTTACGTTGACACAGGGGACAAGAGGCCACATACTCCCTGCAATCCCGTCTCCAACCCAGCCACCAGAAGGAGCGAGAGATCAGATCAGCTGTCTTCCTAACCCCGAAGTGGCCGGCCAATTTATGGTCGTGGCACATCTTGAGGGCTGTTAACCGAGTTTGTTGAGGTACAAAAATTTTGCCCCGGATCCAAAAGAGACCTTCGTCTTTCCTCAAGGATTGTACCTCCGGGTCCGTACATGTATTGGACGACCTCTTGATGGAGGACACTAAGTCTGTCTGAGTCAATCCAAGGAAATTTTGAGGTGCAAGAATTGTGCTTGGTTCTGAAGTCTGGAGGTCTGCTGAGAACATCCGAGAAAGGGCGTCTGCCTTCCCATTCTTTATACCAGGTCTGTAAGAGATGTGGAAATTGAAGCGCGAAAAGAACAAGGCCCAACGAGCTTGTCTGGGTTTGAGGCGTTTTGCTATTCGGAGGTATTCAAGGTTCTTGTGATCTGTGAAGATCATCACTGGATGGAGTGCCCCCTCAAGTAAGTACCTCCATTCCTCCAGGGCAAATTTTATAGCCAGCAGCTCCCTGTCACCTACATCGTAATTTAATTCTGCCGCACTGAGTTTTCGGGAAGCGAATGCAACTGGATGTAAGATGGCTTTAGGTCCTTGTCTTTGAGAAAGGATTGCTCCTGTGGCTATTTCTGATGCATCCACTTCTAGTACGAACGGTTGAGAAGGATCAGGATGCCGGAGAATGGGAGTGGAACTGAACAGATCCTTTAGTTTCACGAAAGCTCCCTGTGCTGCTTGGGACCACTGGAATGAACCATGCCAGCGGGTTAATTGAGTGATGGGTGCCACTATGGTGAGGAATCCAACAATGAATTTCCGGTAAAAGTTAGCGAATCCTATAAATCGTTGGACCCCCTTTTTGTCAGAAGGAGCTGGCCACTCTTGAATAGCCTGTATCTTTTGGGGATCCATCTCTACCCCATTTGCCGAAATGATGAACCCCAAGAATTGCACGACTGATTTTTCAAACTCACACTTCTCCATTTTTAGGTAGAGTTTGTGTTGTTTCAGAATGGCCAGAACTGTCCTGACGTGACCCCTGTGAAGTTCAAGTGTAGCAGAGAAAATTAGGATATCATCCAAGTAGACCACAAGAAAATCATCTAGGTATTTGCGGAAAATGTCGTTCACCAGGTGTTGAAAAGTGGCCGGAGCATTACAAAGCCCGAAGGGCATCACCAAGTATTCGAAATGCTCGAACCTGGATCTGAAGGCCGTCTTCCATTTGTCTCCGGCCCTAATTCTGATAAGGTTGTATGCCCCCCGGAGATCTAATTTGGAAAAGACTCTGGCTGACCGAAAACATTGGAACAACTCTGGGATGAGCGGTAAAGGGTACCGATTCTTGATGGTGATGTTATTTAACTGCCGGTAATCCACACAGGGCCTAAGGGAACCGTCCTTCTTCCCGACAAAGAAGATACCCGCTCCGGCAGGTGAAGATGAGGGACGGATGAACCCCTTTTCCAGATTATCGTCAATATATTGTTTGAGAGCCTCCAGCTCTGTTTCTGAAAGAGGAAATATGCGACCAAAAGGAATCTCTGATCCTGGCAGTAGATCGATTGGGCAGTCGTACGGTCGATGTGGTGGGAGGCAATCGGCCATTTGTTTGCTGAAGACCTCCTGGAATTCATGATACTCCTGAGGGACATGTTGGAGGTTAACTGAAGGAGCTGAGATCGTAGCACAGATCTTGGGTTTCAAAGGGCGGCAGTGTTGAGAACAGTAAGAAGAGGGAAATGAGACCACCTTAGAACTCCATTGAATCAAAGGATCATGGGCCTGTAGCCAGGGTAGGCCTAAAATGACTGGGAACATGGGAGAATGAATAAGGTCCAGGCGTAGGAGCTCTTGGTGTCCCAAATCGGTAGTCGCTAGAATAGGTCGAGTCTCTTGGGTGATTGGGCCCGAGCTGGGAAGGGACCCATCAGCCAAGTGAACCTGTAGGTGTTGAGTTTTGGTTTGTAAGGGCACATGCAGGTTCTGGGCCAAGGCAGCGTCCATAAAGCAGCTACACGCTCCCGAGTCAATGATCGCCGGCAGGCGGGACTCCCCTTCCGGTAGCTGTAACGAGATAAACAACATGACATAAGACTTAGAGGATTTGTTATCTTGATAAGTCATTGTTTTGGGCTGAAAGAACTCACTAGGCCTTATCGGGCAGTTGCGCAGGAAGTGAACGGCTCCCCCGCAATAGAGACACAAGTTGGATTGTCGTCTACGTTGTCTCTCTTCTGAGGTTAGTGGTGGTCGTACCAAACCAAGCTGCATAGGTTCGGAATCGGGAAGAGTAGTAGGCCCAGCTGTTATAGGTGATGATATTGGAATGGGTTGGAGTCTTGAGGCCGTCCACGCAGGGCGGGGGTTTTGGAATCGTTCTGACCGACGTTCCCTCAAGCGTCTATCTAATTTGGTGGCTGCCTGAATTAACTCCTCCAAAGATGCGGGGGTTTCCATCCTGGCCAACTCATCCTTGAGGAGTTCCGACAGGCCTTGGCGGTACTGATAGCGTAAGGCTGGCTCATTCCAGTTAGTGTCGGCCGCCCATTTACGGAATTCCACCGTGTAATCCTCAATTGGTCTCTTTCCCTGAACTAGGTGGTGCAGGATAGCTTCGGCGGTAGCCATACGTTGTGGGTCATCATAAAGCTGTGACATACTTTCGAAGAACGTGTCGATAGTTTTAAGCACCGGACTCCCTGATTCCATCAGACCGTGTGCCCAAGCCTGAGGTTCTTCTGACAGCAAAGAAATCGCAAATCCCACCTTGACCACTTCTGATGCGAAGGTTCGGGGTTGCAGAGCAAAGTAGAGGGTGCATGCATTCTTAAAAGCTCTGAACTTTTTACGGTCCCCTGAGAACCGTTCCGGTGTGGGGACTCTAGGTTCCTGAAGTGCCATTACGACTGTAGGACTGGCAGCAGCCTGAGGAAGCGGGCCTTCATTGCTAGGTGCGGGAGCTGCAGCGGCAGAAGGGAGTGGCCCCGTCAGTTGCTGGAGACGGCTATCGATTTGCGTGTATCCCTCCTGTAGCCTCTGCACTGAATCTGCCAAGGTGGAGACCTGTTGGCATAGGATCTCCAAGGGAGAGCGCGCTCTGTCGGCCTCGGACATCTGGCTGGTTTGTACTGTCACGTCAATACTCACCGAGGCCGAGATGCCGAGAGTGGCTCGCCCTTACGACCACGCGCACCCGAACCCCCGAGGGTGAGACAGGGGATCGGAAGGACGCGGAGGCACGGGTTTCCGGTAATAGCTGTGAGAAGGCTCAGGATCACTTGGATGGTGGAAAGCCTCCTGGCGGAGCCGTGCAGGACCGGTGTGCCTAATAGTGCAAGGAACAAAGGTTAAGAGGTATTCAACTGACAAATAGAAAGTCCTTATGACTGTGGAGATCAGGGGGTGTCAGCTCAGCGGAGAGAATGGTTGTATACACAGGCAGAGGTCAGGGTATCCGGCAGACAAAAGAGTGATCCTTTAAACAGGCAGAGGGTCAGGGTATCCAGCACACAAGAGAGTGATACTTTAAACAGGCAGAGGGTCAGGGTATCCAGCAGACAAGAGAGTGGTCGTTAAACAGTCAGAGGGTCAGGGTATCCAGCAGACAAGAGAGTGGTCGTTAAACAGGCAGAAGGTCAGGGTATCCAGCAGACAAAGAGTGGTCGTTTAAACAAGCAGGGATCGGCTAACAGAGAATCAGGAAACAGGAATCAAAGCACAATGCAGGGTACAGCTGACGACAAACCAGCAACCCGACTGGGTGCTGGTGTCGTCCCAAGTAGCCTCCCGGTGAGCGCGTCAGCGTGACGCGCTACCGGGCACCCGCACGGGCGTCGGCGTGCACACGTGGACCGCCGTGCACCCGCGCACGCCGCACCATTAGGCCGCGAACGGGTGCACGTCTCAACAACAGCCCACTGCGCATGCGCCCCGCAGCCCGGCGAATGGAGGCGACTTGTCCTTCGTGACAATTATCCAACAATCTACCCACTTTTGTTCTTTTAAGGGAATCATATGCAACACAAACTGGCTAAAAGTGCAGGATGTTGAGTAAAATAGCTTTGTTCTTTTCAAATTTCCTTGCCCTTATGAAATATTAGTGCCTTTTTGTGCTCAGTTGTGGCTACTTAGCAGCTGTAACTTTTCTTGTGACTGTCTCATATGATGTGAACTTTAAGTCAAAAATAATGAATTAGTTATAAGTGTTCTTTTGAGACACCACCACTTCCACCATGACTGGTTAATGTCTTGGATCATATGGATCATTAAGAATCCTTAAGCATCAGCTATATTTTTTCCAATTCAGTTTTAGACATAGATGAATAGGCTAGTGAAGTTGTGTTTTGAACTTTTCTTATCCTTGATTCCTTGTCTTGTTATAAATCTATTGATTTCTGGGATGTAAAACTTTATAGATAAATACCACCAGATGAATCCTTGAAAACAGGATGTGGCAATTGTTAACGTTGTCAGGTTTTTACTTTTTTACAAATAGCAAATGTCAAATGCTATTTACACTGTTCCCAGGTCCATGTTTAATGGACTAAGTATAAAATAATGAACATATGCACATTTAGAAGTAAGAACGGTATACAGTATATTTTATGAATGATGGATTCTAAAACGATATACCATTTTTCCTCCATTAGAAAGTAGGTTGCTTTTACTCTTCTAATTCAGCATGTAATGCTTCCCTGAATAAGGCAATTATTTGAAAACATTTAAAGTAGAATTGTGTACCATAACCAATTATGTAAAAAGAATCTGAGGAAACATTTTAAATTGCAAGACATCTGGTATTTGATTCATGCATCTGACATCAGCTCAAAATTTGGGAAATATGTTAGAAAGGAAAAGAGGAATATTATGAGGAATATCCATCATACAAATATTAAATAATTACAAGAAAGTGCTTGTTTATAATATTGTGTAACCCAACAGTTATTTTACACTGTTGGGATACATAGTCTCATGACCTTGGGTCCTAGAGTCTTCTGTAAAAATTTACAGTATATGTAGTCTAATTTACTATGAACTAATGATTTTTTTCAGATTTGTAATCTACAACTTTTTCAGTAGGTTCTAAGCTTTCCCTAGTAAGGGGACCATACTCAAGTCATATGTTCATAATTTTGTAAAGTTTATATTGCTAAGGAAACACTAATAAGGAAATATATAAATCGTGTGTTTCTTATGTAATTTCAGGTAAAAGGTATGTAGTAAATATTTGCTATTTTGGTTAACTATGGATGTTCATTTTGTTAACTAAATGTCTAAGTTAAAATTGCATAAAAATGTACCTGCTCATGGTTACCCTAAAAGTGGAACAATGAAACCAAAAAAAAAAGGACCCCTTTCTTCCCCTTTCCTCTAGTCAGTGACAGAGATAATCAGGTTTCATAGATTTTCCTGACATTGTCAATGAAACCTGAGGAATCTGGCCTTCCATTCCAATATAAGGATGCGCACATGAATGAAATTGCATTGCAATGGATTTTTTAACACTGGAACAGTTGTCAATAGAAAACAGACCCTTTTAAAGGCATAATCGTCATTTCCAATTATTGTGTCCTTTTATGAAACTGAGATTAGCGGCGATCCCGAGTCTCACCGCTGATCTCAGGTCATTACCAGTTTATGAAACTGAGGTAATCAGTGGAGAACATGTTCTCCGCTGATTATCTCAGCACAGTGAGAATCTGTAACTGACTGTCACAGAAACGGCCAGTTTATGAAGGTGCGATCTCGGCACCTCACTGGCGATCTGTGACAGAATTCTTACTTTCTGATTCACCGTTTCAGAGGTGGAGCATCAGAGAGAGAAGCGTGAAGCTGGCTGAGTATTCTGGAGAAAGCAAGAAGTCTTTTGACTTCTTTCTTTCACCAAACAGTCAGACCACCATTACACACCCCAAAACCAGCAGGTTAGGAATTTATAGTGTATATATATATATCTATATATATATATATATATAGATATATATGTATATCTATCTATCTATCTATCTATCTATCTATCTATCTATCTATCTATCTATCTATCTATCTATCTATCTATCTATCTATCTATCTATCTATCTCATATATACCTATATATGTATAGATATATATATCTATATCTATAGATATATATCTATATCTATATCTATATCTATCTATCTATCTATCTATCTATCTATCTATCTATCTATCTATCTATCTATCTATCTATCTATCTATAGATATAGATAGATATATAGATATATAGATATATAGATATATAGCTATATATCGATAGATAGATAGATAGCTAGATAGATAGATAGATAGATAGATAGATAGATAGATAGATAGATAGATATACATATATATCTATATATATATATATATATAGATATATATATATACATAAATAGATAGATTTTTTTTTTAGATGTTCACGTCTCTGGCTGGGTTCAAACTTGTGCGATGCATGAACCAGCGTGATTCCTGTGCGGGTTTCCACATCGCACCTACAGTACATTGACATCTGCGCACCACTGCGGGTGTCAATGTAAAGTTAATGACACCCCCAGATCATTTCACAGATCGCAGTGTGAACTATGTAATGGTGCAGGAATCGGATCGCATGGGAACACACAGTGCGGACCAAATAAAGGGTCCTGTACCATTTTGGTGCAAATGCAATAGGATTTAGGGCCAGTTCCCACCGCTACGGTGTCTGAGATTGGATGTGATTCGCACCGCACTGCAGTGCAAAATCACATCCGATCTCTGCGCGATGCGATTTCAGCCATACAGATAGTATGGCTGAATTTGCATTGCATTCAGACCAAACTCGTACAGAACCCTTCTTTTGGTCCTCAGCAGAATCGGATTGCATGGGTGTTCACACCCATGCAGTCTGATTCCTGCCCGAGTTTGCAGATCACACTGCGATATGCGAACTGATTGGGGGGTGTCGTTAACTCTTAGGCCCGGTTCACACTTGTGCGATGCCGGACATCGCAAGGCATAGCATGTAATTCGCAGTGCACTGCCGTTCACATTATATGTGATGTCTGTGCGGTGCGATATCAACCATACAGACAGTATGGCTGATATTGCACCGCACTCGGTGCAAACACGCACAGGACCCTTTTTTCTGTTCGGACCAGAATCGGATTCGCATATGGCAGTGTGAACTGACATGCGAGTCGGTGCGATGCAGGAACCCGCAGTGGATTGCAGTGTTCTCGCATCGCACCAGTTTATCAATTTTTATGTTTATTAATTATGAAAAATATTTTATTTTACTTTATTAATAAATATTTATACTTGTATACTTTATTAAAATTATTTTTTAATGATTATAAATGTATTTTGCATTTATATGAATGGTGTATAGCTGCATTACATATGTGGATTACATTAATTTACTATACACCATTCACATTTAAATAGGCACATGTATGATCTTTAAATATTGATAAAAACAATGTTTTTTTTAATAATTAGGTAATGTATATTGTGTAGGGGAAAATTAACTTTATTATTTTATTAATATGTTGAGGAATAATGTGTGCTGATTTGTGTTACACTTTTGTATTTTATGCTTCCTCATACTGTAATCCCGCTACATCACACGAGATTACAGTGAGAGGAGCTGTTCTGAGGAGTTCCCAGCGTTTGTAGATCGCTCCTCAACTCAACATGAGAAGTGAGCTACAGACTTTCATAAACAGGCACTCAGAGGGGAGCGATCTCCTCTGAGAATGCCTGAGAACTGAACCGCGGTATTTTACCGCAGTTTCATAAAAGGACACCTATCACTGCATTGAGAACCCACTGTTGTTATAGTTCAATGTAGAAAAAGACAAAATATAATTTAAATAATCCAAGCCAGCATGCCTGCTTAGCCCAATGCCAGGTTTCCTGCGCATGCATGATGATGTATTTACACATATAACAAAAATAAGTAATCTTACATGATATAGCAGTACAACTTCAAGTTTTGAGAAAAGGGACTATGACTAGTAATAACAACTAATTAACAGAGATTCTGCAGTTTGATAAAACGATTTTAAGGAATTTGCAAGTTCTCTAGATGCAAAAATCTGGGCACATTAGAAAACCACAATACATATATTCAGACTTTGTCATATTTGTGTGTTCTGCAAAGATTTCTTTGCAGAGCATTTAAATAAGAAAAAGCCATGAATGGACATTTTTTTAAATGCAGCAAAGTAGCAGATCAGTGTTTTTCATTAACTCTCAGGCTTTGATAAATAGGATATCAGAATCAGGGCAACATAGTACATCCATTGTAATATAATCCTAAGAGAAAAATAAACAGCATAATAAAGAAAATATTCTTCTATTGTTGTAGACATATGGTCTCCTTGACTGATACTCACATCCTAGGTCAAACCCAGAAAGCACCCGTGAGACATTTACTCACTCTATTAATCGTGTGGCTACTTGGTTCCACTTAAATCTCTTTTTTGCTTCCCAATCACAATCAGTTTATTTAGATGCAGAAAAAGTAATTACCCGAGTAGGAATTTCAATCTTTTTTTATGATGTCAAATTGATAAGCCCAAAATTAGATTTTGCATAAACCTAAAATGGCATCGGAAGGTGCAGGAACTTGCAGAAAAAATCAAGAGCAGAATCACTTCAGCAAAATGTACTGTATTTCCTGAGTGCATTCAGACATATAGTTCAGTGCATATATTCAGTGCATATGCAAATTTTGCAAAGTTAAGATTCTTTTAAAATAGGCACTTATAGGAATTTTATGTGTATATGAAACTTTCTGTAAAAATAATCTATTAAATTTATAATATCACTAGGAGTGAACACACATAAGATTAGCATTAGAGCGCATCTCCTATAAAGTGATTTTTAGTATTTCTGTTTATTTACATAAGAGTGCAAGCTGTTATTTATGTGTGCTCTACCTATTAGAATTCACAACCAGGCATGAAACGTTTAATGTATAGGACATACACCACATCAAGCACTGCATGACCTTCTTGGCCAAGTATTCCTCTTAACCTGTACTTAGAACTGGAAATATTACAGACTCCCCTCCCCTCCAGGGGTGAATAGATTCCAAAAGGATTAACCCTTGACATGCTTGGCACATTAGGCATGAATTCTACTTTACATGAAACCTCGTAAAGCCTTGTGAAACCTTTATTGACCCAGGTCACATAGTGACTGGCACGGCATTAATCTGAAAAAGTAAACAGTGCCTTAGCTGAACAAACTCTGGTTCATTTAGTCCCTATGTGGCTTGATTCTTCTCAGATATTTTACTGGAAAAACTTCTGCATGTTTTGTATATATAGTTAGAGGGATTGACTAAAGTGGTAGCATTTACTCTGAGAAGCTGTGCTTGTTAGAGATTTCTATTATTTTGTATTCTTTTAAAGATAATCCTTTACACCTTTAATGGAATCCTCTGATGGAAGCTTTCCCTTTGATTCCTGGAAGGCATACTTGATTTGAGGCAGTAAAATTAAACTTATTTAGCATTATCTCCCTGCAATGACAACAATACAAAATGAGATTCAGGGAACAGTAGCATAAAAGGCTACTATAAACAGTATTTAAACACTGGGCATCACAATATCCCCTCCCGTTCCTCCCTACCGGCCATTCACACCATTTACATTTCTATAAATAACCTCCTAAAGGGTTTTTTTTACTTACCTTAAGCCCACCATGTTCCTCATGGGTGTTGCATCTGGGTGTATCTACTGGTCATCCAACACTGAAGACTGTGCCCACTCAACCTGGTTATCCCTTTGTAATGTCAATTTGTTGCACAGTTTTCTATATACATAAAACAAATATAATCTCTGCAGTAACATACCATATACTAAATAGTTGCATATATAGCACATGATGGGAAATCATAACATCCAACATACCAGTTATTTTGAAATGCTAACATAGCAGTCAGTGGGGAATACAGACATCTGATAAACCTGAGAGGATCAAATGTTGATGAAACACCTGCAGCCAGGGCCGGTACAAGGGGTGGGCGAGAGGGGCGGGTGCCCTGGGCGGAGTGTGAGAGGGGGCGGATTTTTCCCCCTCCCTCTGCTCGCTGACTCTGAGCATAATATGAGAGCCGCTCCAACCGATCTGCTCCCTCCCCCTCATTGGCAGGGAGGAGAGCGACTTCAGGAGGGATTGAACCAGCAGGGGAGGGGCGGACAAGCCTCCCATTATCTTGGTAACTGTGAAGAAACAGACTGATTTCTCCTGTCCGTAGGACAGAAGAATCAGTCTGTAACTTGTGAGACTGGTGGCTGCAGCTGTGTAAGAGTGTCTGACTGTGACACTTACACAGCCCAGTGAACACATCATCTCCCCCCTCACTGACAGGAGATCAGGGTGGAATACAGCTCCTCCTCCTCCTCCCACCTCTGCTCCTTCAGTGACTTCCCGCCCCGCCCACACTATCCCCAGGGTGCAGATGTATCTGAAGTGAGGGGATGTGTGGGCGGGGGATATGAAAACAGCAGCTGCAGATCCTGTGTGCCAAAGATGCCTGAGCATCCAGCCTGGACCAGGGTGAGTGTGTAACTGTGTACACTACAGTGCAATGTAATCACTGAACTGTCCTTATCTCCATCTGTCTCCCCCTCCCCCCTCATGTTCTTTCAAGATATTCACTAACTTTCACTTTCAGTTAGACAATAGATGGTACAAATTTCTTTCCAGTAACCACAGATTGCAGGAAAGAAATTTGCATGATTCCCCTGTCAGCACAGTCAGTGCTGACAGCGGAATCCCTTCTACTGAGCAATTGTATTGTCCCCACAAACAGTGATTATCACTAGCAGATAAAGCAACTGCTAGTGATAATCATAAGAGAATCCGGCAGGCTGGTTGTACCCAATTTGATCGATCAACTTGGTACATTCAGCCTGCTCATTAATGGTTCTAATCTCAGTCAGTTCTCACTGAAACAGCTGAGATTTAACCACTTGCTTACTGGGCACTTAAACACCCCCTCCTATCCAGACCAATTCTCAGCTTTCAGCGCTGACTCCCTTTGAATGACAATTACGCGGTCATACAACACTGTACCCAATTGACATTTTTATCATTTTTTTCCCCACAAATAGAGCTTTCTTTAGGTGGTATTTGATCACCTCTGTGGTTTTTATTTATTGTTAAAAAAAATGTAAAAAGACCAAATTAAAAAAAAAACGTTATTATATTTTGTTATAAAATTTAAAAACAGGTAATTTTTCTCCTTCATTGATGTACGCTGATGAGGCGGCACTGATCAGTTACACTGATAGGCAGCACTGCTAGGTGGTATTGATAGGTGGCACTTGTGGGCATTGATAGGTGGCACTCATGGGCATAGGTAGGTGGCAATGGCAGGTGGCACAGATGAGGCATAATTGCCTCTTCCTCTTCGGGACCAATGTCCCTTGCAGATGAGCCAGTGATCAGCGTGAGGAGAAAAAAAAACGATCACAGAGCTTTTGTTTTGATCATGTGATCAGCTGTCATTGGCTGACAGCTGATCATATTGTAAGGGGCCGGGACTCAGTGACTCGGTGATCACAGCGCGCACAGGGCACGTGCACTCCCAGAAATTCAGGTCCGCGCTGTGGCTGTCATTCAGCTATAGCGTGGATGTCAAGAGGTTAAACTATCTTAGTCTTAGCTCTTGGGCAGCCCATACATTGATCACTTTTTTCATTCAACTATTAGTTTGAATGAAAAAAAAAAAGAATGTTCCAATTCCCCCATCTATACATTCCAGGTGGAAGGGGGAATCCTCCCACTGTGGACCAGTGGTGGAATCCATTGTGGTGGTGTATAGAGCCAGAAAGATTAGAATTGTGTCAATGTCCCAATATTTATGGACCCGACTGTACATATAATTAAAAGGTGTGAGTGAACTCTGTTTCTATCGCATTAAACCTAATTGAATTTGTATTGTTTTAAGTATATCCTTGTTTTGAAATGACATTTATTCTTTCTTAAAAATGGGGGGGCGCAGTTTGCCATCTTTGCCCTGGGCACCAAATGGCCTTGTCCCAGCACTGCCTGCAGTTATGTTATTATCTTCCTTGGACAAAGTTGTGATGTAGTGGCTGACAGTTGGAAACACAACGTGCAGTGGGGGGTGCAGGCATCTGATGTTGAAGATTTACAAGAGAATGAATATCCAAGACATTGGTGTTAGGATAAGTAAGTATTACTACATCTGACTTTTGCAGAGTGCTTTTTTCATTGTGGTGACAGAGCCACTTCAAGTGGCTTTTCTCTGAGGGCTTCATTTTATACCCTCAATCTAAAAACCCAATGATATATTTCAGTCTGAAAACACAATGCTAGTCAGTAATGATAAGCTGAACATACTTAGGTTCAGTTTGAGTAGAATTTTGTGAACATTACTAAAGAGCAGCCCATTTTCTGGGCTAATAGGTTATTGTCAAATAAATGGCAAGGGGGGTCTAGGGCACTGCCCTGTGCCCACAATCTATTCCTGTAAAAATAGACAAAATGCACTGGAGGAACAGTAAACATGATTGCTGTCTGGTGTGCCCAAAGGCACAAGAAACACTCAGTAATCACCTCCATTAATTTAATATGTTACCGCATGGAAACATTTACAGTTCATGATATCAATATTTCCTAATGGAAGCAAAGAAATGCATTTATATTTACAATTCATATTTTATGTGAATATGCAAAATGCATGAAATACATCCCTATTCTTACACATGGAAAACATGTGTTTTATTTTATTTCATGCAGCTGAATGTTTACAGTTCCTGACATCCATTTGCTGCTGCATATTGCTGCATATCGCTAGCGATTATGTTTTAGAATAATTAATTTTTCCTTAGGGTTAGTTCAGTCACTATGAAAAATTATGTGTTACTTTATGAGAATGCAGACATGTTAATTATTTAACAACTATTTTATTTATGTGAACTTACTTGTTGAAAGATGATAGAAACAGGGAGAAATTGATACTTTTTTAATTAATTCTGAATCTGCAGGGAACTGAAGAAAAAGGCTACTCTACAGCTATAGTTTTCAAATTGACCTGTGAAAGCCAAATGTGTAGTCAGCTTCCCTACTTGTATTTCTAGGCAAAAAAGTATGTGTGTGTGTGTGTATATATATATATATATATATATATATATATATATATATATATATATATATATATATATATATATATATATATATATATATATATATATATCTATATATATCTATATCTATATAAATATATAGATATATATAGATCTATATATAGATCTATATATAGATCTATATATATCTATATATAGATATATATAGATCTATATATATAGATATATATAGATCTATATATATCTATATATATAGATCTATATATATCTATATATATAGATATATATATTAGGGTTGCCACCTTTTCTTCAAGCCAAACCCGAACACTTTAGCGGTGCATGGCAAATTTTTTTGTAGTATACACTATAGGATTGTAAAGACCTGGGACACCTTTGGGTGCACTAAGGAGAGCAATAATGCGGCACACTTTATTGGACAGTGTTACCTCCTATAACACAGTTGTCATTGTCAACCCCCTTCATAAAATACGGGTCAGTGTTACCCATACCTCCCAACATTTTGAGATGGGAATAAGGGACACCTACTAACAAACATATGTAGGCATAGGACACGCCCCTGCCACACCCCCTTCAAGGAGAATTAACCAAAAAAAAAAGAAAAAACGGTTAATTAAATCCACAAGGACTTTTGTTTAACCACTACTACTCCTTTATATTGGCTTTTAAAATGTACAAATGCAGCAATTTGGAAATTGGATGAAAGGTTTAGCACTGGGAAAAACCTTTTTGAAAGATAAAAAGTGCATTTTATATACAACTATATAGATCAGACCAAAATGAGGGACAAATGAGGAGGAAAGGAGGACAGATTGACATTGCTCCAAATCAAGGACAGTCTCTCAAAATCAGGGACAGTTGGGAGCTATGGTGTTACCCCCTCCATAATTTAGGGGTCCCCCATAGAGGACCCTCATTAGGTCCCCTTATATCAGCACCCCCCTTAGAGACATCTATTAGATCAGGGAACCATCCCATCAGTGTCCCCTGCCCCCAAAGACCCACATTAGACTGCCTTACCGAGAGCCAATTCGAGCCAGGAAGTGTGGGAGCCGGAGTTTGGGGGCAGAGCGAAGCTGCTCTACTGTAGTGCTATTTTCCTACTTTCCTTCCAATGTGTAGGTGGGGCTTGGAGAGAAGGCAAAGTAGAGGAAGGTGCTGCATCACTGTGCCCAGTGTGTCGGCAGGACACAGGAATCAAAACACATCCGAACTTGTGCACTCACTCACAGGGCTGCTGTTAGGAATCATGGGGCCCTCACCCCCTGAGGGGGGAGAAAAGGTGGGGGAGGGAGGTGAGAAAGGGTGAGAGGAGGAGGTAAGGGGGTGAGGAGGCAGAAGAGAGAGGGGGTGAGAAAGAGAGAGGGGGAGGGGATTGGGGGTGTGAGAGGGAGTAGGGTGACAGAGAGAGGAGGGGTGGGAGAGAGAAGGGGGCTGAGGGAGAAAGGTTGTAAGAGAGGGGGTGGACTGACAGAGAGAGAGGGGTAGCTGACAGAGGGGGGAGTAGCTAACAGAGAGGGGGAGTAGCTGACAGAGAAGGGGAGTAGCTGACAGAGGGGGGAATAGCTGACAGAGAGGGGGAATAGCTGACGGAGAGGGGAGTAGTTGACAGAGGGGGGAGTAGTTGACAGAGGGGGGAGTAGCTGACAGAGAGGGGAGTAGCTGACAGAGAGGGGAGTAGCTGACAGGGGGTGGGAGAAAAGGGGGCTGAGAGGGAGGAGGGGTGAGAGAGAAAGATGGTAAGAGAGGGGGTGGCCTGACAGAGAGAGGGGCGGTGGCTTACAGAGAGAGGGGTAGAGGGGGGGTAGCTGACAGGGGGGGGTTGCTGACAGGGGAGGGGAGCTGACAGAGGGGCATAACTGACAGAGGGGGGTTAGCTGACAGAGGGGGGTAGCTGACAGAGGGGGGTAGCTGACATAGGGGGGGTAACTGACAGAGGGGGTAGCTGACAGAGGGGGGTAACTGATAGGGGGGGTAACTGACAGGGGGGGTAGCTGACGGGGGGTAGCTGACAGGGGGGGTAGGTGACGGGGGAGGGGAGCTGACAGAGATCGAGTAGCTGACAGGGGGGTAGCTGACAGGGGGGGTAGCTGACAGGGGAGGGGAGCTGACAGAGGGGGAGTAGCTGACAGGGGGGGGTAGCTGACAGGGGAGGGGAGCTGACAGAGGGAGAGTGGCTTACAGAGGGGGAGTGGCTTACAGAGGGGGGAGTGGCTGACAGAGAGTGGCAGGCTGACAGAGGGGGGTGAGAGGGCAGATGAGAAAGTTACCTCAGTGAGGACTCGAGGAGACACAGCAAAGCACACGCCAGGCAAGGAGGCGGGACTCCGGACGGCCACGATAACCCACAGTCCAGCCCCACCTCTACAGGTGGCCAGGTCCACCGGGCCAATCACAGACCCTTGTGTCCACTGCTCGCACATGACCTATTAGGTACACCTGCTGACCATCGCTGAGCTCGGCTTGGAGGCGGAGCACACAGGCAGTAATATATGTGTAACACTGATGGCAGAATTGGGATGCACCGCTCTAGGTTGAACTGCTGCTATATGTGCCCGGGTTTCAGGTGGCTTGAAAACCGGGCACATGTGTCCAAACCCGGACTGTCTGGGTCAAAACCAGACAGGTGACAACCCTAATATATATATATATATATATATATATATATATATATATATATACATACATATATGGACAAAAATGGGACAATTGCTCCAATGCTGCAATCTGTTTACTGAAAAATTTGTTCAGAAAAATACAAACTTGTAATGCCAATATACTGCTACTGCACAGTTACGAAAATCACTTTTCTTCATCAGGCTAGTCAGGCTGTGTGTAACCTTCTGTTGAATAACGACGTGCCTTTATCCCACCCCGGGTGTAACCCCACAGGTGTAATACCCAATATACTAATTGTAAGCCTCATGTGCATTAACCCCCAATGGAGAAGTTAATCACATAGCTAGGCAATCCATATATAACAGTAGTTTACACAGTCAATATAGGAAAAACAAAACAATTTGTGAAAAAATAATGAATGGACACATTTGAAATCATAAATACTGCAAACAGAATTGCAAAAAAAGAAACAAAATAACAAAAGATAACAAGTAAAGGAAAAATATCAATCAAAAAAGATACACAGTGTATCTATAATAATCAAACCAAAAAATGATGTGTGCAAAACACAAAGTCGCAGATATTGCACTAGTACTATCTGGAAAATCACTAATATGGATAATATTTTACACAGTTGATGACAATACTACATAAAAGTTTGTATTCAAAGTTGATCATCTTCAAAATATAATTCCTGTATCCAGCTCCATATATTCCCATTGGTTCTACGAGAAAAAGCATAAGGTGTATTTTCAGCTAATTTTATAGCTAATTGTTTATAAGAACAAATACAAGTCATAGTTTCTATTCATTCCGTTAAATTATAGAGACTGTAACTTGTTAATTCACCATACCTCCCTTTTCTTTATTTTAAGTATCCTGTCCCCCCCCCCCCCTCTTTTATCCCTAAAAACTTCTTCCAAAACCATAAACCTAAGGTCAGAATCGTGATGTCTCTGTTCCAGGAAATGTCAGGATACTGGTAGACCGGGTTGTTTGTGTCTGATTGTACTTCTATGTTGAGCTATTCTGTCCTTATTTTTTTGGGTTGTGTCCCTGACATAAATCAATTTGCAAGAGCATGTGAGGATGTAAATCACGTAAATCACAACCCTTTCCACTAGCGGGGGTGTATATAATGATCACCTTTAAGTAATAAACTACACTGGATGCAGTTAAGACAGGGATAACATCCCTTTCTTTTCTTCCCCAAAAATGTCATTTTAGTTTCCTGTGTCCTAGCCTTGTATTCCGATCTAACTAGGGTATCCCTCAGTGTTTTGTTAGTTAATTCCCTAGTTAGATTGGAATACAACACTAGGACACATGAAACTAAAATTACATTTTTGGGTTAGGGATTCCCTAGTTAGATTCATAAAATTCATAAAATTCTTGTGGATTAATTGGTGTCAGCTCTGCCCAGTTTATGTTTTTGTGAGACTACCTAAAGATAGCCATGGATGTTTCATTTTGTTTCTGTCAGACAGCAGGCAAAAAAAACCAGATTCCTCCATCCACACAAACTAGGTGGATAGAGGAATCACTCCCACCAGGATATTGTATTCTAACACCGGGACCTGCTGCTGTCAGAAAACATTGAACAGTGTCTGCAGCTGATTGCTGAACTGGATGAATTTCAAGCAATGTTTGGCTAGCTTAATCATACCCTTTCCTTTCATCTCTGCAATATAAACATTAATTGTTTTGTAGACCAAGAAAAGATCTAGGAGGGCTAATCAGTCTCCCTGATATAACACAGGAAGTATTTACAGTATAACTCTGAGCTTCTGACAAAATCATTAGGTAATTTTTGTACTTTTTGAACATATGTAATAAAATGCTTTTAATAGGATTTTTTAAATTTTTTTTTTCATAGGATTAATGTACCTGTATGTTGCCCCTTTTAAGAGGCGGCTTGCGGGTGCGCATGCCCGCCGGGAGCTCCGTGACCGTAATCGCGGGTCCCACGGACTCGATGTTCGTGGGTCCCGCGGACTCGATGTCCTCGGGGATACCCGCGATCCTCTCACGGAGAGGAAGAACAGGGAGATGCTAATGTAAACAAGCATCTCCCCATTCTGCCTAATGACACCGTCACTGATCACCGCTCCCTGTAATCGGGAGCGGTGATCAGTGTCATGTCACACATAGCTCCTCCCCCCACATTTAGAATCACTCCCTAGGACACACTTAACCCCTACAGCGCCACCTAGGGGTTAACCCCTTCACTGCCAGTCACATTTACACAGTAATCAATGCATTATTAATTGCACTGATCGCTGTATAAATGTGAATGGTCCCAAAATCGCTCCAAAATTGTCTGACGTGTCCGCCATAATGTCGCAGTCATGATAAAAAACGCTGATTGCCGCCATTACTAGTAAAAATAATTATCAATAAAAATGCCATAAAACTATCCCCTATGTTGTAGATGCTTTAACTTTTGCGCAAACCAATCAATAAACGCTTATTGTGATTTTTTTTTCTACCAAAAAATATGTAGAAGAGTACGTATTGGCCCAAACTGAGGAAAAAAGTTTTTTTATATATTTTTTGGGGATATTTATCATAGCAAAAAGTAAAAAATAATGCATTTCTTTTTAGCGCAAAAAATAAAAACCGCAGAGGTGATTAATTACCACCAAAAGAAAGCTCTATTTGTGGGAAAAAAACTACGTCAATTTTGTTTGGGAGCCATGTCGCACGACCGCGCAATTGTCAGTTAAAGCAACACAGTGCCGAATCGCAAAAACGCTCTGGTCTTTGGCCAGCCAAATGGTCCGGTACTTAAGTGGTTAAGGTGATTGTAAAGGCAGAATGTTTTTTATCGTAATGCATTCTATGCAATATGATAAAAAGCTTTCTATGTGCAGCAGCCCCCCTCAGCCCATCTTGATCCAGCAATGTTGTATGAGTGTCTTGGCTGCCCTCCTCATTGGCTGAGACAGCAGTGTGGTGCCATTGGCTCCCGCTGCTGTCAATCAAAGTCAGTAAGCTAATGAGAAGAGAAAGGGGCGGGGCATGTGAATGGACACAGGGAGCTTTGGCTCGGCTCGGTGCCCCCCATAGCAAGCTGCTTGCTGTGGGGGCACTTAACAGGAGGGAGGGGCCAGGAGAGTGGAAGAGGGACCCAAGAAGAGGAGGATCAGGGCAAATCCACTGCACAGAACAGGTAAGTATACCGTGTTTGTTATTTTTAACTAAAAAAAATTAGACTTTGGTATCACTTTAAGCATAACTTTCACTATAAAAACTGAATGTTAAACATGTTTCCTATATAATAGCAACCCATGGTAACCATTAAGAATAATTATGAATGTATGGGCTGCCTAAGCAATAAGGCACATGTTAGAAATAGTAAATCAGACATTTTGAAATCACAACAAAACCTGGTACAGCTGTGCATAGAAACCAATCAGCTTCCAGGTTTATTTTTTGTCAAAGCTCAATTGAGCAAACTGAAGTTAGTAGCTCATTGGCTACCATGCACATCCGCACCAGATTTTGCACTCTCCAGTTTTAGTAAATCAACCTCTATGTTTATGTACACTTCACATTCTGCCTTGCTGTGAAACACCCCCCGGTTCTCTTCGCAGCAGAACACGTGAGCAGGCAAAAAATTTATATGGCTTATATGCAAATTATTTTCATAAAAAGTATTTGGGGACCTGGGTCCTGCCCCAGGGGACATGTATCAATGCAAAAAAAAAGTTTTAAAAAGGGTCGTTTTTTCAGGAGCAGTGATTTTAATAATGCTTAAAGTGAAACAATAAAAGTGAAATATTCCTTTAAATTTTGTACCTGTGGGGTGTCTATAGTATGCATGTAAAGTGGCGCATGTTTCCCGTGTAAACACGGGAAACATGTGCCACTTTACATGCATACTATAGACACCCCCCATGTATGAAATTTAAAGGAATATTTCACTTTTATTGCTTCACTTTAAGCATTATATAAATCACTGCTCCCAAAAAAAGTCCGTCTTTAAAACTTTTTTTGCATTGATACATGTCCCCTGGGGCAGGTCCCCAAACACTTTTTATGACAATACCATGCATATAAGCCTTTAAAATTAGCACTTTTGATTTCTCCCATAGACTTTTAAAGGGTGTTCTGCAGCTTTCGAATTTGTTGTGAACATCCCAAATTGTTCGCTATTCGACGAACAGGCGAACACCCGATGTTCGAGTTGAACTTATATTCGACTCGAACATCAGGCTCATCCCTATTTTTATTGGCGCTCTGGAATTTTAATACTTAAATTTCCTTACTTCTAACTTACACTTTTTATGTTTCTGATCCACTTATTCTTTAGGATGCCTTAGTAATATCTGCTCTTCTAGGTTTAAAACAAGTTAGTTAGTTCCTTCTTAAATATTGAATGCATGTAAATTTCTGACAAACTTTGGTAAATATGCGTAAACTGTTGACGCTAAATAAATTCTGCATAATAATGTATAATAATATATGGTTGTTATTTATTGAACTTTTTTCAATGTTTCCTTTTTTTTTGTTTTTTTTAGATTCTTAACCCTGAGAAGTAGGACTCTCTTATCTCTTTTCCTGTTACATTTCTTAGAAATCTGCATTGTAAACTACATACCATTAATAAAAAAAATGAATACATATTATATAATATATCAAAATAATTGAATAGTAACCTTATAATAATAACCTGCTAAGTATTTGTGATAACCCAGTGCATCATACTTACATCCAGGAGGAACAACCACAAATTTTATACTAAGATGGTCTTCAGGTGTAAAGGAACTCCAGTCTGAGTACAATAATGTCATTCTTTGTTTAGTACCTCTGCTATAATGTAGAAACTAATTTTGTTTCTGTAAATTCAACCATATAATTCATACGTTTATGGACTTTCCTTATAAATTCACAAAAAATGTCATATGGTTTAACCACTTGCCGCCCGCCATATAGCAAAATGATGGCAGAAAAGTGGTTTCAATATCCTAACTAGACGTCATATGACATTGCCAGGATATCAAGCTGCTGCTCGCCCCCAGGTGTGCGCATTGCGGCGATCGTTGTTGTGGTGTGTCAGTCTGACACACCACAACACCGATCTAGGTAAAGAGTCTCTGACGGAGACTCCTTACCACGTGATCAGCCGTGCCCAATCATGGCTGATCACAGTGTAAACAGGAAGAGCCATTGATCAGCTTTTCCTCACTCGCATCTGTCAGACGCGAGTAGAGGAGAGCCGATCAGCTGCTCCTCTGACAGGGGGCATCTGTGCTGATTGATTATCAGTGCAGCCTCCCCGAGGATGCCCACACTGGACCACCAGGGACACCACTAGGACCACCAGGGATGTCACCACCAGGTATGCCATTCTAGACCACCAGGGATGCCAATCAGTGCCCACAATGGATGCCAATCAGTGCCCACAATGTATGCCAATCAATGCCCACAATTGGCATCACTTATTGGCAGGCATTATTGTTTGGCACTGATTGGCATTCATCTGTACCATCAATTAGTGTACATCAGTCCCACCCATAAGTGCCCATCCATACCCATCCGTGCCACCTATAAGTGCCCATATGTGCCACCTATCAGTGTCCATCTGTGCTGCCTATCAGTGTTCATCTATTCTGCCTTTCAGTGCCCATTAGTGCTACCTATGTGTGCCCATCAGTGCTGCATATCAGTGCCACCTATCAGTGCCCATGAGTGCCTCCTATCAGTGCCCCATCAGTGCCGTATAATAGTGCCCATCATCAGTGCCCATCAGTGCCACCTCATCATTGCCCCCTCATCAGTGCCCATAAGTTCCGCCTTATCAGTGCCCATCAATGCAGCCCCATCAGTGCCCATCAGTGAAGGAGAAAACTTACTTATTTACAAAGTTTTGTAACAGAAACAAAAAAAAACATTTTTTTCCCAAAATTTTCAGTCTTTTTTTTTATTTGTTTAGCAGAAAATAAAAATCCCAGAGGTGATCAAATACCACCAAAAGAAAGCTCTATTTGTGAGAACAAGATGATACAAATTTAATTTGGGTACAGTGTAGCATGACCGCGCAATTGTCATTCAAAGTGCGACAGCCCTGAAAGCTAAAAATTGGTCTGGGCAGGAAGGTGTATAAGTGCCCTGTATTGAAGTGGTTAGGGGTGACTGCTTAACCTATGAACATTAACTTGTATACATAATACAGTATTTAAAAAATATTTTTTGTTTTAATGCCTCTTTACTAGGGTTTTTTCTATTTTCTATCCTTTTGAATTTACCTTAGATAACCCATAACAAAAGGACATACCACTAAAGCAACATGTGTGCTATGATTGCATAGATCAGCAACTGTTAAAATGATAAGTAAACCTTTGGTTTTCCTTAATACTTCTTGGCAACATGTAAAAGGATGTTTGGAATGTATAATTGTGGCTGCACTTAACCAGGCAAATACTATACATGTATTAAAGTGTATAGGATACATTTTTGTTACCAACCAATTAAGACCTCAAAAGAAAACCTACTTACTATCTGATAATGATGGCGGATCAAGTAGCACTATGTATGGTATTTTCACTGAACTATTTAAGTCTGAATCATACAATAGACCAAAAACGTACAGCAGATTATTACTCCATGTATATCCCATGTATACTCCCATGTATATCATATGAATATCACATGTATTATCCCACATCCACACAAGAAGCAAAAGGGAACAACTGTAATATTTACATTAGAGATCCATGCACACTGGGCATAAAACATGCTGCTTAAACAGGCTTTTGCCATATTGGTCTTCTATCTGTATAAGCAGGTCTTTGTTAGTCTATTTTTCTATGCACATTAGACAGTTTAAAGGAATATTTTTAGAGAAGCATCTTCAGGTAGAAAAAAAAAATTAAAAGCCCGTTTTTGAACAGAAGCTTTCAGGTAGAAAAAATGCTTGACGCTTATAAATGTGGCATTTAAGGCCATTCGGCAATTTCAAGTGTACATTGATTATAGTGAAAAATAAGTAGAGGTGAATGTTTTAGGGAAAAAAATTCTTATAGAAGCAAATGCCCATAAACTCTCATAAACTCTTGTCCAATATGAGCCACCATAAGCCTTTTTTATGCTGCTTTTTTCTGTCAGAGGTTCTGGAATTTTTTTCAGCCACCTAGTGAGCATAGAACCTTAAAAATACCAATCTGCATTAAACTGGGATTATCATATAAAGTAATTAAAAGAAACATTGTGCCAATATAAGGAAATATGCAATATTCATCTCATGAAACCATGTGGTATTTTATCTCATGCAATATCCAGTGGGATGGATACAGTGGAGAATAATTAGAACCCCTGTCAATTTTTATTGCTAATAAAGAGGTAAAATGGAATGAACCGTAAAAATGTGCCAATTCACTAAGTTAGTGCGGTCCTGGCAGCCTTTGTATTAATACAAAAGAAAAAAAGGTGACTAGAATACCAATAAAAGGGAAGCTGCTTTTACAAGACACACACGGTGTATAAAAAAACAACTAAGTTAGTTAATAAGTAAATACAAAATATCTTTAAAAATGTAAAATATTGAATGAGAATAGTATCAAAAATTACACATATACAGTATAAATACCCAACTTCCACCAATAAAAAATACAACCTATTGTATGGTAATTTATTGGTGGAAGAAGGGTATTTATACATGTGTGTATTTTTTATACTATTTTCCCCTGGTAACCTCTGCAGAAACCCTGGTTGAGAAACCCTTCTTTAAAGTCATTTTTGCTATAATATTTGACAAAGTCGTTGCTATATCTTTGGACAGGTCTGTTTTTTCTTGTTAGAGAATAGTCATCGTCATTCTCTGATGTGCTTGAAAGTGTCACCCTGGTATCCATCGGTCAAACCTTTAAATTGATGACACTCCTCTCCTAACAGCTCAAGTCTACTTGTCTATTCATAATCACATTCTGTCTTGTGAATATTTGAGCCAAAAATATCTCTAAAAATAATTGTGAATAAATAAAGTATCCCCACTACATATGACTTACGCTATACTGTCAAAAGTATTGGGATGCCCGCCTTTACACGCACATGAACTTTAATGTCATCCCAATTTTAGTTTGTAGGATTCAATATTGAATTGGCCCACCCTTTGCAGCTATAACAGCTTCAACTCTTCTGGGAAGGCTGTCCACAAGGTTTAGGAGTGTGTCTATGGGGATGTTTGACCATTCTTCCAGAAGCGTATTTGTGAGGTCAGGCATTGATGTTGGATGAGAAGGACTGGCTTGCAGTCAGGACTCTGTGCAGGCCAGTCAAGTTCCTACACTCCAAACTCGCTCATCCATATCGTTATGGACCTTGCTTTGTGCACTGGTCCAAATCATTTGGTGAAAGGGGGATTAAGGTGTGGGGCTGTTTTTCAGGGGTTGGGCTTTTCCCACTTAGCTTCAGTGAAGCAAACTCTTAAGGCATCAGCATACCAAGACATTTTGGACAATTTCATGCTCCCAACTTTGTGGGGACAGTTTGGGGATGGCCCCTTCCTGTTCAAACATGACTGCACATCAGTGCACAATCAGGGACCATAAAGACATGAATGAGCGAGTTTGAGGTGGAGGAACTTAACTGCCCTGCACAGAGTTCTGACCTCAACCCAATAGAACACCTTTGGGATGAATTAGAGCAGATATTGCGAGCCAGGCCATCTTGTCCCACATCAGTGCCTGACCTCAAAAATGCACTTCTGGAAGAATGGTCAAACATTCCCTTAGACACACTTCTAAACCTTGTGGACAGCTTTACAGTACCAGAAAAGTTGAAGTTGGTATAGCTGCAAAGGGTGGGCCAACTCAATATTGAACCCTACGGACTAAAACTAGAATGCCATTATGTATGTGTATGTTCTAACAAGGGATTAGACCATTTTGATATGCATGTGCATTGTATTATGTTTGGAGTGATTGGGAGGTTTGCAGCAAATGATGTATGTGCTTGTATATACAGAAAAAAACTCTCCAAAAATCTAGTGAAATTATCTGAGAAAATAGAGATCTTTCACTACATGTAATGAGGTGGATTTACTAAATGTAATGGGGTAGATTTACTAAAGGCACATAGTTTGAGGACTTTGCAAATGCAGTTACTCCAGAGCTTGGTAAGTGAGGGGGGGTTCTGCTGACTTCCATCATCCAATCATGTGCAAGCAAACATGCATTTTTTTTAATTGTCCTTGCATGTGATTGGGTATTCTTTGTAAAGCAAAGCTTTACCTCATTTACTAACTTCTGGAGTAACTTACAAAACGCACAGTCTTTTTCCCTTAAAGTAGAACTATAGGCACAGGGTTTTTTTCTCCATTTTGGATAGAGTAAGGGAGGGTTATAACGCCTGTCAGTTTTTTTTGCCATCTCTGTCTCATTGGAAAGTTTCCCATGTATTACTTTTCGGGGGACAACCCAAAACTTGTTTTTTTTTTTTTTACATACAATGATAATGGTAAAAAGGACAAATATAGAGAGAGTGAATCTCCTTAATGGGGGCACAGACAACAATAAAACAAGTGTTCTAGTCCACCTGCACTCTATCCAAAACTAAAAAAAAAGTTTTTCCTTTAGTTATACTTTAAGTACAGTAAATTAACCCCTATGATTTGTATATTTAGGTTACTATGCGGTACTGTTGAGAGAACTGATCCAAAAAGGCAGAGACTACTCTGTATTGGCTATTATATTTTTACATTCCTTAAATACCGTATACCTGGACCGGTACTTAATTTAATCATTTATTTCCTTCTGTGAATTGACTTTAACCCCCTTTTCATGCAGTATTTACTGACAATTTGAAGCGCTTTGGGGTAAATACTGCAAAACAGTATAGTGAATTGACAGTTTCAGGATCGCATGCGATATTTAGGAAAAATGTATCTGGACACCTACATACTGCAAGTGATCTGGTTCTGTGAATGGAGCCCACTGTCTTTAATATTTTCCTTGCAAATGGTTGGGTAATCTTTAAAAGGTGATTTTTTTACCACATTCACTAAGCTAGGGGGAAATGGCTATTTTGCCATACAAAGGAATTTCTACAAAAAAAATGACAGTACATACTACCTTTCCTGCTACTGCCCATGCTTTTGAATGCTGCTTCAATCTTTTGGGAATCATCTGCTAAACTCTGCACTGAAACCAACACTTGGCAGTGTTGCTCTTTGTGGCTATCGATTGCTCTCAGTGGGTCCTCCCTCTAACCTCCACCCATTAAAGGAAACAGTGGTGACATGGAGGTCAAAATGATGTACCAGTGAGAGCTGCAGCAGACTGACACTCTCAGATGTGTCTGCTTCCCCGTGGACTCAGCAGAAAGTTCCTTAGAATCGAAGAGGAGTATGGCAGAGTGGGCAGCAGGAAAGATGGGTATGTACATGTATTGTTTTACAGGGATGACTTTTTAGAATTTTTTTTGTATCATGGCTCTTAAAAAACAGATATAACCAAGTAAATTGTATTTTAGAAGTAGCTTTACCCTGGGAACACCCAAAAACACATATAGATGTTTAATTAGAGAGACTTCACTAAAATAAGAAATCCACAAATGGCTAATTGATTGATTGAATTAATGTTTATTCATTTTTTTGCAGCTCGGTGGAGGGAAAATCAGATAACAAATCTGGCCCATACTTAACCACTAGCTGTCCGTGGCAATTTACATTTTTTTGCATACTGTACATATTAAAATCAGCTTTTTTGGAAGAACCCCAAACATTATATATGTTCTAAAAGCACAGGCCCTGAAGAATAAAAAGAGCTGTATACTTCAGTGAAACTCAATATAATACCCACTTTTTACTAAAATATAAAAGATGATGTTGTGTCAAGCAGATAGATACCAAAAATGTCAAGGTTTAAAATTGTACCTAAAACTGTCCATAGGTGGCATTTTAAAAGTCTTTACAGCTTATTAATTTAGAGTTAATAATTGATTAGAGCTGGGGTGCTTTAAAAAAAACTCATTCTATTAACATTTTTTTTTTTACTTTTTTCATTTAACTTTATTGTGATAGCTTTGGGGAGATAACGGGTACTCTTTATGGCGACATCAGCGGTATATTAGACCCTTAATGTCTCTCCTGCCCTTCAAAGCAGCTGATCAAGCACATATGGTGTTTAATCAGAATGTTCCCTAGCTGTAACAGCCAGGAAATGGCAGCACTGAACCCAGAAGTGATGAAATACTCTTAAATTCTGGCATTACACAGGAGATCGAGGAATGGATGTTCTTCCATCTCCTTTATGGGAAGCTGTCCCAACCACTTACCATGGTTTTTGGTTCACTGCAGGGATGGGAGAGTCTGGGAACCACCATGAGTGGAGGCTGGAGGGGGTCCTTCTGAAAGCTGTAAAAATGATCAGACAACTGTAAAGCCACTCAATCACTTGTATGATTCTTGTATTAACCCCTTCCTGTACATACAAACAACAATTAGGTAGACAAATGGTACTCAAATGGGTAAGCTGAACATAAATTGTCTAGAAATTACCAGTTATTTTTATTATGCACAGATAGACGTTATTTGTTAAACAAATCTGTACATGTATACTCATATAGTGTCTGTATTTTCAGTGACTGGTGATAGAAAGTTGAGGAACAAAACAAAACATAGTAGACAACCATGTCCTCATCAAAATTACTGATTGAATGAGGTATTAGAAAAGTAAACAATAAAAAGAATAAATGCAACAATAAGGCAACAATAACCAAGTTAAGTGGAGTGGGGAAATGAGGGGGGGGATTAGGACAATAGGAAGATGTTGTCTGTGCCTAGGTGTGGTCTATCTAGGTGTGGTAGACAAATTTCAGGAAAGTGAAAACCATATCATACATTAGTTAGTATATCATACATTAATGGTTTGTAGCCCATTGATTCCAGAGACTCCAATGATGGTCAAAGAGATGCTTGTTCCCATGTCTGTGCACCAGTAGGCTTTAAAATGCATAGTTTGTTTCACTATATCAATCACTGCAGACATGTTGGGTGCCAGGTTGGACCTCCATCTTCTGGTTATTATTATCTTGGAGCCTAATAGAATGTGGGTAACTATTATTTTGCTTTCAGGTGGGAGGAGTTCTTTCCTATGTTAAGAATTGTTAAAGCTGGAGAGGGTGAGGTAATGATCCCAGTAATCTCAGAGATTGTGCAGAATACTTTGTTCCAAAAGCTAGTTAAGTGCCTGCACGACCATAAGATATGCTTAAGCTGGCCCACCATACCGCATCCTCTCCAGCATAGTGGAGATTGTGTAGGGGTGTATTTAGAGAGTCTCTAAGGGGTGAAGTACCATCTTAAAGCTATCTTTTGTGACAGCTCCAAGTGATTAGTATACTTAGAGGCTTGATATATAGCTTTGAAGGCTGACCGCCATTGGTGGTTAGTGAAGGTTTCCCCGAGGTCTGTTTCCCATTTTAAGTATGGAGTGGATTTATGCAATACAAGCTTATTGTGTAGAAGATTGTAAAAAAGGGAGGTACCTTTAACTGAGGATGGTGCTTTTTGGATAAATTGCCATCCTTGTTTGTGTAGTAATATTTCAGGAGATGTGAGGGAGTTTCGAAAATGAGATATTTGTAAATATTTGAATCGCTCAGTGAGCAGGATGTGGAATTCATCTTGGAGCTGCTTAAACATTTTAAGGGTTCGTTCCTGTAACAAAAGTGTTAGAGTCGAGATACCCTGTTTGACCCAATTGGATAGGGACAGATGGGGGATGGTTGTTTCCAGCGGAATGAGTATTGGCATCGTCTGTGATTGTGGTAGAGCCAGGGAGTAAAAGATTCTCCATGCCATTAAAGAAGCCTGGGTGGGGAGGGGTAAGTTTTTCAGTGACCATTGTTTCCAGATATCGGCTATCAGTAAGCTGTGTAAGGATGGTGTGGGGCTAGTGGTCCTCTCAATATCTATCCATAGCTTATCTGTTGAGGAGGAGAACCAGCTTTGTATGTTAGTTAAGTGGGTTGCGACCCAGTAGTCCCGAAGGTCAGTCATGCCCATACCTCCCACGTTTTTATGCTTAAGAAGTAATTTGTGGGAGCTGCAGGGTTTCATATTTTTCCATACAAAATTCTTGAGTATTTTATTGAGTGTCATCATATGTACTTTTTTTTACTGGTATGGGGAGGGTTCTAAAGAGGTATAATATTTGGGGTAGCGACATCATCTTGAAAGAAGCCAGGTGACCAAACCAAGAGAGCTCACACTTGGACATGTGCTGAGTAGCCTTTGTCAGTTTGTCAATAAGAGAAAGGTAGTTGACATCAGCTAATTGTGTGAAATTGGATACAAATTTTTTTACCCAAATAGGGTATTTCTTCAGTGCTCCAGGTGTAAGGGTAGGAGGCTTGTAATTTCGTACGTAGGGTGGGATCAATACTGAGGTCTAGTAGTAGGGATTTAGTAAAATTAACTTTGCAGTAGGAGAGTTTACTAAATGCTGTAAGAATGTTGTGAGTCGCTTCAATGGAAGATTCTGGGTTTGTTAGGAAAAAAATTATGTCATCGGCAAATAAATGTATAATATGGGATCTTTGTTGAAATTTAAACCCGGTGATTTGAGGAGATGCTCTTATGGCTTCTGCAATTAGTAAGTTGAAAATGGACAGGGGCTGGGGGCAACCCTGCCCAGTGCCATTTGTGATAGTGAAGGGGTAAGAGAACATGTAGGAGATGTATACTCTGGCGGATGGTTTTGAGTAAAGGGTTAAGATTGCTGCTAGGATAGGTCCTGTGAACCAAAATTGTCTGAGCGTCTCATGCTTGTATTGCCAGTGGATGTGGTCAAATGCCTTCTCCGCATCCAAAGATAGTAGCAGAGAAGGCATCCGACCGGCCCCAGCATGCTGGATTATACCTAACACCCTTCTTGTTCTTCTTGTTCTTCTTGTCCAACGCCTGGTGCCCAGATAGGAAACCTGTCTGGTCTGGTTTGATCAGGCCTGGTAGGATAGGGGTCAACCTTTGAGCCAGAATTTTCCCATACAATTTGAAATCTGTATTTAATAAAAAGATTGGCTTATAGTTAACTGGGGAGGTAGGTTCCTTCCCTGGTATTGGTATTGTGACAATATATATGCCTGTAGCAGGGGAGAGGAGGCCGAGGTCACTGCAGCTGCAAACACTGAAGAGAAAGAGGGAGCAAGGGTTTCTGAAAACTGTTTATAATAGTCATTTGATAGTCCATCAGGACCTGGGGACTTTCCTATGGGGAGGGATTTGATGGCCTTGCCAATCTGCTGTGGAGTGATAGGTGTACTAAGTGCCTGTAGTTGGGCATTTGTAAGAGTAGGTAGGTGAAGGGTTGCTAAAAATGTTTCAATGTCAGGGTCTTGCGGTGGAGAAGTGTCAAGGTATTCTTTCAAATTGTAGAGGGCTCTGTAATAGGAGGAAAAGGCTTCAGCTATTCTTTGTGGGTCAATGATTTTGTTCTTGGACTTAGGGTCCATTAGAAACTCTATTTTGGATCTTTTTTTTAAACTTTGAAGCGGTTCACTAAGAATTTGCCCGCCTTATTGGGCGAGGAGTAGTGCATCAGTTTAAGGGCTTTGAGATGTTTATCATGCTGTTCTATTAAGATGAGCCTCAAGTCTGTACGTAGTTTGGATAAAGTTGTGCTTGCAGATTGGGTAGGGTTCTTTTTGTTTATGACCTCAAGGGTCCGAATGTCTCTCAGTAGTTTGTCAAGCTGCACTGAGCTCCGCCTTTAAACACGAGAGCACATTTGTATGAAAATACCTCTAATAAAGGCCTTATGGCCACACCATATAGTAAACGGATCCGAAACTGAATGGGAGTTCGTTTGGAAGTATTCTTGGAGATGTTTCTCAATAATGTGAACATTTTGAGGTGAGTTGAATACATGGGAGTTAACTCTCCATATGTAGGCAGGGGTAGGGGTATTTTCCTCCACCACTGAAATTGATACAAGGGCATGGTCAGACCATGAAATAACATAAATAGTGGAAGAGGAGATAGCCTGCAACAATATTCTGTCAACTAATATCATATTATAGATGAAGAAAAATGCGCTGCGCCTAGGTATATACCAATATGTGCATTCACCTTATCAGTATAAAGGTGCCAAATGCTTGTGATTCAAATCCCAAAACAATCCGTATATCCAGAAAATTGTGCTACTCTATGCCGCATCCAAAATACGATATGCTAAATATTAAATACTTCATTACACTGTGTTACTGGATATCACACTTAAAGTATATTGTGCTCAATAGTAAGTGATCTATTCATACATAGAATAAATTTTGCACATGTTTATCAATAAAATAAAAAAACTAATAAATGTGTCTAAAAATTACATCAAAGTGCCATGCATATATGTCAATCCAAAGTGCAGTGTGCAAACAAAACCTTATTATAATCAATAATATATAATACCTGTAGGTGAAAAAAACATGCATGATAAATATGCACTATAAATATACTATCTTATACATACAATCTGCAACAAATCATACAGGTGATAAGTGGTAAAAAAGCATATATGAATAATGTGCAATGCTTGAGGTAGTAATAGTCCTTTGAACGTGAAAGAAAATCTTCCAAAACCGTATCACACAGCAATGTGTAGTGGAAAAAGTTCCAAAGGTGAACTACAGTGCATGAAGGTGCTTCACATGAAAAACAAATCGTTGAACCACAGTGCCCAGATGTGCCTTGGTGATCCCCAAAGTAGTTGCGCTCACCTCAGAGCGTGTGACACAGGGTTTAGCTGTGTCCAAACACGCTTTGGAGCCACCCCTGGGCTCAGTATTAGGACACCAGATGATCTCCCACCAGGCTCTTTAAGACTCCATAGGCATCAAACCATAAAAGAGAAGGGACTACATAGTATAATATCGCCAAACATTTTATTGATAACCAAGTATAATTCAGTCCCCACACTGGGGTACTCACATTGCATAGGTGCTTAATGGGCACCAAACAGTATAGGCAGGGTATAAGCCGAGTAGTGTTAACCGGCGTGCTGTGGGGTGTTAGAGATTCCCAGCCCAGCTCAGTGCTGCTCGCTCCATCCTGGCCCCTCCCCTACGCCTCTAGGGGGTCTAGCGTGTCTTCCAGGGTTGCTTCTGACACAGGCTGGTTTGTGGTAGGGAAAGAGCTGAATGTGTCAGCTAAGTCCTGAGTGGTGTTAGAGGTGTTGCAGCTAAGGCTTACCTCAATAGGAGATTGACAGCCTTGGTTTGCATTTGCAGGGCTCTGTGACATGGGTGTTGATGGAAGGCTGTCTGCAGAGCATGAGGAGCCGCCGTTGGAAGCTGATGAGCCATTGCCGACACTATCGGCCGCTCTGAGGGGAGGAAGAAGTGTGGCAGCTTCTTGTTGTTGGAGGCATCCTTCCTCCTTCTCATCATGTCTGCGGGAGCAGGGATACTCCATGCGGGCAGCCTGTGGCATTGTAAGCTGTACTGGGTTGCCTCTAGAAGCTGCTATCCCCGGGATGGCAGAGGAGCTGTACTATCAGGCATCTCCATATATCAGTGTGGTAGCCACGCCCCTTCCGAGGAGGCTTTTTTTACTTCTTTAGTAGTCCATTTGCTGAAATGCCACATCTTCACTGCTCCCCAGCAGCTGCAACTATTCACCAAATCAGATAGGTCAAATAGCTGCTTTCCCCACTACATGCAGTACTTCCTCTAACTTGCTTATACATACTGTAGTGATGTATGAGTTTATGGGAGAAATTATAGCATGCAGTGGGGAGCAGATATTCCAAACATCCAGAAATGTAGAATACTTGCAGCAGTCAGGGAGTAGTAAAGAGGTGGTGTTTCCACAAATGGGCTGCCAGAAAGGTAATTAAAGAGACTCTTATATTATGGATATGCTTTAACATACCAAGTGACCCCATACAAACATGGCCAATTTAATATGTAAGAAGGGTACACCCAGACTCAAGCACAGGGAAGAATATATATTCTCTCAAAGAAACAATTACATTATAGAAATACTTAGCAAACTTTGCATAAGTTTTATGTTGTACGCTACCCTATATTATTATGTTATTGCATGCACACAGTATGAATTATTTGCCTGCTTTGAAAAGCTACTTGAATGTTTATGAAATTCTGCAATATCACATGTTATCGTTTATTAATAATTAAATCTGCTGTGTCTAAAAAGCATAGCTTTTTATGTTGTCATAACTTTTTTATATAGTGACACTTATGACAGCTGGATTCGAAAGAACCTTTCTTTTTATTACATATACCGCATAGATTTTTGTGAATGTGATACTGGCTGCAAACATTCACATAGGAGTGATAGGGCAGAATGTATGTTTTAAAAACCACCATCAGCATGTTTGTTTAGGTTTGGAATGGGGAGGATTACAAATAAATGAAAACTTGTACTTCATGAGGCAGAAGTATTCATCTGCCCATATGAAAAAAGTACCCCCAAGGCAGAAGTTTTCCACTTTTAACGGTTAAGCAGCCAAACTTTGCAAATGACATGTGTCTAAAATGTTCCCTGTAACAGATTCTGGAACTATCAGTGCTGTAACATCTGTGTTTTTCAGTGCTCAGCCTACTCCCTTATGGCCACACTAGGTTGTCATAGTGAGGTAGGGCTGACATGGCACACTTTATATAAGGCATGCATGTCTAGCCCAAATGTACTAATTGCTGCCAGCAAAAACAGAGAGAGGTTCATAACAAAGCTGCACTGAGAAATAAATATGGAACATTGAGAGGTAATACTGAAAAATAACAGCAGTGACAGGGTGGCATAGGAAGTATGCATGTATTAAATCTAATATATTTGTAGTCCCGACCCACTTAAAGGAAAATCTTCACAGACAGCATGGATAAGACTTTATAAGTCAGTTGCCACAATATAACAATGTTTCTTTCCAGAGACTCAACAAATAAACATACCACAGTCCATACCAACAGCCCTCAATCTTTTTCATGTGGTCTCATTCTCTCTTTGGCACGGGGGAAGCCTGATTCTTTTCACAACCTCTGCTGAATTAATGTGACCTTCTAGCAACTGAGACCTTTTTATCTGATCGGGAAATGACTCCCTCCAATCAGGGAACAGGACCTTGTTACAAAATAACAGAGAAAGACAAGACCCAGAAAGTCCAGAAAAACATTTTAGTGAAGCTGACTTATGAATAGAATGCTTGTAAGGTGTGATAGATTATAAATATATATATATATATATATATATATATATATATATATATATATATATATAGTTAGGTTAAACTGTTACTTTGTTAGAAATGCAGAAAGTATATTCAAACTACCATGTTGTTACTCTTGACATGTTTGGAAAATAAAAACAATTGCCAAACTGATTGCTGAAATAAAAATGTCTGAAAAGTTTGTACAGTTTTCTTTTTTCGCATTAAAGGTCTACATACTCTCCTTATGTGCTGATTCTGAATGTCCAGTTAACACATTCTAATCAAGTGAACTGATTTTTTTTCTAGTGCATATTTTCACTGAAGCTTCACAGCTAAATTATAAGTGAACCAAAGGTGATTGTATCTATATTACCAATATGGAAACGTTCTTTTCCAAAAAGCTCAAAGAGAAAGTAAACTCATTGTTTGACCTACTATGCATATGGAATTTATAGCTCATGGTATTAACCTTGCCAATCAAGTGCAAAGACGTGATTAAGCTGAATAAAGGTCTTTTTGAAATGACATGTGGAAAGAATTGAATTGAAGAAGGAATACATCACTGAACAGTCGCTTAGGTATTGTAGAGATAAATTTACAATAATATAACTAGGAAATGAGACATTAAATTGAGTAGAACTGCCAGTACAGCTTGTTTTGTTTGGACACAACCCTTTCATTAACATACTCAGCATTTCCAAAGGTTATGTAATTCATACATTTTTTATTGCAATATTAAAACTATTTAGTTCACATCAAGCTGAGTAACAAAAACATACATTACTTAATTTGTTTAGAATGGATCAATTAACTTAGGGGTCAGTGCACCCAAATTTGATATTTTAGGAATATGGGCTAGGTGCATTGGCCATCAGTTTCTTCCACCCCCTAAAGTGAGATATGTGCTACAGTTCACTGCCCCTCTTCTTCACCTGTTGCAGTCATTTTGTAAGTCTCATTCCTGTGATGGATCTTTTTTATTGTACAAGACAGAGAATGCTGAAATTCACTCTATGGCTTAGCTTTGCAGTTTCTGTAGTGATAGTATAAAGGGGAATGGAGGGTAATGAACCCTTTAACTATGGCATGGCTACTTTGGTACTGAAGTTGTAGAAACTGTAAAAGGTATTATGCTACTCAAACCATAAACTTGTACACATAATTTGGTTATTTGGTTGAATTCAACATTTAAATTTACCTAGACAAAACCAGCACTAATTTTCTCACTGATTTGCATGTTTGAAATGCTCGATTCAGTACAAGGGAATATTCTGTCATTTAGATCTGCCTGTCTGATGGATAACTGGGACTGGGATGGAGTCACAATTATGTTGCTGCAATTCTATTGTAGGTACAGTATCTGTGATAAAATTTCAAGCGGAATAAGACTCACCCTAAACCGAATTGAGACATTTACCTATAAACACATGAATGTTTAAATTTAAAGCAAAAAACTTGCTAAATCTCAGGCAAAGCAAAATACATGGCTGAAACACATAGACATTAATTGTTTTACCTGCCATTTTACCTGCAATTACAGGGATTTGTAATAGTGTTTAACTAGTCCTGCAATACGGACACTACTTGCGAACATTACAGTCAGATTCTTGACCTTTCTCGAAGGCCACACTTCAGTTAAAATGTACCTCTAGCATAAACTTTGTTTTCAGTTTTTGCTGGGAAGGGTATGTCTTCTGTCGTGTATTTCTGTTTTTTGACACTTCCCTGAAAATGTTCTTCTCCCATCCTATCCCCCTGATCACATTGTCACCTAGGCAAAAAGGTAATGTATAATGCCCTAAGAGAACTCAGACCTTGAATCTCAAAACTGCATAATTCCCCCTAAAAAACCATGGTAGCAGCATAACCACAACTCATCCCAACTGTGCACCAATGAAGAGCAGCTTTGCATTGTGTGATTGTTAGGCAGAAAAGTGGTTCTAAAGTGTAAGACCCCATACACACTATTAGATTTTCTGCAGATTTTTGTCTTCAGACTTACCAAAATCATGTAGTGCAAGTGCCTGCCTGATTGCATACAAATTTAAACTCTTATGCCGCGTACACACGGTCGGACTTTTCACCTGCAAAAGTCCGACGGACGCCGCCGGACCAAGTCCGGCGGACAATCCGACCGTGTGTGGTCTCCATCGGACTTCCGACGGACCGTTTCGGGCGGAAATCCGACGTACTTTAGATTTGAAGCCTGCTTCAAATCTTTACGTCGTACCTCCGCCGGACTCAGTTCCTGACGGAAAGCCCGTTCGTCTGTATGCTAGTCCGAAGGACCAGATACGACGGAGGAGCAGGTTACTGCATCTCGCGCTCGCTGCAATAGGAAAAACTAATTTTCCCATTGCGGCGAGCGCGGGGGGCATCCCAGGCCCTTAGGTCTGGTATGGAACTTTAAGGAGAACCCCCTACGCCGAAAAACCGGCGTGGGGGTCCCCCCAAAATCCATACCAGACCCCGATCCGAGCACGCAGCCCGGCCGGTCAGGAAAGGGGGTGGGGACGAGCGAGCGCCCCCCCCTCCTGAACCGTACCAGGCCGCATGCCCTCAACATGGGGGGGTGCTTTGGGGGAGGGGGCGCCTTGCGGTGCCCCCCCACCACAAAGCACCTTGTCCCCATGTTGATGAGGACAAGGGCCTCTTCCCGACAACCCTGGCCGTTGGTTGTCGGGGTCTGCAGGCGGGGGGCTTATCGGAATCCGGGAGCCCCCTATAATAAGAGGGCCCCCAGATCCCGGCCCCCCCACCCTATGTGAATGAGTATGGGGTACATGGTACCCCTACCCATTCACCTAGGTAAAAAGTGTCAATAATAAAACACAACACAGGTTTTTAAAATAATTTATTAAACAGCTCCGGGGGGGGGTCTTCTTCCGTCTTCGGGGGTCCCTCTGGTTCATCTTCTCCCGGCGTCCGGTTGGTTCTTCTCCGCTCTCCGGCCTCTTCTCCCGGTGTCCCAGGTCTTCGGCCGGCCCCTCCGCTGTCTTCAGGTAGCTCTATTGCCAGCGGAGGTCCGGACGTCTGGGCTTCTTGGCTTCTTGGCTTCTTGTGTTCTCTTCTCTTCTCTTCCCCCAGATGTTGACACGACGCTCTCTCCGGCTGGACTGGTCTCTGAGGGCTGCGTTGTGACTTATATAGGCGGAGACCCCGCCCCCATATGATGTCACAGTCCCTGGGCATGCTGGGACTGTGACCTTTTAGGGGGCGTGGTCGACCACGCCCCCTAAAACGTCGCAGTCCCAGCATGCCCAGGGACTGTGACATCATATGGGGGCGGGGTCTCCGCCTATATAAGTCACAACGCAGCCCTCAGAGACCAGTCCAGCCGGAGAGAGCGTCGTGTCAACATCTGGGGGAAGAGAAGAGAAGAGAACACAAGAAGCCAAGAAGCCAAGAAGCCCAGACGTCCGGACCTCCGCTGGCAATAGAGCTACCTGAAGACAGCGGAGGGGCCGGCCGAAGACCTGGGACACCGGGAGAAGAGGCCGGAGAGCGGAGAAGAACCAACCGGACGCCGGGAGAAGATGAACCAGAGGGACCCCCGAAGACGGAAGAAGACCCCCCCCGGAGCTGTTTAATAAATTATTTTAAAAACCTGTGTTGTGTTTTATTATTGACACTTTTTACCTAGGTGAATGGGTAGGGGTACCATGTACCCCATACTCATTCACATAGGGTGGGGGGGCCGGGATCTGGGGGCCCTCTTATTATAGGGGGCTCCCGGATTCCGATAAGCCCCCCGCCCGCAGACCCCGACAACCAACGGCCAGGGTTGTCGGGAAGAGGCCCTTGTCCTCGTCAACATGGGGACAAGGTGCTTTGGGGGTGGGGGGGCACCGCAAGGCGCCCCCTCCCCCAAAGCACCCCCCCATGTTGAGGGCATGCGGCCTGGTACGGTTCAGGAGGGGGGGGCGCTCGCTCGTCCCCACCCCCTTTCCTGACCGGCCGGGCTGCGTGCTCGGATCGGGGTCTGGTATGGATTTTGGGGGGACCCCCACGCCGGTTTTTCGGCGTAGGGGGTTCCCCTTAAAGTTCCATACCAGACCTAAGGGCCTGCGACGGGGCTCGCAAGGTTTCAATCTCGCCAAAAAAAGCGGCGAGATTGAATTCCTTTTCTAGTCCCGTCGTACCCAAGTCACGTTCAAAATGAACGGACTTGTCCGTGTGTGGGAAAGTCCGTTCATTCTGAAAGTCCGGCGGAAGTCCGTCGGGAAGACCGGATTCCGGAAAGTCCGGCCGTGTGTAGGCAAGTCCGGCCGTTCAGAAAGTCCGGCGGAAGTCTGGCGGCAAGTACGTCGGACCTAGCTTTCTAGAAAGTCCGACCGTGTGTATGCGGCATTAAGGTTTAACCTCATATTATATGGTTTTGTTAAATCTGAAGACAAAAATCTGCAGAAAATCTAATAGTGTGTATGGGGTTTAAGAGTTTTTTTTTACCCCCCTTCATGACCAGGCCATTTTATGCGATACGGCACTGCTTTATTTTAACTGACAATTGTTCGGTTGTACAATCCTGTACCCAAATAAAATTGATGTAATTTTTTTCCCCACAAATAGAGATTTCTTTTGGTGGTATTTGACCACATCTGCGTTTTTTTATTTTTTGGGCTATAAACAAAAAAAGACCTCCAATAAAAAAATTGAAAAAAATCAAATTTCTACATCAATTTAGTCCAATATGTACTCTGCTACATATTTTTGGTAAAAAAAATCTCAATAAGCATATATTGATAGGTTTGCGCAAAAGTTATAGTGTCTACAAACTGTGGCATATTTTTATATATATTTTTTATTTTTAATTTTTTTACTAGTAATAGTGGTGATCAGTGACTTATAGTGGAAGTGTGGACACTTTTTGTAGAACAGTGATCTGTGCTAAAAAATATGCACTGTCATTGTACTAATGACACTAGCTGGAAAGGGGTTAACATCAGGGGCGATCAAAGGGTTAACTGTGTGCTTGGCTGGTGTTTTCTTACTGTGGGGGAGGTGCAACTACTAGGGGAAGGCATGGATCCATGTTTCTGCTTTGCAAGAACACAGGATATGTGCCTTCTGTACTGACAGAACCACAATCTGCCTTGTTTACATAAGCAAAGCGCCATTCTCCCTCTGTACCAAAGGATCGGCGGCTGCCATCAGACATCGATTCTGCAGTTACCCGCCGATCAGCTCTCGCTGTATATAATCATAGCAGGAGTGTGCTACTGGTGGCACGCATGCGCACACCAGACCCGAACGTGTTGGATCTCGTACTAGGTACATGCTCCGGCTCATCTGTGCCACTTTGCCACCGTATATCTAAGTTATAGGGTCAGCAAGTGGTTCAGGTAAAAAAAACTCCTCAATAACTGTTCCCTCCACCCAGACTAATCATGTACCTGAGCCCTGTCAGTGATCCAGTGCTGTCCCAGCTGCAGGTCTTCTCCCTTCACTTCCTAGTCTCACAGCAAACTCAGGCAGCAGTGGAAGCTATAGGCTCCTGGTGATGGCAGTCAAATCCTGTAGGGGGAACAGGGGCGTTGCTGTGTGTGTCTATAGATCCACACAGCCTGGCTTGGGGGTGCACCCACATGAGTGCTATAGGGTCAACTGAAAGAAGAAGGAGCAGATATTGCCAGCAGAGGACCCCAAAAGAGGAGGTAAGCAACTACTCTGTACAATACTATTGCACAGAGCAGGTAAGTATACTATCTTTTTTATTTTATTAAAAAAATGAGTGTTACAGCACTTTTCACACTTTTCCCTGCTCTTGGGCCCTAGAACAGATACATGGGCTTCTGTGGCTGTAGTTACATCCTTGGGTGCCACACGTGTTCAATATGATGCTGCATTTGTCCCCTGCTGGCTCTGCTGATTGCTGAGTTCTCCCCCTCCACTCTGTGCAGGGAGCTGGGAATGTCAGTCAGGGCTAAGTGAAGCGCTGGTCTGTAGAAGGGGCAGGAGGGGCTGGCTAAGGCTCTCTGTGGATCACTAAGAGGCTGAACCAGGTGCTGGTCCAGGCTGCTGGGTGGATCCTGACCTAGGATCGTGGGATCTTTTCAAAGCCTGGACCAGGTCAGTGATATCAGCCAACAGCAGATTTAAGCTCGCTGTCAGCTGAAAACGGGTCACAGGAGTGCAGAACGAACTACATTCATGTGATCCATAGGAGAAGTATAGCCAAAAAAAGCTATGCCTATACTTCTCCTGTGACACATATCCAAAGCAAAAAGAATACACTTAATTGGTAAGTGTTTAAAAAAACAGTGGTTTACTTTGCTTTGCTTTGATTTTCCTGTGTGTACCAGCATTGTCTATTTTTAGAATCTCACAAAAAAGGACAAAAGCTTAAAATAGTAGATGGACCACATGGCCTTTATGTGTTATCATATTCTAGTAATACACCTATAACATTTATAGATATTATAATATAATATTAAAAATGCATAATTATTCTCTGAAATATCTACATATATTATTTGAAAAATCTGCATTGTTTGTAGAGTTCCTTTTGGATTTCTGTGTCAGCCATTACCCTAGAAATTGTAAAAGGCTTACTTTTTTGTATACTTAAAAATGTATACCAATTTGTTGTATGTTTTTGCTTAGATTATCAAATGAATTTTAAATATTATTTAAAACATTCAATTGAAACCACGATGCACATATTTACTGACTCATTATAAATGTAAAAATAATTTATTCTTACTATGGTTTATATTTCAGAGCTTTTGGATTTAAACAGAACATCAGTCTTTCAAAGCCCCCATGGTGTTCTTGACCTTTGTACTATGTATTTGGATGAATATCAAGAAAGACTGTATGTGGGAGGGAAAGATTTTGTATATTCTCTCAGCTTGGAAAACATCAGTGAAAAAAATAAAGAGGTAATAATAAAATATTTTTTCTGTGTTGTACTTTTTGGCTTCTTGTTCAAATAATCAATGATTATATCTAATATTGAACAATTTTCCTATTTACAAGTGATTAGCTATATAAGTAAAGCCAAAACTGTTACATTACATTTTTTATCAAGGCTTTAACAGTGTTATACAATTGTGATTATGAATGTGCATTTGGCCACGGAACATTCAGTAACTACCGTATCTCCATGTTTCTGTGGACATAAACAACATATTTTTTTTTTGCAAAAGTTAATATAAAAAAAACTTGGGGTTTTCCATTATTCTTTAGGAAAGTATTAAAGCTATGTGTTGACATAAGTTGTTTTATGGATGTGGCTTTGTAAAGGATTTAATTTTTCATGGCACCTAGTTTTGAATATCCAATGAGGTCTAAAATTGGCAACTCCCACTGTCCTGCATAAGACTTACTGCAAAGCATCAGGCATGTATTTGCTAAAACTGTAAAGCCCCTTTTAGGAAAATAGTGCTGCTTTATGTTAGACTACAGTAATGGTAGTAGAGTAGTTACATTCTATTTAATATGGTGGAAACATTAAACATTTTATTTACTCTTCTTTACTAATGGCTATTTGTTTCTGCCCTCAGGAGGCCAAAATATAAGTAGGTAGGTTTCCCTGACACTGTTGCTGCAAGCTATGTGATCTTTTTTCCTGACTCATAACTGCTCCCCATACACTAAATGGTGCAAGAGCACATGCCTTACAGTATAAATGCTAGTTCCACAAGGGAGTTTACTAAGTCAGCCATGACTGTATATGTGTGGATGTAGAGTCGATTGAGAAATAAATGACAGATTTACTGTTTGTGGAAAATAAGTCTGAACTTGTCAACCAGAATTATATCAGCAAAAGCACGAATTTGCCTTACTCTAGATTTTTCTGAGATAATCACCTCTCCAACAGAGTGTTGTGCTTGAGGTTTAAGTTGATAATATAAAGGAAAAAATGTGTTTTCAGCTTAATCTTAGATGATCCAGGGGCTTTCCCCCAGCAGAGAATTATAATAAATCTCTTTAAAAATCTAATTTTTTGGCAGACTACAAATATGAAGTGAGTCTCAAGTCTTTCATACTCCATGAAAACTTTATTATATAGAATAATGTCAAGGTGCATAAGTTTATTATGGCAATTATATATGAGTTTGTTTGACATGTATACACAGCTAGAGTATTATTCCAGTGCAACATATCCAAAACAGATTATTATTACTAATAACCCAAGTGTGTTTTGGGCTTTGGCGTCCAAAGTCAGTTCTATTTGTGTTATGTTTTCAGTTATTCATTTGCAGCCAGATCAATCTCAATAAAACTTTGATCTTCATTTTCTGGCTTCTTTTGCTTCCCATGTTGGCAGAAACAGGACAATCCCCTTGTGAATTGTACAGTTGCCAATTGTAAGATCATACATTTATTGTTTACATTTCATGTTACATAAATATAGGGTGTAAGGGTTGACAGCAGTAGGTGACTCAAATGCAAAAGTATTAGTTGTATCTAGGATTTCATTTTAGCATTGAAAATCATGCAACAAACTTATAGTTAAATTTGCCTGTAGATCTTTAGGAGGAAGATCTTTGTCAGGAGAATGTCCACATTTCTCCAAATACACTATTCTAAGTACATGTTTTAATGAAATATAAGTTTTATACCAGTTAAAAAACCTAGTCATGCATATTGCTGCTGGTGTATGAATATGATGCCTTGGAAAATATCTTGGTGACCAATACTTCCAGCCTATGTTATTTCTGCTGTGAAGTATTATAAATGATACAAAGTTTCTTTGGGCAACAATAAACAATAACACCTTTCACAATGGAGCCCCTTTATGAAGAATGTAAAGTGACCTTGATTGTTTGACAGCATTTAGGTTGTGGCTATATACTTGTTATATACCTTTTGAAAATCCTTCTTTCTAGACATACTGTCCTTTAATAACTTTCAGTGGAGTTATAGATGATATGTTAATAATCATATTAGCTAGTAGTATTTTTTAAAAGTAAATTCAGGGATTAGTTGGTCTTTTTTAAATACCTAACTGCTGAGCAGTGCAAACCCTATAAACTATACCTTGCTATTCTATGCCAACCATCTTCAGCAATTGTTCATGGAGGTATTATATATGAAAAGAAACCAACATCTATTTTGTAGATAGATTTTTTCCATTTAAAAATTACTATACCCCCCCTCCCCCATAACAGCATACTAAATCATACATCATACCAAATCTGACATAACTACTTCTTTTCACAAAAGAAGTGCTCGGTCTGGCTTTTCTGGCAGGTGAATTTCAGGAGTAGTCAGAGGCAGGCAAGGTCAATAGCAGCTGATCAGACACAAGAGCAGATAACAGGTTACACAGGGAATGCTGTAGACCAAACAGCATTAATCATGTACAGCAGCTCTGTTTAAATAGTCCATTTGGTGCCAGCATCAGTGAAAGGTGCACAAGCACACAATTTCAAGCATAAACACATCCACGTGTATATATGGCTATGTGCTGACCTGTGCCTGCTCACAGATAACTGAACTGATGCACCATTTTGAGTGTGGGCATGCTCTTCCTGAAACAATTAGCCTTTTTTTTCAATTTTACTTTTCCCATGTCAAACTTTTATAAATTGGATAAATCCCAAGCAAGATGGCAAAAGAAAAATTACCCTTAACCTAATTTAGCATCATGTACAGTACCAAGACATATAGTCACATCATTAACTATACTTAAATGGTAGAGATTACAGAGGTAGAATAAGAATGTATTTTACAGCTGTAAATGTATATCAATATGTGCTGACCAGTACAACCATTGTTTAAATGGTTGTTTTGCAGCCATATTTGTCCTTTAACATCAGAGAGGTGATAGAGAGAATTAAAAAGCGTACCATGGCTTACATAGATAGTCTTTCAAACACTTTGGTTTTCCTTCCTGTAGAATTGGGTAATGCATTCTCTCCTGTACAAAAAAGCAAAACAAAAAAAGTATACTCCTTGTTAGCATGCTCAATTGGTTACCAGTTGGGCCCATTCTTTGTTTTTGTTTCACATATGTAGTCCCCTTTCCCAAGCAGTAGTTTGCCAACAGAAATAGCATTTCAGTCTCTATACACTACAGCATTATAAAAAGATATTCAGGCAAACTTAATCTCTCTGTGTTGCATTTCTATGAACAGGATGCCTTATGGGCCATACAAATAACAGTGAGTTGTTACAGATGCAGCTAACAGAGGTCTATCATTGTGGGCAGTGACAAAAGGAACCATTGCATGCCACGGAGGGAAGATGTGTTTGACCCATCTGACCAGTCAAGTGTCAGCAGCAGCTGAAAAGCAGTAAAGCAGTGGAACTTCAAAACATGGATCATTGGAAAGGATTGAAGCTGGTTATCTGTCATAAATATTATTAGAAACCTTGTTATAGTTTAAGAGCCCCACGTAAAATAACTAACTACAGTGCTGTAGAAGTAACATTGCAGTGCACAACACAAGACTAATATTATTGCTGGACAAGTGCTACATCCAAGGTAACATTAACCAAATAAAACTATTATGTTAAGAGTGATTTTTATTTATTGTAGAGTTGCAATATTTCCAACTATGCCTCCAAAATCTGGACAAATTATTGTTTATTTCTTATCCCTAGAAGTCTTACTTAACCACCATTCATTACATATTAATCATTCACCATTTTTATACACAGTAACCTGATAATATAAAACTATTTTAATTATGATATTACATTTCATACATAATATAATAATTCACATCAGCTTATAATTTAAGATTATTATTTCAATGTTGCCAAAGTAAGAAAATGAGTGAAAACCAGATAATTTAAATGTTATAACACTGTTGCACCATTTCAGTTTTTTTTTTAATCCAGATATTTCTAATGGCACAAACCAAACCAACAAAGTCAAGTCAAATTTGACTTCATGAGCATACACTACTGTACATTTGTTTTACATTCATGTTAATTACTGCATTGGGCTCCACTTATTACTAGGAAATCACTGAGTTTATTTTGTCACAAGATATTGTTTCAATATGGGAAAGCCCTATTCAGAGTCCATGTGTGTGATAAACGAGTCTAGGGTTGTTATCTACAGTTTATAGAGGCTAATGCACTTATTATCAAATACCACTCTAAATAATCGTAGTGTTTAAATCCATGTACTTTATAGAAATAATTATCAATCTTTTTTCTCAAAGCCATTTTGTAACATTTTCCTGATGTAGATACAGCTACTTTATATATATAGTTTCAAAAGCTATTAGAATATGTTTAAGTTTAAGAAAACTGGTCATTCCAGTGTTTCTAATCCTCCCTTGTGTGGAGGCTGCAGGGATTAGGTCTTATGATAGATGACTCTGGCGCGATGCCCTTACCAGTCAAGGTGTGGTTCGTGTTAACTTAACCTGGCTTGCCTGGAAGCAATGTAAAATAATATGCAACATAAACAACATTAATCTGCTTTTTAGCATTTGAACAGCCAGATTGTTTCCTAATTCTAATGTCAAATGCTTTCAATTGCCTAATAAAACAAAATAAAACATAAACATGCTGACCACAATAATAAAAGGAATTTGTGGAAAAATAATTTACAATAATGACAATCAAATCTTTTATAGATATTATTCATGAAACATCATAATATAATATTACAATATGCCGAACTACAGGTATTTTTTAAGCCATTGTTAACAAGTGTAGGTTACTTTTTCTAGCTCCCATGGTTGTTATTATAATACATATATAAGAATAGACTAATATACTTTTGCTCAAATACACTTGTGATTTGTCTTTAGATACACTGGCCCAGTACAGACCAACAAGTTGAAGACTGCTACAGAAAAGGGAGGGAACAGGTAAATCTATACATCAAAACTGCTACTATGGAGTTTGTTTTTTAACTATTGTATTTTAAAGCACTTGCATATGTGTAACATACTTAAAGCTCAGTTTTGACAAGATATCATTAAAGTTGAACTTTAGGCACCAAAAATGTTACCTTAATATATTCCTTATCAGTCACATGGGTTCCAAATCTGCTTTTTATGTGCACTACTTGCTTTTAAGACCCCTTTCACACTGGAGGCATTTTCCAGATGCTTTAGCGCTAAAAATAGCGCCTGTAAAGCGCCTGAAAAAAGCCTCAGCTGCAATCCCAGTGTGAAATCCAGAGTGCTTTCACACTGGGGTGCTGCACAGGCAGGGCGTCACAAAAAGTCCAACAAGCAGCTTCTTTGCAGTGCTGTAGGAGCAGCGCCACCGAACCGTCGGTTCGGCATTTTGTGGGTGGTTTTAACCCTTTTTGGCCATTAGGGGGGTTAAAACCACCCTGCTAGATGCCGAATAGCATTCTAAAATGACAGTAAAGCACCGCTAAAAATAGAGGTGCTTTACCGCCAACGCCCGGGCGCTTTCAGTGTGAAAGGGCTCTTAAACTCAGACAACACCTTATAAAAGTAACATATGTGCTACCTGTGCAGAGAGTAGATCTGTGAGAGGGACCCAGTAGGTTCACCCACTATAGACTGTCTGCAGAAAACTAGAGTGGGCATTCAAGACCAGCCATCCTTCACAAGGAGAGAGAGCAACAGAAACACCTGCAGAGAGGCAAAGTACAGGAGTTGTTGAAAGTTGTATTACTGCATAGCTATGAAAAATAGAGACAATGGATACCAAAATTAATTTTAGAATATACTATATATGTGTCTTGTATTTATACAACATTTGTTTAGCACAGACTTCTGCTGTAAAATCAAAGGTCCAGGCAAAACTGCTGCCTAACATACCTGAACTGATTACTATTCACCAAACTAAAGACAGATGGTGTAGAAAGGACCTAGTACATTTAAAATAATCTCTCTGCATAACATATACATTAAATTAATGTAATAGTTGTAGCAGTATACAGGTATGTATGTCATTTATGTTATAGATATATAGAGTATATATATTGTATTATATAAGTCACATACTGTTATATAGGAAATATATGTCATAGGAATCGAGTGAGAGAGAGTATGAATGAATATGTGAATGCAACATAAATGCCTACAATTTAAATATACATACAATATAACTGTTCATTCTCCTTTATTTACAGAGTGAATGTGCAAATCTTATTCGCATTCTTCAGCACTATAATCGAACCCATCTTTTAGCTTGTGGCACTGGAGCATTTGATCCAGTTTGCATTTTCATAAGAGTTGGACTGCGGTCACAGGTATGTTCTTCTCATGCCTCAGGCATTTGCTTTTTAATCTTTGAATACCTATAAAATGGTTGTGTTTTTCTGCTGATGTCTTTATTATAGATTTGTGAGCTTGTAAAATGTGTCAGCTGAAATATTTTTCTTTACTCTTGATATCTACTCAAAGCTCAAAATAAATTTGTTTTACACCTGCCTTCAGTTACTGCATTGAAAAACATCATATTTACTGCAGTGCTCTAGTGTAACCAGTGTTGTAAAATCTCTTGGGCCCTCTATATACAGTACAGTATGTTCTATATTGATACTGTTTTTAAACAAATGGACCTATAATTCAAAGTGAGGTATAATTTAATCAAATAGGTCCTCTTAGGAAGGGAGAGAAGAAGTTTGAAACACTGCAGAAACCTACCTACTTACCAGCTGTAAAATGTAAGTTTAAGGCTGCACCAGATCCAGGTCATGTAGCCACATATGCACAAATGTTATCAGAAAGTAAATGGATATTCCACTGGTTTCAGCACCCAAAATGCACTGTAGCTGTAGGTCACATGAGCTCAAATATTGCATTGATTTCCTGTGACTAGGAACTAGGAGACCTGCTTTCCAGCAACAATGATATTACATTCAATGAAACATTGACACTTAAAGTTTGAATACATCATATAATAATCTACAGTAAATGTTTGGATCCACTTCAAGCTTAGTGACTGCGATGACTGAACACGGTCATGTTCCACTCTTGTGGTATAACATTCATCTAACTGCAACATGTTTCTAATTGTTAGGCTTATTATCTATAATAGGAGGTAAGGTCAGGTAACAAGTACTAGGTCATGGCATGATATTACACATTCTGAGGTTCAGCATAGAAAGGCAGATATTCCCTCCAAAATAGCAGGTGGTGATTTTCACCCAAGACTGCCCACTTCTTTTTGTATAATCACTCTATAAACTGAAGTGATGCACCTGCAGTTAATAAATGATTCCATCTTCTCACAAACCAGAATGTAATAAAAAATGAACTTTAGTTCACATAGAGATTTCTGAACAAAGTATAAAATCTTCTTGAGCAATATTAAGTACTCTCAATACCCTCAATGCTAATATTCACCAACCATTTTGCTGGTTTGGGACCTAAATCAGGAGCAGCATGATTATGGCCATCTTTTGGCTATAAAAAGTCACTCTAATGCCGTGTACACACGAGCGGACTTTCGACAGACTTAACTCCGAAGGACTTTTTGACGGACATTCGACAGAACGGACTTGCCTACACACGATCACACCAAAGTCCGACTGATTCGAACGTGATGACGTACGACCAGACTAGAATAAGGAAGTTCATAGCCAGTAGCCAATATTTGCCCTTGCGTCCCTTTTTGCCCGTCGGACTAGCATACAGACGAACGGATTTTTCGACCGGACTCAAGTCCGTCAGAAAGATTTGGAACATGTTCTATTTCTAAAGTCTGTCTGATTTTTCGACAGCAAAGGTCCGATGAAGCCCACACACGATTGAATTGTCCGGTGGATTCGTTCCATCGGACCTTTGCTGTTGAAAAGTCCGCTCATGTGTACACAGCATTAGACATGTAATACAGATTTATTGTGTGTGAGATAGAATAAATAATTGGAAATAGGTTTCTGCTGTTTAACTCCAGGAAATTACCATGCAGGATGATTAGGGGTGTTATATTTCAATAATAAAAAAGTTCAAGGGGGAAATTAATAAGGTCAGAGGTAAGGTATGAAACTGCAACTAGCCTTTATACCACCTTACCCCTAGATCAGAACTTAAAATTAGAACTATTACCACTATACATTGTGTTAATACACATGCCTTGATGCAAGGCATTATAATTAATTATGGCACACTGTGTTAAGGAAGATAATCCATTTAAAAAAAATGTACCAGCACAACTTAATGAAAAATTCACCCTAAATGCAAAACCCTTTTTTTAAATGTAGTGCAACACAGGTACATGATCCACTACTGCAATCGATTGTTGGGGGGATATCTAAAATTAATGGTACTACAGTGAACCAAAATCACAATGCATAATTGCTATTGGGACTTACGCACGGTGAGGATATCAAAGTACTAAACTAGCTTATTACTTTTTTTAATAATCAGTGGATGTATTCTTTATGATAAAAAACTAAAACAGTTTACAAAATTGTAAACTGGAAATGCACATACCAGCTATTATATCCACAGATGCAGTTGCAAGTAACCAAAGCATTGTTCCTGGAACGTGGAGAAAAAGTAAAACTAAACATTGCATTTGGCGTGGATATCCTCAAAGATGTTTTCTCTACAAGCCTTGTGAATTATTGTACAGTAGCTTGGAGCAATCCTGTGTCAAGTACATTGTTTTTGACAAGTCATAAATCAATTTTCTAGTAAAGGTGAAGAATGTGTGGGGCCACATGTAAATCATCATGCTATTCTTGACTGTCAGTTCTATATGACATCTGCAATGAGATTTAAAGCAGAACAAACTACATTGTCTTTTTTTACAGCTCATAGGTGTACAGTAACATTTAATACATTCATCTGGATACTGTAGCTCCCCCCAAAATATATAGGCCCAATACATCTGGTATGTGGGCTGGTACATGCCCTGCCATACTTAAATAAACCCTTATGTCTTGTAGCACCAGGCAGATGTCTTGAGAAAGTGAAGCTAAAATTATATTTTCTTTTTAATGTATGAACACAAAACTGACAGTAACTGAGCAGTTCTTTATTAATGATGCCCCAAAAGAGGTGTGGGAGTTAATGTAATGCAAATTAAATTAATATAATACAAAGGTTCAAATTAGATAAAATTAATTTTCTGTCTACGTCTGTCCTGTGCTGAGCATCATCTTCTTTCAAAGACCATGTCTAGAATAAAATTTGGGAGACCCTTATTTTATTACCGTAGAATTTCTAGATACACACTGCTTCCCAATAACTATTTCTAACAAATAATTGTAGTAACAGAACAATGGGAGATTTCATAAACATGGGATATTTCAATGGTCAGGTTCAAGCTGTTAAAATAATTGTCTCAATAATTCATTCAAAACCTTTGCAGTAACCTAAATTGATTGGCTCATTTAATCAGAATTTTAATGGTCACTATTTGGTGGCAATCTCTAGTAACTGCACATATTATTTATGTAGCTCCTCATACCACAAATGCATTGATTTTTAGCTGTAGGGATTCAAGCTTGCATGCTAAGAGCACCAAAGTGATGTTTATTAGAAAGGGGACATACTTTGTTTTTGTTTTAATGTTAACCACAAATAGCACAGTATACAAACCATGTGCTAACTGATTGTAAAAAGTGCAACTTATTTGCAGGTTTATAAAACATTTCCACATGCAATATAGTTTTGATAACACAAATGTAATGCAGCTCTTTGCATACATATACCTTATACATATACCATGTTTATTTTTGTAAAACCACACAAATTTGCTCATTTAAAATTTAAAATAGCATTTTGTCTGCCACATAGTTTGAAAAAGTAACAGCAGGGCGTTTCTTGAAAATATTTCAAGAATTACATCATTAAAACATTTTCTTGCTGCTTTTGGACACACTAACAGCTGCACTGCCAGGAAAACAGGAATGCTTGATATTATTTTAATTGGAGCCAAAGCCCTTAGTCAGCTTTAGACATTATATGTGTTTGCTTGCATACCTAATGTGTTTTCAGCATTAATTTAAAACAACGCTAAACAGTTTTTAAAGGACCCATTCAGTGTTGAAGCATGTCTGATATGATGTCAACCTGGTCGGCCTAACGTGCAAAGGCAATGAAGGCACCTGCAAAGCATTTTAGACTATAATATATAATGGACCTAATTAGATTAATAGTCCTAATAGAATGTAAAATGTCAGTTTAAATATTTCTTTAGAGCTAAAAGCCAGACACACTAGATGTTTTTTTGTAAGAAAAAAATATGTTACTGCTATGACAATTGTGTGCTTTTAAAGGTGCTGCCATACATTTGGTCTTATGTGATAAAGTCAAGTCTTGTAAAACATAGAACCTATAATTTTTATTTTCTATTAGTCTGAGGCAGTCAGAAAAATAGATGTATGCTATCGGGCAACACAGCTTACTTTGCATACTTAACAAGGGCCATTGTTTAGCTCTTCTACTTTTTTTTTTCATGAGGACCAGATTTTCACAGAAAGCGCTAGAAAAGACAAACATTTTTTTTAAATACATTTTAGTCAAAATGTTTTAACAATTAGGACAACCCAAAATGATTGCTAATATTTCTGTGCTTGTGCACAATGCAAGAATGCAAAAACTGGTGCGATAACAGAATAACACACAGATGGAATTCAGAAAGGATGTCATAGACACCCTTTAGAATTTCCATGTACATTCATCTATCAGTTATCTCCATGATCCAGTCCATACTGGACACTCCTTCCTCAGTGTGCTCCTTCCATCTCTGGCTGCTGTGTCCATCACACACAGGCACAAAGCTGAGGAGTTTTTCAGTAAGGGTGGATGAAGCCTGATGGGGAACTGATAGACTAGTTCCCCATCAGGTGTTGATTGACATGCCATTTGGGGCAGGGCCGAGCCGTGACTTTGTGTGTGAATGGATACACAGAGCAGCGGCTCAGCTCGGGTGCCCCCATAGCAAGCTGCTTGCTGTGGGGGCACCTGGCAGGAGGGAGGGGCCAGGAGTCCTGATGTGAGACCTGAGAAGAGGAGGTTCTGGGCTGCATTGTGCAAAACCATTGCACAGAGCAGGTAAGTATAACATATTTGTTTTTTTTCTTTTTTAAGTAAAAAATATAACGTTAATATCACTTTACAGAATTTCCTTGACAATGTCAATATAGTGTAGAATGCCTAATTTTCCTCACATACTTTAGTTTATTTTGTATCATTTATTATGTACAACACAATTTAGAACAGAGCAAATAAGCAAAATATAGTTTAGCAAAATCAGAACTATATTTAGAGATGTGGCTTTTCTAAGAGACAAGAAACTGCCATGCAAGACTATTATAATTCCAAAAACTGTTAAAAACTGCTCACATTTTACATAAGCATGCATGACAAGACATTTTGAGTGTTACACTATTTCCATGTAGGCTTAATATACTTGGGTGCTTGATGCAGTCTCTCTTTAAAGATTAAACTTTATGTCTGAGAAAAACCTCATTGTGTTATCTGCTCATATTCCTAATACAATGGTTCAGGCAAATAAAAACAAAATTCCTCTAGGAGGCATACAGTAATGCATATCAACCATATAACTAGTTAAGTAGAAGACCAATGCCACACAGGCCACAAACTGGGTTTTGTACTCATGGCATCTGTCTTTCATATTGTACATAATTAATTACAAATTCTGACATTTGTGTAAACACACTTGGCTGACTCTTTAACCACTTCAGCCCCGGAAGGATTTACCCCCTTAATGAACAGGCATTTTTTTTGCGATATGGCACTGCGCTGCTTTAACAGACAATTGCGCGGTGCGGTGTTTTACCCAAACAAAATTTATGTCCTTTTTTTCCCCACAAATAGAGTATTCTTTCTTTCTTTTGGTGGTATTTGATCACCTCTGTGCTATAAACAAAAAAGACTGACAGTTTCTTTCTGCGCTAATACTTATCCCCAAAAATTAAATATATATTTATAAAACTAATTTATTATTTAGTTTAGGCCAATATGTATTCTTTGACATATTTTTGGAAAACAAAAACGCAATAAGCGTATATTGATTGGTTTGCGCAAAAGTTATAGCATCTACAAAATAGGGAATAGATTTAGGGACTTTTAATTTTTTTTGATCTGTGATTTTTAGCAGGACGCTGACATTGCAGCAGACAAATCTGATCTGAAATTACACTTTTTAGGGACCAGTTACTTTATTACAGTGATCAGTGCTAACGAAATGCACTGATCAATGTATAAATGACACTAGCAGGGAAGGGGTTGACAATAGGGGGTGATAAAGGGGTTAACAGTGTTCCCTGGGTGTGTTCTAACTGTGTGGGGGATGGGCTTACATAGTCAGATCCCTGTTCTTCCTCTCTGTACTGTGATCGTGGGTGGCCAGTGGACATTGAGTCCACCAGACCCGTGGGTGTGCTCCTGCGGTGCGTTACAGCGCACATGTGCCTACCCTATCACATGCATGGACCAACCTACAGGTACGTCGGTTTACGAAGCCAAGGTGCCTTGCCGCAGTATATATGCGGAAGGTGGACAGCAAGTGGTTAAAAGGAATGAATAAGTACTTTATTTATTATGATCACGGCTGCAAAAAATATATTTTAAATGTTTTTAAACATAAAATACTTTTTTTAAATATTATGAATTCTCAGTTTCAAACAGCAAGTAGAATTGTTGAATTATTTTCAGACTAACTATATCTAATTCCCTGCAAAAAGTTTGTTTAAAATAAGCTGAAATAATGGCTGTAGCACTGATTGAACTAAAGTTTTCCAGCAAGTGCATTAGTGATCAATCAATCAGTAAATATACTGTTCTCTAACAGGACCGGCCATAGATAGAGTGAAATTCAGCCTATCCCTACTGAACCAGCTGAGTTTCAATCCATCTACTGTGTTCTTTTTTAACCACTTTGATACAGGGCACTTATACCCCCTTCCTGCCCAGACCAATTTTCAGCTTTCAGCGCTCTCAAACTTTGAATGACAATTACTCAGTCATGCAACACTGTACCCAAACAAATTTTTTATAATTTTTTCAAACAAATAGAGCTTTCTTTTGGTGGTATTTAATCACCACTGGGTTTTTTGTTTTTGCGATATAAGTAAAAAAAAGAGCAAAAATAAAAAAAATAAAAACACTTTTTTTTAGTTTCTATTATAACATTTTGCAAATAAGTAATTTTTACTCATAAATTTGGGACAAAATTTTTACTGCTACAAGTAAATAGTGTATAACACCTTGAACTCCTGCACTAAACAAGTGATTCTAATGCAGCGCCCTGCTCCTGTTGATCAGGCGCTTGCATGTAAATTTAGTGGGTATCTGTTCTGTACACAGTTCAGATTTAGTCTGTGGCTAAATTAGCTTCTGTTCCAGCATTGGCTGCGTTGCATGTAGTTCCACACTGTTGTCTGTAGGTGTCGTTGTCACCACAGACCAGTGTTGGAAGAGCAACAGGCTGGAGTGTATTGAGTGCTCTTCTTTCTTGGAAACAGCCTAGTGGGGATGGTCCACCACTGTGCATTCTGGGAGAGGGTACTTAAAGGGCAGACGCCATTTTCTTTGCGCTCTTACCTCCTGGCCCTCCTGGCCTAACGTATATGGTGACTTTTCTCCGGCCTCAGGACTACGTTGGCCTGAGGCTATGTGACTACAAGTAGGCACAGAAGCCTGTCTGGGGCCTACCACCACAGAGATGGTCCTTAGGCTGTCTTGCCTGTTAGGAAGAAGCCGAACCAAGCTGAGGAAATCCAGGCGAGGACCCTTGCTGGAGAGAGCCAGGATGAAGGCTGGTCTCACGGGAGGGCCTGGTAACTTACTTGGAGGACGCACTTATACCTAACTAACTTACAGCACAGTATTGCCGGGTCGGCTTAAAGGTTCTGGTACTGTATTTGCTGTTCATCTAATACTAAATCCTGTGGCAGAGGATCGTTCAACTACTTCTAAATCCTGTGGCAGAGGATTGTGCAACCATTTTGTTCTTCTAAAGTCTGTGGCAGAGGCTTTTCGTCCATGCGCTATTCCGGCTGCTATTTCAGTGAGAGAGACCTATCCGGGTGGGCAACATCTGGTGACTGAAGGTGTGTTTGTCTTCAGGATCTCAAATTCCTCAGTGATCTGCATAAGGTATCTGAACCCTCCTGCAACTCCCTTTCTACCTCTTTACTGCTACTTCCTAAAAAGTTTTGCAATAAAGAATTGGAAACATAACAAAGTGACTGGTTCGTACATTGGTGGGCGCCAGGGCTTTTTTTCTCAAACAATAGGTGCTGGAACTCAACCACGACCTCCCTCTACACACACCCTCCAAATCACATCAAATAGTGGGTGTGGTCAGTCAAATTTCACAAACAGTAGGAGGGTCTTAAAGGGGCATTAAATACCAGGATTGCATTACATACAGAGTGCAGAGCTGTCATTTGTAAACACAGAAACCAGACTTCTGTGTTTACAAGTGATTGTGGTGAGCAGGCACCAAAGGGTCTGAGCCAGAGGTGGTGGAACTGAGTTCCACCAAGTTCCCCCTGAAAAAAAGCCCTGGTGGGCGCAAGGCCTAATATAGACTCTAAGTCCCATGTCTGGTGGAAATACATGTAAGGGGGTGACGGCAAAGACCCAAATAAATCAGCCGCTCCTTCGGGGGTAAGCGCTACACTAAAAAGAATAATTAGTGATAAAAATAAAATTAAATACAAATATAAGTGATTACTAATGTTCAAGGTTGCTGCTCTCAAAATGCATGTGCCTTTAAAAAATGTAAATAAGATAAGAGCGCTACCATATACTATACTAATACATCACCAAATAAATCATAAAAACTCATATCAAATGTAAACTAACAATATATAAAGTCCATAAATTCCAGTGAACAAATAAATTAATATATAAATTTCACGTGAATCCAAAGAGGTTTTTCCAGTGCAACTTCAACTTAATCAGATATGCAGTATAAAATGCCAAGTGCCAATACAAACAGTGCAAAATTTGTGCTTCCCTCTGTGTGCCCTCTCACTCACCAGAGATCCAGGACTCCCATAACAGAAGTTGAATGCACTTTGAGAGGGTGGTTGGGCTTAGTAGTCCCACTGGCTGTATCACTGCGGCTTGCGTTGTCCTCACTGAGCCATCAGAAATCCCGGAATCCCATTGAGAAGTGTGCAAACGTTATGAGGACTGCCGGGCTCTGTGGTCCCACAGGCTGTGACTCCAGCTACAAAAGGTGTTGTCCTCAACGAACCTCCAGGGATGGGTATAAATGGCAAAGGAAGCTATATAGCATAATTCTGTATATTGTAATATTTTATTTATTTTTTTATTTATTTCAGGTACTTATATAGCGCCGTCAATTTACGTAGTGCTTTACATATAGATTGTACATTCACATCAGTCCCTACCCTCAAGGAGCTTACAATCTAAGGTCCCTAACTCACATTCATACATACTAGGGACAATTTAGACAGGATCCAATTAACCTACCAGCATGTCTTTGGAGTATGGGAGGAAACCCACGCAGGCACAGGGAGAACATGCAAACTCCAGGCAGGTAGTGTCATAATTGGGATTTGAACCAGTGACCCTTCTTACTGCTAGGCGAAAGTGCTACCCACTACACCACTGTGCCGCCCACAAATTGGGGGTTATTTAGCTCAAGTGTAGCACCCGCTAGCAAGAACAGTCCACGCAAATGGTTCCTTTTCGGGGCTTGTTGGCCCATTTTTATTAAAGAAAATCAAAGTTCAGAAATGAAAACATGTGGTTTCCCTCACAGGGGGTTTTGACTGCCAGCAACAAATAAAAGGATATTAAGCCTCCTGGCTTACACATGCAGCATTGCAAACAAAGATCCTGAGCCACCTGGCTCTCTTCAGCAGCAGATGCACCACTGCTCAGGCTCCCACACGGAGCTCTCCTGACTACTGTTAGCGACCTCAGACTTGGGTCTCTGGCTTTTACAGTACAGACCTGCACTTTCTGGCTTTTCCAGTGCACACCTGCACTCTCTGACTTCTCCGGTGAGTCTCAAATCCCGGACCTAGGACTGGGGATTTCATCCCACCTGGATCTCTAAGAAATCCCCAGGCTCCAGGTCCCAAAGCAGACTTTACTATTTACTATTTACTATTACTAAATAATGAGGAAACTGAAAAGCCAGTTTCCTCTCAAACAAGCAAATACCCTGGAGCCCCTCAACCTGCCTAATTGGGAATCCTGGACCCATACACTGGTGGGGTACCACACTACCACATATCCCCCCCTTGTTTCGACCCAGAGGGTGGAACACACCAGTACAACCTCCTCACTTTGGCATGACCATGCAAGCTACCAACCACATGGGCCAAATCTGGTCCCATCAGGTGATTTTCTCCATGTGCCCCTGCTACTCGGGCTCTACAAAGACACTCCCATGCCTTTTTATGAGTGTGCTTCCAAAAGCGCTGCCTTTCCATTTCCTTTGGGCCTACACTAGCCACCTTGCCAGTAGGGAGTTCACTAATCTTGGTAACTTTTTGAACATGAGACGGACATCTGAGCTTTAAGGGTCGGATATAGTTAAAGTCATAAAGTTATAAAATTTCCACTAGACCACCCCTTTTCTCTTTACTTAATTTAGAAGAAACCAAATTTTTAAACACTGGTTTAGTGATAAGTGGGGGCTCTCTCATTGGGGTGACACTGGTCCCTCTCTGCGCTCTATGTACCGGCTCCCTCTTACTGTCCAAACTTAGTGTCACTTGTTTCCTCGTGTACTTTGCATGCTTCATTTTGTCAGTTTCATCTAACATCCTCATATGACTGCAGCCTCATCCTAGTCTCCTTCTGAAGGACATCCTGACTGTCTTGACACTCTGAGGTTTTTAAGTTATGTGACACCTTGCTGCGCTTTGGGTCATTTCCCTCCAACCATTGTTTACCACAATCCTTCTCAGATCTTAGAAATTCCTTAAACTTCAGGAAATCTTCCCCAGAATTACCCTCCCGAAACTGTAGGGGGCCTAAATTCTGCTGTAGCCTTTACTTTTCTAAGTCAGTCACACCATTCATCTCCACACATTTTTTAGGATTCGCAGCAACTGCATCACCTTGACCATCAAGTCTGCCATTATTTTTTATTGTCACCCATGGTAACCAAACCATAAAAAATTGCCAATGCGTTGCATTTTTTATCATGGTCAGAAATATCAATGCATTTGTCATATTTCATTTCCCCCATGTTTGGCAGGGCAGTGTCTAAAGAGGAACTGCACCCAGCGGAGTGGTCGTCTAGGGCAGCTTCACTATACACCAACTCCACTGGCATGAGATCCTCTGCCATCAACTGTCCTGACCCCTGACTACCATAGCATAAAACAACATTTGGACCTGTGACTACAATCACTTCATTTATTGCTGTGCCATCTGGCACTTCCACCAACACTAGCTCATTTGGCATGGCATCAACCATTACCACCTCATTAGGCCCTTTGTAGATCACAGACATGACCTCTTCTGTGCGTTCGCCCTTACTTGGCGTTTCCATCTCTTGAGCAACATCTGCAGTAGCAAGTGCACCCTTGCATATACATTGCTCTGCAGGTCCTTCACCTGGCACCGCAGAAGTCATGTCTGCTCCACTCTTACCAACAGAGGCCTTTTCCAACAAAGCCAACAGGCTCTTTGCCCACCTGTCCCAGTCTGTTATCTCTGCGCTCCCAGAGGGACAGAGTGGCTCAGCAACAGACACATTGCACATGTGACTTTTGTTCAAACCAGACTGTTGTAACACATTTTTAACCAGAGCAGACTGCAATACCACACTCTCACCACCTTGCTCTGGTGGCCCTTTCAATAAATGCATAAATGCTTTCATACCTGTCACTGCCAGACTGCAATAATCCGTTTCCACCATGAGTGTTTTCAAACATTTCAGTTTTAGCATTTAACATCCTGTTATAGCCAGGTTCAGGTACTCTCTTATCCCTCAGAGTGGCACCATAGTTGTCCCAGGCAACCTCCAGCTCCAAAACGCAGAGCTCCCTGGGGGTTTCTAGGTACACCTCTGTGGCCTTCATCACAGTTGCTAGGGGAGATAGCACATCTTTAACCACATTCACAGCAATGTTTTTATCTCTAGTGAGCTGCACTATCCCATTAGCAACTGGACCATTCACTTTAGACAACACAATATTAGCAGTTTTACAAATCACATTGTCACATTCAAGTTTACCACTTGCCTCCCCACTGGACAGGGCACTGTAGTAAGGCAAGTCCTTTTCCACACAGACAGTGGATCTCCCATTTGGGGTCACCTCCACTCCAGTGTGCACAGCCACATAGTCAGGCTCCTTCATGCATTTACCAGAAACAGTCTTACCCATCACTGTAACAGGGGTTGCCATGTTCACTTGAGTACGTGGTCTATCCTTTGTTGCACTTTCACTGGCCAACTCTCCGTGGTGGCCATGGGATGAAATTACAGCAGCCTTTTATGTCTCCTTAGCACAACAGGTACTTCCTCACTGTTGCCAGGGGTGACTGTAAACATTTTTAAACAGGAACCTGGGCTTGCAGAAAAAGACTTTTGACCAGTAGCACTATCACCAGCTATGTTCCACAACCTGGGAAAAGAAAAGATTCCATGCCCTAGTTGACCACATTCCAGGCATGGTACATCTCTGCACATATCTTTAGTGGGACGCTGCTCCACATTTCCAATGTAGCTCCTCCTGCCAGGTTAACACTCGATCTCTCGTTGCTAAGGGAGATGGCACTCTTCCAGCTGTACTTTGCTGACTCTCCCAAATGCAGCGACTTTGCGCTCCATGAAGCATTGTTGCTTTCAACTTGCCATGATCCTCTGTTGGCAATATGTTTCTCACGTGGTCCACAGACACGACATCACCGCCGTTGATATGGGCAACCACATACCTCTTAAACTCCTGGTCAGCCTGTTGGTCACTCCTGGACCTCAAATCAGGCTTCCCAAACATTGTTGCAGACTTTTGTCTGGCCATGTCACCTTGTATTGGAGACTGAGACAATGGGCACTTGGAGACAACATGACCCCACTCTCTGCACCGCAAACAGCGCTCTTGCTTCATAGCCTTAACAGGGCTTCCCCAATTGCATCCTATTTCAAACTTAGGCCTCTGCACATTGATAGCTGGCCTGCTTGCACCAGTGTTGCTAGGGGCAACAGCATGCACTTCCCCTTTAACTGGAGTTGGTGAAGCAAAAAACAGTCTGCAATACTCGCCGGCAGGCTCAAACCCTTGCTTCATCTTCGCAGTCACTCCACAACACTTTTGTGCAGTCCAGTAACAAAATGGAGCACTGTCACTTTAAAGCACATTGCTTTTCTCTTCATACAAGCTTTCCTCACCTGCACACACAGATTGTGCTGTCTCATGCACACAAACACAGTTCATAAAACAGATGAACTTACTTTTTTTTCCAGGAATCTCTAGGTCTGCCCGCATCTGAGCACCACTTGTAATATTGGGGGTTATTTAGATCAAGTGTAGCACCCGCTAGCGAGAACAGTCCACACAAATGGTTCCTTTTCAGGGCTTGTTGGCCCACTTTCATTAAAGAAAATCAAAGTTCAGAAATAAAAACAATATGGTTTCCCTCACAGGGGCTTGGCACCGCCAGCAACAAATAAAAGGATATTCAGCCTCCTGGCTTACACATGCAGCATTGCAAACAAAGATCCTGAGCCACCTGGCTCTCTTCAGCAGCAGACGCACCACTGCTCAGGCTCCCACACGGAGCTCTCCTGACTACTGTCAGCGACCTCAGACTCGGGTCTCTGGCTTTTACAGTGCAGACCTGCACTTTCTGGCTTCTCCAGTGCACACCTGCACTCTCTGACTTCTCCCTTGCACGCCTAGACTCCTGGGGACACCTGAACAATCAATGTGTCGGTGAGTCTCAAATCCCAGACCTAGGACTGGGGATTTCATCCCACCCGAATCTCTAAGATAGCCCCGGGATCCAGGTTCCAAAGCGGACTTTACTAAATAATGTGGAAACGGAAAAGCCAGTTTCCTCTCAAACAAGCAAATACCCTGGAACCCCTAAACCTGCCTGATTGAGACTCCTGGACCCATACACTGGAGGGGTACCACACTACTACAATATGTATTGTATAAAATCAAAAATTCCAGGTAATCCACTCATATTAAAACATTAAAAACGATGCAAAACTGGAACCAGAAGTGGCCGGCTGGAAATTACGTCACCACCTGTGGTTTTGTCCCACCCATGGTTCGTTTTCAAAGGATCTTTACATATCTTTGGTAAAAGTAACCCAAATTAGTGTATATTGTTTGGTCTATTTATAGAGTCTACAAACTATGGTAAAAACCATTAGAAATTGATTACACCTGATCACATCTGGTGTACTGATGGCCTGTCTCATTTCTTGAGGCCCTAAAATGTCAGGACAGTACAAATACCCCCAAATGACCCCTTTCTGGAAAATAGACAGTCTGAGGTATTTAGTAAGAGGTATGGTGAGTTTTTTGAAGTTGTAATTTTTTTCCCACAATTCTTGGGAAAATTAAGAAATTCTTATTTTTTTTTTTTTTTACACAAAATTGTCATAATAACAAGTTATTTCTCACACACAGCATATGCATACTTCCAATTACAATCCAAAATACATCCTGCTACTCCTCCTAAGTATGGCGAGACCTCATATGTGAGACTTTTTCACAGCCTGGCCACATACAGAGGCCCAACATGCAGGGAGCACCATCAGGCGTTCTAGGAGCATAAATTACACATCTTATTTCATTCCTACCTATCACATTTTTTAAGGCTGTGGAACACCAGGACAGTGGAATTACCCACAAAATGACCCCATTTTGGAAAGCAAACATCCCGAGGTATATTCTTTGATGCCTGATGAGTCTTTTGACCATGTCATTTTTTTCCAAAAGTTTTTGGAAAATGTGGAAAGAGAATGAAAATGTATTTTTTTTACACAAAGTTGTCAATTTATAAGATTTATCTAACACATAGCGTGTACATAACAAAAATTACACCCCAAAATATGTTTTGCTACTCATCCTGAGTATGGTCATACCACATGTGTGAGACTTTTACACAGCCAGGCCACATAGAGAGGCCCAACATGAAAAGAGCACCATCAGGCGTTCTAGGAGCATAAATTACACATTTAGTTTCCTGACAACCTATCACACTTTTGAAGGTCCTGGAGCACCAGGACAGTGGAAACACCCGCAAAATGACCCCATTTTGAAAAGCAAACACCCCAACGTATATTCTATGAGGCATGGGCTGGTGACAGGTACTCAGGTACTCTGATGAGCTGGTGACAGGTACTCGGGTACTCTGATGGGCTGGTGACAGGTACTCGGGTACTCTGATGGGCTGGTGACAGGTACTCTGATGGGCTGTTGGCAGGTACTCTGATGGGCTGGTGACAGATACTCTGATGCTGGTGACAGGTACTCAGGGGCTGGTGACAGGTACTCTGATGCTGGTGACAGGTACTCTGATGAGCTGCGACAGGTACTCTAATGCTGGTGACGGGTACTCTGATGCAGGTGACAGGTACTCTGATGCTGGTGACAGGCACTCTGGGGTTGGTGACAGGTACTCTGATGCTGGTGACAGGTACTCTGATGCAGGTGACAGGTACTCTAAAGCTGGTGACAGGTACTCTGGGGTTGGTGACAGGTACTCTGATGCTGGTGACAGGTACTCTGATGCAGGTGACAGGTACTCTAAAGCTGGTGACAGGTACTCTGGGGTTGGTGACAGGTAGTCTGCTGCTGATGACAGGTACTCTGATGGGCTGTGACAGGTACTCTGGGGCTGGTGACAGGTACTCTAGGGCTGGTGACAGGTATTCTGATGGGCTGTGACAGGTAGTCTGGGCCTGGTGACAGGTCATCTAATGGGCTGGTGACAGGTCCTCTTTATTTGTGGGGAAATCAGGACACATTGCTTTATTGCTGAAACATTTTTTCTTCTAGGTCTCCTCTTTACACATTGAGGAGGAGAACCCGGAAATGGCATTACAGCCATTTATTGACATTTGTGACCGTCTGTGGTTGGACACAGCCAGTCATGTGGTAAAGAGCCAATTTCATTGGCTCTTTACCCAGATCGGGGATGGGTTGTTTCCGAGGGACATGCCTAATCCCCGATCGCCGCACTGCGCGCCTCCAGGGTGTGCACAAGCAGCGATTAGGAGCACAACACATGTGACCGGCTGTGATTGAACACAGCCGGTCACATGGTAAAGAGCCAATTTCATTGTCTCTTCACCCGAGTTCGGGGATGAGCTCTGTCCAAGGGACACGCCTCATCCCCAATCACCACGCTTGTCTATGGCCCAGTATGGAAGTGGTTAAATAAAACAGAGAAACCTGTGTCATAGGTGCACCCTATATTACTTGTTTATTTTTAAATCAAAGATTATAAATAAATAGTTAAAAAAAATAAACTAGTACAACATTTTTTAAAAAGACGAATACGCACTCCATTTCCATACAGTTGCAAAATACAGATGGCCCAGCACTCCCGTATGAAAAAATGTACCCTAACAGCAGTCAAATGTCTTGTATGATGAGAGAATAGGCATCCAGTTTACACATTGCACAAAGTCTCCAACAATTTTTTATATGTTCCTATGGGTAAATGTTATTATAGCAGTAAAAGATAATTTTTCATGTGTTCAGGTAGGATATAGTTCAGAAATGAAATAATGAATCCATAGTAAGCAGGTATTTAGTTTGCTTCCAATATACTATTATTTAAAATGTTTTAAAACCTTCTCAGAGTGTCACTGGGTTGGAGACTAAACTTGAGTGGCTGTTTCCAATTTTTCTTAATTTGCTTATTTCTTATTTATAAAATAAGCTGATGTCAAAATATCAGAATCCCCAAAGGTTACAACCTTATCTAATAGATATTATCATATAATTGTAATCCCTCTTCAACTGTAATTGTCAACATGTGGAGAGGAACACAAGCAGTATGTGAAATAGTGACTCCACCTGACTCCAAACTGTTTCCAGCAGTCACAAGCTGTTCTTAGATGCTAACATCTTTGAAATGATAATTGTTATGCACCCTGTAGCTTCTGAAACTTTTGTCTATGCACTTAGTATGTCTTCTAGTTGTGTCCTGTTTTCTTGTTTTAGTAGATGTTAGTACCACCCATTCAGTTTTTTTGATAGAGGACAACAAGTTGCTATGCTTACAACTGTAACCCTTTCAAAAATATTTCTCCCAAGTAGTGAACACATATGTGTGCAATGTACCGTAATAATATGTGGGCAATTTAAATGTATTTGTTTGGTTCTATTGCTTAGTCTTACAATTGTAGAGACTGCTAAACAGAAAGATCAAAGCTAGAAAAACACTACAGTCAATACTCAGAACTCTGTGAGGAAAATTGGTCATTTTTAAAATCTAATTTAGCAAAAATTACAGGAAAAAGCCTTATCTGGTAATCCCACTTCACAAAGCTTGTGGTTAACAGATCCTATCTTTGTATATTCCACAAAACCAACAATGCCATACATTTTTACTACATAGATTTATGAAAATCAAGGATAATATTCTAATCAGCATCTGCTTCAATTGCTATTATTATAATCAGTATCATAAAGTATCTTTTACTGGTAATTTTACTGGATTTTACCTTAAGTTAACTTCTTTAATTTTCTCCATCATTTAAAAGATCATATGGTATAAAAAAATAAGCCCTTTTATTAAAGATATTAACACTGGGTAAAGCATGTAAAAAATATGACAACATCCAAAATAGGTGAATAAAAACAAACTATCTTCAAAATATCACCAATGTGTTTAATATTGGCATCTACTGTATATATATATATATATATATATATATATATATATATATATATATATATATATATATATATATATATACTGTATATGCTACCTAGCCATGTTACAGTTTATCTGCTAGCAACAAATACAATGACTCAATTAACTAGTAATGAAAAGCAAGAAAACCTTGCCACTGTCCATGATTACTAAAAAAGTGGTTTTGATAAAATAGATGGAAAATACACATGGATGTTCTGTATATTGAAAATCTCCTCAGCCAACATATACAGATGCTACAAAAGTTGGCAGTTCTTGATGTGACGTATGAATTATACTCTAATGTGATTTAATGTACTGTAACTGACTGCAATGCCAGCAAATACAGTATGAGGTAGCCCAGAGTCAGTATTATCATTATGATTGTTACCCGTTTGGTCGGCATAGCCTGACTTCTGATTGGTTAGCTTCCCTATACTTTGCCCCCTTTAATGCACATCCTTGTGAGCCATAGATTGACTTGAATTTTCCCGGGATTATGGGTTGATTCCGGGGTGGGCCTCCCTTCATTGCATATCCCAGCATGGGATCCTTTGAAGTGAGTTTTGAATCCCATTGAGGTTTGAATCCAATTGTTTGTACACAAAAGCCTGGGCCCCGTCTAGTCTGGTCTTCTCCCAGATATGTGTGAAGATGCTATCTTCCGGCCTGCATAGATACAAGCTAAATGATATATATTCCTAATTACAATATTTTACAGCTATTAATGAAGATTTCACATAAACTCATAAGGCAACAATCATCATCATTGTAATTTGGTAGAGTTGAAAATACGAATATGCATGTCAAAATTCACTATTGGTATGACTTCCTTGTAACCCGAACTTTACAATTTGAAAATACCACAAGATATCTGCAAGGTTCACAAGAATTGTATTGTAAAAATCTATATTATATATTAATGGCACACATATTTGTTCATATGCTCTTTTTTGCAGCTTGGTATGCCATCTATTCAATTGTCATATCATATAATAAACAAAACTTTATATTTTATTTATAATATTAAAGGAACATGTTTTCCATCATGAACCTCAAAGACCTGAGAGAGGACGTGGAAGATGTCCTTTTGACCGAAATTCTTCTGTTACATCAATATTAACAGGTAATTCTGATTTTTTTTTTTGACCTTGAGTATATTATGTGAGTATGTGAGTATATTTTGTACTCAGAGAAGTCAAACTTCCACAAATATGACTTGTTTTACTTTTTGATATTGCTATGTATAATGTTTATTTTTTGGTGTTTTGTGAAAAGCTATGCATGAGTTCCAGTGACACCTACAATCTATAAGTTTTCTGGCAAATTAGGGCCAACTTAGTGCTCATACTACTACACAGTGGTTCAACAATGCAAGAAGGTGCACTAGGGTGCTGTTGTGAAGTATACTATAAAGTAATGCTTGTTGCAGCCATACCGGCTGAACTCAGTGACTTGTATGCTCTAAACTATAGGACATTTTAATTGGTCGTTAGTGGGGACTTCAACTCTTGGCATTTGCTGAATATTTCCCAGTTTGGAAGAATAAACACAATCAAAATTGATACCCTCCCTAAACTTTTATACCTCCTCCAAATTATTCTGATTTCCCCTTTCCTCTACTTTTTTCTAGATGATTACACAATTTGTTTGGCAGAAATGGTTTTCGTTGCTGAGATTGAATACCCTAGGAATACCCTAAACTTTTCACAGGATTTGGTCTTCCATACTTCCATCTCTATAATGTCTCTTTACCTTCATGGATGTAGGAGTGGTTCCTATGTAGTCGACCAGGATCTCTTTCCAGTAGATCTACGGGCTCTTCCCTGGGACTAACCCCATTTTTTCTCGTTTATTCTAGGTGCCTCGCCACTTACGGTAGCGTCTTTGTGCGTTTGGTACAAAAACAGATTGTCTCAACTTATGTACTGAATCGTCCCCATTGACTTCATTAGTGAACAACCCAGATTTTTCTAGCGGTTGCCAGTATCTTGTGAAAGGCTTGTGAAAGGCTTGGTTTTGAAGTCTCCTTGACTTCAAGCAAGACACTTTGTTCATCTTAGTTCTGGACCTCCATTCAATTCTCATATCTTTTCAGCTGACAGCCTTGACTGGCTAACTTATCATCAATTATTAGCTTACTGTAGACAGCTTTTCCAGTCAGGCAAGATACATGACCCGCTCATGGATTTTGAACGTCTGTGCTCTCTTTCAGAATCACCCAGACATACATTATTGAAAATGTATAAATTGCTCACCCTCACTTTGATAATATTCTACCCTCTATGTCAGCTTGGAACCAGGACTTGGGTTTTGAGTAGACATGGGCCAAACACACCCTGTTCGGTTCCCAGCAGAATTCCCGAACAGGGGAAATGTTCTGACCCAAAAGACGAACAGCATTAAAGTCTATAGGAGATAAACAGGAAAAATCAAAAGTGTCCATTTTGGAGGCTTATATGAAAGTAATTGGCCCTGGGGGTTATGTAGCAATGCACATTTTTTTTTTTAAAACAATGTTTTTTTTCAGGAGCAGTGATTTTAATTATGCTTAAAGTGCAACAATAAAAATGAAAAATTCCTTTAAATATAGTGCCTGAGGGGTTCCCTTAGTCTGCATGTAAAGTGGTTCATCTGTAGCATATATAGAACATGCTGCAGCAAAAATGGAATTTCCACAAAAATAAAAAAACAAGTTGAATCCCATTTAAAATGACCCACGGTTACAATTGACGGCACAATTGAAAAAATAAAGAAAGAATGTTGTGGGGTTCTCCCCAGTCCATACCAGGCCTTTCAGTTCTGGTATTGATTTTAAGGGGAACCCCACGCCAGTTTTTTTTAAAAACAGCATGTGGTCCCCCCCAAAATCCATACCAGATCGTTATTCAGGCATGCAGCCTGGCAGGTCAGGAAAGGGGGGATAAGTGAGCAGCCCTCCCCTCCTGAACAATACCAGGCCACATGCCCTCAACATGGGGGGTGGATGCTTTGGGGCAGGGAGGCACGGGTCCTTGACATTACAAGGGGCGGGGCCATCAGGTGACATTGCTAGGTGACCCCACCCTTACCTATATAAGAACTATCAAAGCGCAGAGGAGGCATTCGGGGACTAGCCGTCCTAGAAGGTGGAGCATTAGTTTTATTTTTTGGGTCCGACGGACAGCGTGATTGTATTTAATGCACCCAATGTATTTAATGCACCCCCCCATGTTGAGGGCATGTGGCCTGGTATGGTTCAGGAGGGCAGGGCGCACAGCCATTTTTTTATTAAATTTTGGTGTGGGTTCTCCTTAAAATCTATACATCCCATACCGCAAGATTTTTTCAGAATTTTGACAGAATTAATTAGTAGATACGTATGGGATAAAAAGAAGCCTAGGATAGCGTACATAGTGCTGAGTAGAGAAAAAGCACGGGGGGGATTGGCTATCCCCGATTTCAGAAACTATTACAAAGCGATTGTTATATCACGGGCTCTGGAGTGGGAAAAAAGTAGTAAAAATAAAAGGTGGGTTAATTTAGAAATAGGGTTAAGTAAGGCACGTTTAAATCACATGATATGGAATCCCCTGCTCTATAGGAGCTTAGGTAATGAAACGCACTATATAACGCACCTTACATTTAAAATCTGGGACCAGATTCACCAAATTAATCAGTGGGAGTTTAATTCTCCCTTGATTTTTCTAAAAGATAATATGTTTTTCCCCCCAGGGATGGAGAAGGTGGGAGAAAATTGGATATTGAACAGGGAAGCACAATTAAGGGATATTATAAATAGAGGGAAAATTCGAACACTACAGGAATTGGAATCACAAGGGGATTTAATGTTACTAAATGGGTGGCGTTATAGCCAACTCACGCACTTTGTTAGAAGCCTTCCTGGCCCCTTAAGGGAGGAAGTGGATTATAGATTGATAGAGAAATTATTTTGTAGGGATTCAGTAAAGAGGAATATTTCTGAAATATATAAAATTTTGATGAGAAGAGTGGGACTGGAACCACCGCCATTTATTAAAAAATGGGAGGAGGAATTGGGAGCAAGCTGTGGTAGGGAAACGGTGAGGAGTATCCTGGGCGCAGCGCATGGAACGGCAGCTGACATGAAAACGAGGGAGAGCAATTACAAGTGTCTAGCCAGGTGGTACATGACCCCTGTTAAAGTTAGTACATTTTCACCGGTTAATAGAAGAGATAACGGGTACGTTTATCCAGTAAGACCCCTGGGAGTGTTTGTTCCATAGGTCAGAGGGAGGAAAAAGAAGGTATAAATCCTCATTAATCCCGGTGCTGTTAAATTCAGCAAAGAATGTAATCCCAAAGAAATGGCAGGAATCGGAGGCCCCGAAGATCAGGGATTGGATTACTAGAGTGAACGAAATCTATAGTTTAGAGAAAGTAGAGGTAGAAGACCATTCAGATAGGGACCAAGAGGAAGAGAGGGGTAAATGGAGTATCTGGGTTGCTTTTAAAAAAACTGAATGATATGTGGAAGTCATGACACAGTAATTTTTTGAACACGAGCACTCTGGACCCGATATGACCACAGGGGAAGTAAATGGTCTGCGAGGGAAGGAAGGGGGTTGGGGAGGGAGGGTAGGGAAGGGAAAATTGGGGGGGGCTCAATAATATTTTAAATCTACTATGTGAAACATATATTTTGTTACATGATTTCTTGCGCCCCACCCAACTGTAGGGGTTTTTGTAATGTAATTTTTGTAAAATTAAATAAAGAATTAAAAAAAAAAGCTTCACCCAGGAACAAGTGTCAGATGTAAAAGAGAAACCACAGTGGCTAAGCCTGCTGACTGTATTCCAACAGAGGAGGTCTGAGATGTGTCTGGTAATGAGCCTCAATGCTGGTTCCAGGATAACGGACCTAAAACATGGAGCCATCCAGTGGACAGGGGGTGCAGTCTTGGGAATCACAGCGCCAATGGATGGGACCAGAGGAGTGTGAAGACAGGCTGTGGAACCATGAAGGTGCTGCCCTTATGCAGAGACAAGCGATTACATCAACCGCAGCGCCGGATAACCTACGGGCGGAAGTCACTGAAGTGTGGGCACCTGGAGGGCAAGCTGGTGGGTGAAGTCCCGCCACAATGATGACGCTTTGCGTGCCTGCACCTTGTCAAAGTCATGTCTTTGACAAGGCGCATATATAGTACTAGAGGTAAATCTTCCATCAGATGAAACATAGCTCTTAGAACTGACCCTTTTAATTGCATTTAATAAGACAGCAATTTAAATCCCCCATCTGAATGATTGAGTGTCATTCAAACAGGATTTATTGTGCTCAGTGCACATTCCACACACGCGGTAAAGCACACATGTAGCTGTAAATAGGCCCATATAGCTTCCCTTTTCAAACACACTAAACAGCAGCACAAAGATGTGAACCAGCCATATAGGGAAAAAAAAGGGTTTCAAGTGCATTTTCATGCAGTAAAATGTTTGAGAACACAGAAAAATGGACACATGTGAAGAGACTGTTACAAGTATTTGGTTATCAAATTAATCTTGTCAGTTACGTACATTCCATATCCTTGGCAGTTATGTCAATATGCCTCCAACATTGAAAGATTAAGATGGCATTAACCACTTAAGGACCGAGCCTCTTTCTGAGATTTGTTGTTTACAAGTTAAAAACAGTTTTTTTTGCTAGCAAATTACTTAGAACCCCCAAACATTATACGTTTTTTTTCTAACACCCTATAGAAGAAAAAGGTGGTCGTTGCAATACTTTGTCACACTGTATTTGCGCAGCGGTCTTACAAGCGTACTTTTTTTTGAAAAAACACACTTTTTTGAATTAAAAAATTAGACAACAGTAAAGTTTGCCCAATTTTTTCTTTTATTGTGAAAGATGTTACGCCGAGTAAATTGATACCCAACATGTCACGTTTCAAAATTGCGCCTGCTCGTGGAATGGCGACAAACTTTTACCCTTAAAAATCTCCATAGGTGACGTTTAAAAAATTCTACAAGCTGCATGTTTTAAGTTACAGAGGAGGTCTAGGGCTAGAATTATTGCACTCACTCTACCGATCACTGCAATACCTCACATGTGTGGTTTGAACACAGTTTTCATATGCAGGCGCTACTCACGTATGCGTTCGCTTCTGCACGTGAACTCGTCAGGACGGGGCGCGTTTAAAAAAAATAATAAATAAATGTTTTTCTTATTTATTTTACCTTTTATTTTTACACTGTTTTTTGAAAAAAAATGTCACGTTTGTTCCTATTACAAGGAATGTAAACATCCCTTGTAATAGAAAAAAGCATGACAGGACCTCTTAAATATGAGATCTGGTGTCAAAAAGACCTCACATCTCATATTTAGGCTAAAATGCAATAAAAAATAAATAAAAAATTGTCATTTAAAAAAATTATTTAAAACAAAATGGCCCTTTAAGAGTTGTGGGCGGAAATGGCATTTTGATGTCGCTTCCACCCAGCAATTGTATGGAGACAGGTGGGGGCCATCTTCCCCTCACTCCTCTTCATACCCAGCAACTGACAGAACGCCATCGCCTCCACCGCTGCCAAGGGCTCCGGTAATCGGCGGAGGGCACCGGATTGCGGCGGGGGGGCCCTCTCCCGCCACCGACAAAAGTGATCTAGCGAATCCACTTATGGACTGCCCGCTGAATAAGAGGATACTGGGGTTATGGCAGCTAGCTGCTGCCATAACAACGATATCCTCCTTCAAACAGCCGATGTAAAACTGTGGCGGGCGGTCCATAAACAATCACCACATCAGATTACAGAACCCAGGATTTTTAATTTCATAATCCTTTCATGAGACACACATATGACTGGAATTTTACAACACGTCTTAACATAAGCTGCCAAATACACAATGTTTTCAAGAGTATTGGGACACCTGCCTTTACACACACATATGAACTTTAATGGCATCCCAGGGAGTCCGTAGGGATCAATATTGAGTTGGCCCATCCTTTGCAGCTATAACAGCTTCAACTCTTCTGGGAAGGCTGTCCACAAGGTTTAGGAGTGTATCTATGGGAATCTTTGACCATTCTTCCAGAAGCACATTTTTGAGGTCAGGCACTGATGTTGGATGATAAGGCCTAGCTCACAGTCTCTGCTCTAATTCATCCCAAAGGTGTTCTATCGGGTTGAGGTCAGGACTCTGTGCAGGCTAGTCTAGTTCCTCCACCCCAAACTCACTCATGCGTGTCTTTATGGACCTTGTTTTTTGCACTGGTCCAAATCATTTGGTGGAGGGGATTTATGATGTGGGGTTGTTTTTCAGGGGTTGGGCTTGGCCTCTTAGTTCCACTGAAGGGAACACTTAAGGTGTCAGCATACCAAGACATTCTGTACAATTTCATGCTCCCAACTTCGTGTGAACAGTTTGAGGATGGCCCCTTCCTTGTTGGATGTATGGAGAAGCCAGAGGCAGCTATCTGCATTTACATTATGTGAGCATGTACTCAAATTAACGCCCTTGGCAATCAATTTTCGATATTTATAACAGCATATAGAGTGAACTTTGCTCGCTAACTCCATTGATCGCACTGCTATCTATGTTACCTGGGTCGGTCGTCCATCAAAAAACCCAGATTTTATGCCATTTTCTCTTGGCTGGCAGACAACTAATCTCTCAATATTGGAGGTCCAGAGACACCCCACCGCTGCCTCTGGGCTGCAATTGTGAACGATATAATGAGGAAGGAAGAGATTTTGGCCTTTGATATGGATATTTCCGCAAAGTTCTTCTCTGTGTGGATGGCATGGATCTTTTATTCTGATAATTTGAAACATAATCTGTAGCTATTTTTTTTTTCTGTGTTGCTATTCCTATGCATGCGATATTAATTGTGACATCTTCGCTTTTGTTTGTGCTTAGGTACAAACTTCTCTCTTTTTTCCTCTCCTCCTTTTGTGAGACCTTTTTTCTCTTCCTGCTCTCTCTCTTTCAGCCATCCAAAATCTGCAGTAAATACCCATGATTCACACATTACCCATGTTAACTTCTCTTTGAACTTGACATAAAAGCAATTCCTGTATTTACTGTGCCACATTGAGGGGAGTGCGACCTATAGAAATTCCCAGAATGAAGTGCAGGTTTCCCTGGCTATGTCCGCCCTGCACCAACATTACCATCATTCCTCTGAGGGCCATGCTCCCCCCTTCCCGCCACCAGTGCTCAGTACCTGACCTCTCCACAGTGTCACCACTGCCTTCTCTTGGAAGTGCAGGCCTCTGCAGCATCGCCAAGAACCGGTGTAGCTAGGAGGCTGCCCTCTGGTGCCAGCTGTGCTAGAACAGCCCGAAGGAGGCTACTGTCAAGTGTAGGCAGTGCAACCTCTTCCAATGTAAAGTGAACCGTGCCAACTCTGCTGTCATCTGTGCCAGGCACCACTGGCCAAACATTGCCTGCTACCATGCACCCAGGGCTAGGTGAGCCAGAGAATGAGCTCCCAGAAGATTTCCACTTGTACTGACGATGAGCAGTAAGAACTACAGCCTGTTCTGTGTCTAGTGCAAAACCCTATGTATAAAATGTGCTTTTAGTGTCTGGAGAAGGGCCAGCACCACAACCAGGAAGTCAATGCTCTGGGGGCCATGTGGGGGTTGCACAAGGTGAGGGGGGACAAAGGGGGCGCATAGGTAAGCTCCATATGGTGGGGGTGCACAAGGGAAGGGGGGCACAGGGAGAGGAGGAAAGGGAAGCTGCACAAAAAGAGGGGAAGTGGAGTGCACACATTTGGGGGTGCTGCACAAGGTGAGGGGGAGGACAAGGTGAGGGAGGGGGAATGGGGAATGGAGAAGCTGTACAAGATGAAGGGAGGATGGGGAGGGGGTGGAGGTGGAGAAATTGAGAAGCTGCACAAGATGGAGGGGGAGAGGAGGACAAGCTGGGGGGGTTATCAGGGGTGCACAAGATGGGGGAGCTGCACAAGGTGAAGGGGAGATGGTGAAGCTGCTGGCGGAAGGGGGTTGGGACAAAAAGCTATGGGGGGTGAGTGTGTCACTTGTTTTCAGGGTCATTGAGGGAGATGCAGGTGAGACTTGAAGTCCTGCCCACCGCTGATCCACCTCCACCCATGGCTCAGGGAGACTCACCCGCTGCAGATTTCCCTTGACTTTGCTCTTTCCTGTTCTGCAGTGGCTCTAGAGTTCTGAGGTAGTGACTCCTCCAGTACCTGCACCTGGCTGGACCACCTGGACCCAGAGAGCAGGGATGCAGCCGGGGCTAGTGAAGGGGCATTGAAATCTGGGTGAATCAAGAGGATGGTTAGGCTGGCTGTCAAGAACCACTCTACATTCACATGAGCACAATACATGTAAAAAAAAAAATATATATATTAATAATCAAAAGAAAAGTATGTACAGTATTTACAGCACTAGCATACGCTAGCTACGCTAGGAAAATGAATTATTGCAGACACACCGCTACCATGTACACACAAATAAATATCTGTTTAACCACTTTCCGACCACGCTATAGCAAAATGATGGTGCTATGGTGCGGTCGGCCAGTTCTGGAAGGGCATCATATGTCCTCCAGACACAGCTGATCACAGATCAGGGTAAAGAACCAATCAGCGTCTTTTTACCACATGATCAGCTGTGCCAAATCACAGCTGATCATGATGTAAACACACTTGCCTGATTATCAGTGCAGCCCCAACAGTGCCCATCAGTGCTGCCAATCAGTTTCAATCAGTGCCCATTAGTAGTGCCCATCAGTGCTGCCAATCAGTGACGCATATTAGTGCCTATCAGTGCCGCCTATCAGTGCCCATCAGTGCCACCTATCAGTGACCATCAGTGCCGCATTTTAATGCAGCCTCATCAGTGCCTCCTCATCAGTGCCCACCAGTGCTGCCTATCAGTGCCCATCAGTGCAGCCTCATCAGCGCACATCAGTGAAGGAGAAAAATTACCTGTTTTCAAGATTTTATAAAACTAAAAAATAACATTTTTCAGTTTCAGACTATGTTTTTGTTTCAACTAAAGTTGTAAGCTTGAACTCTGGAATGCACTATTTGTCTTTCACACAAGTCACAAAATGTAGTGGAATATAGTTCATTCTAATTTAACTGGTTTTATAAAGTTCATAAAATATAGACACATCGTTGTTACTACTGAAATGTTCCATATATTATATGTTTTACGTATAAAATATGTGCAGATGTTCAATGTTTTATATATACTCCAAAGAACTCCCTCTCTGAGCGATTGGATATGGCCTTTACAGCCCAATAATGGTCCTTTGTGTAAGGTTGATTGAAATATGTGCTAACAGAGCCTATCCACATAAACTTGTCATCTACAATGCTCTAACAGCCACAAGTCTGAACTGTGGTTTCTAAGTCCAGTTAGCTATGTTTTGTAGACAGTTAAAAAAAATTAAAATTGGGTTTAGTGCTACACACTGTAAATTGCATGTGTCACATCAGTACACCAGTTATCCTAAGTAACAAAGAACTTTATTTTACTAGTGTATATTTAAAACCATATTACATGCATATCAACAAGTATTATTTTGCCTAAATTGAGGTCATGCAATACAAAGAAAAATATGTTTCCATGTAAAAATTCTATAAATAACATTTGTTGCAGTATATTACTGTCCACATTGCTATTATATAGTGGCAGTGGACTGTGATTTCAACATTCAACAGGTCTCCTGTGTGCATGCAGGTGGGCATTGTCCTAAGTAGTAGGCAAACATTTACTTTACAAGATGCACTAAAAATGTGACCAAACAGCAAAAAAGCTGTCATACATTTCTTCCACTTTTCCTTCTTTTTCTTTCTTTTGTTTTTTTCTTCCTTCTGATATTTTACCAAAAGCCTACAGTAAATGGTGTTGCTAAAATAAAATGCATAGGTATGTATTTATTACAGATATTTATATAGCACCAACAATTTAGGCAATACTTTCGATATATTCTGTACATTCAAATTAGTTTCTTCCCTCAGTCTAAGGTCCCTACCCCACAAACATACTCACTAAAGCCATACATAAACTTCAGTGTCATTGTACATCTTTGGATGTAGTATACTGTATAGTCACATAACTTTTTAAATCTTTAAAAGGTCAGATGCCTAATTTAAGCTCTCTTGCTAGTTTGTGGATCTCTAGCGGTATATAAAGGGTACCATGGCCAGATGTACTACATTTGTGTACAGTATGTGTAAATGTGTGTGTGTATTACCCTTATGTACTACATACACTTTGCACTACACATACATTGAGACCTTATGCTTACTGGGTAGAAAAAAAGTTACATGGTAACAAAGTAACATAATAACAAAGTAACATAGTAGATAAGGTTTAATAAAGACAACAGTCCATCAAGTTCAACCTGTGTAGGTGTGTGTGTGTACTCATAAGTGAGGTCCTCCAGTCCCCATAATAATTTAGTTGCCCTTCCCTGGACTTTGTCCAGCTCCAGCACATCCCTTCAAAGGATCGGTGACCAGAAATGGACGGAATACTCCAGATGCGGCCGAACCAGAGTTTTATAAAGTGTCATAATAATAATTTTATCCCTGGAGTAAATTCCCTTTTTAATGCATGTTAATATTCTGCCGGCTTTGGTAACCGCAGCTTGACACCGCATGCTATAGCTCAGTCTATCTTCTACTAGGACCCCTAGATCCTTCTCCATCCTGGAAGCCCCTAGAGATTCTCCCCCTAAAGAGTAACTTGCGTTTACATTTTTACCCCCCCAAGTGCTTTATCTTACATTTACCAATGTTAAACTTCATTTGCCATGTAGTAGCCCACTCCATTCATTTATTTAGGTCCTCTTGAAAAGTTTCTATATCCTGCTGTGTTGTTATTGGCCTGCATATTTTTGTGTCCTCAGCAAATACTGAGATCAAGCTATTTATACCATCCTCTATATCGTTTATGAAAAAATTAAACAAAACTGGTCCCAGGACAGAGCCCTGGGCTACCCCACCAACCACTCTAGACCATTCTGAGTATACGTTATTGATCACATTGCTTTTACATTTATTTTTTCAGCCTGTAAATGCACCTGTATATTAGCGTATGTGTCCATGCACACATGGGCATTAACAGGCATTTTAAATCCATCACCAGCACTTTCAGGAGACAAGCGTCTGGCCAGAAGAAAACTCATGAACATGCTTAAAGGCATATTGGTCAGAATAAATTAATATTTTTGGCCAATAGAATACATTGACACCAAAGGTGCAAATGCACATAAACTTGCAAAAGCGCGTGAGAAAAATGCGACTTTTACTATGTTTTTTAACCACTTGCTGGCCGCCTAACGCAGATATACTGCGGCAGAATGGCACAGGCAGGCAAAATCATGAACCTGGTACGTGATCTGCCTCCCGCGGGCGGGGGGCGCGTAGAGTCCCCCCGGTGCCCGAAGTGGTCGGCATCCTTAGGGGATCGCTCCCAACGAATGAGAATCTTCCTCTGCTGCTGTATAGTAAACAGCGGCAGAGGAAGTGATGTCATCTCTCCTCGGCTCGGTATTTTCTGTATCGGCGCCGAGGAGAGAAGACATCTGAGTAAGTGCACAAACACTACACTTACAGTAAAACACACCAGGCACACTTTACACCCCCCCATCACCCCCCGATCACCCCCTGATCCCCCCCCCCAATTACCCCCCCTGTCAAAGTGACACCAATAGCAGTTTTTTTTCTGATTACTGCATTGGTGTCAGTTTGTGACAGTTAGAAGTGGTAGGACAGTTAGTGGTAGCCCCCTTTAGGTCTATGGTACCCCCCTAACCCCCTTAATAAAGTTTTAACTCCTTGATCACCCCCCGTCGCCAGTGTCACTAAGCAATCATTTTTCTGATTGCTGTATTAGTGTCACTGGTGATGCTAGTTAGGGAGGATAATATATAGGTTCACTGTCAGCGTTTTATAGGGTCAGGGACCCCCATATACTACCTAATAAAGGTTTTAACCCCTTGATTGCCCCCTAGTTAAACCTTTCACCAGTGATCACCGTATAACTGTTACGGGTGACGCTGGTTAGTTAGTTTATTTTTTATAGTGTCAGGGCACCCGCCGTTTATTACCTAATAAAGGTTTAGCCCCCTGATCGCCCGACGGTGATATAAGTTAGGTTTTAGGGTCAGATAGGGTCTGCGTTGCCCCAGGCAGCGTCAGATTAGCGCCAGTACTGCTAACACCCACGCACGCACCATACACCTCCCTTAGTGGTATAGTATCTGAACGGATCAATATCTGATCCGATCAGATCTATACTAGCATCCCCAGCAGTTTAGGGTTCCCAAAAATGCAGTGTTAGCGGGATCAGCCCAGATACCTGCTAGCACCTGCGTTTTGCCCCTCCGCCCGGCCCAGCCCACCCAAGTGCAGTATCAATCGATCACTGTCACTTACAAAACACTAAACACATAACTGCAGCGTTCGCAGAGTCAGGCCTGATCCATGCGATCGCTAACAGCTTTTTTGGTAGCATTTTGGTGAACTGGCAAGCACCAGCCCCAGGCAGTGTCAGGTTAGTGCCAGTAGAACTAACACCCACGCACGCACCGTACACCTCCCTTAGTGGTATAGTATCTGAACGTATCAATATCTGATCCGATCAGATCTATACTAGCGTCCCCAGAAGTTTAGGGTTCCCAAAAACACAGTGTTAGCGGGATCAGCCCAGATACCTGCTAGCACCTGCGTTTTGCCCCTCCGCCCAGCCCAGCCCACCCAAGTGCAGTATTGATCGATCACTGTCACTTACAAAACACTAAACACATAACTGCAGCGTTCGCAGAGTCAGGTCTGATCCATGCGATCGCTAACAGTTTTTTTGGTAGCGATTTGGTGAACTGGCAAACACCAGCAGCCTAGTACACCCCGGTCGTATTCAAACCAGCACTGCAGTAACACTTGGTGACGTGGTGAGTCCCATAAGTGCAGTTCAAGCTGGTGAGGTGGCAAGCACAAGTAGTGTCCCACTGCCACCAAGAAGAAGACAAACACAGGCCCGTCGTGCCCATAGTACCCTTCCTGCTGCATTTGCCAATCCTAATTGGGAACCACCACTTCTGCAGCACCTGTACTTCCTCCATTCACAACCCCAACCAAATGCAGTTGGCTGCATGAGAGGCATTTTCTTTATGTCCTCCCGAGTACCCCTACCCAACAAACCCCCCCAAAAAAGATGTTGTGTCTGCAGCAAGCGCTGATATAGGTGGGACACCCGCTATTATTGTCCCTCCTGTCCTGACAATCCTGGTCTTTGCATTGGTGAATGTTTTGAACGCTACCATACACTAGTTGAGTATTAGCGTAGGGTACAGCATTGCACAGACTTTCACAGGGTCTCCCAAGATGCCATGGCATTTTGAGAGACCCGAACCTGGAACCGGCTACAGTTATAAAAGTTACAGTTACAAAAAAAAGTGTAAAAAAAAAAAAAAAAACACAAAAAAATATATAAGATAAAAAAACAAAAATTGTTGTTGTTTTATTGTTCTCTCTCTCTCTATTCTCTCTCTATTGTTCTGCTCTTTTTTACTGTATTCTATTCTGCAATGTTTTATTGTTATTATGTTTTATCATGTTTGCTTTTCAGGTCTGCAATTTTTTATACTTTACTGTTTACTGTGTTTTATTGTTAACCATTTTTTTGTCTTCAGGTACGCCATTCAGCTGCAGCGCGGATCTATTTATCTTGACAGCAACAGCGTTTGCTCCCACAATACATAAAGCCATGACTCCAGCGCTGTCGGAGGTGATATATGCTGAAGCATGGGGGCAGCAGGGGTGGAGGAGCGATTTGCTCCTAACTTTTGGGGCGGATGCCCCCATGCTTCGGCATATATAAATGGTGCATGTATGCCTATCATTAGAAATGGGTGGATGAAGGGAGGTATTCTAATGGTGGGCATACCCACCAATCAATCTCTTTTTTTCATTCAGCCCATTCAGCTGCAAATACTGTGTGAAAAAAAAAATGAAACACCCACCATTTTAATCTGTAGGGCCTTTTGCTTTAAAAAAATATATAATGTTTGGGGGTTCAAAGTAATTTTCTTGCAAAAAAAAATTATTTTTTCATGTAAACAAATAGTGTCAGAAAGGGCTTTGTCTTCAAGTGGTTAGAAGAGTGGGTGATGTGTGACATAAGCTTCTAAATGTTGTGCATAAAATGCCAGGACAGTTCAAACCCCCCCAAATGACCCCATTTTGGAAAGTAGACACCCCAATCTATTTGGAGAGGCATGTCGAGTCCATGGAATATTTTATATTGTGACACAAGTTGCGAGGAAAAAGACACTTTTTTTTTTGCACAAAGTTGTCACTAAATGATATATTGCTCAAACATGCCATGGGAATATGTGAAATTACACCCCAAAATATATTCTTTTGCTTCTCCTGAGTACGGGGATACCACATGTGTGAGACTTTTTGGGAGCCTAGCCGCATACGGGACCCCAAAAAACAAGCACCGCCTTCAGGGTTTCTAAGGGTGTAAATTTTTGATTTCACTCCTCACTGCCTATCACAGTTTCGGAGGCCATGGAATGCCTAGATGGCACAAACCCCCACAAATGACCCCATTTTGGAAAGTAGACACCCCAAGCTATTTGCTGAGAGGCATGGTGAGTATTTTGCAGACCTCTCTTTTTGTCACAAAGTTTTGAAAATTGAAAAAAGAAAAAAAACATTTTTCTTTTCTTTCTTCATTTTCAAAAACAAATGAGAGCTGCAAAATACTCACCATGCCTCTCAGCAAATAGCTTGGGGTGTCTACTTTCCAAAATGGGGTCATTTGGGGGGGTTTGTGCCATCTTGGCATTTTATGGCCTTCGAAACTGTGATAGGTAGTGAGGAGTGAAATCAAAAATTTACGCACTTAGAAATCCTGAAGGCGGTGATTGCATTTTGGGGCCCCGTATGCAGCTAGGCTCCCAAAAAAGTCCCACACATGTGGTATCCCCATACTCAGGAGAAGTAGCAAAATGTATTTTGGGGTGTAATTCCACATATGCCCATGACATGTTTGAGCAATATATCATTTATTGACAACTTTGTGCAAAAAAACAAAAAAAAAATTTGTAATTTTCCTGCAACTTGTGGCAAAATATAAAATAATCCATGGACTCAACATGCCTCTCAGCAAATAGCTTGGGGTGTCTACTTTCCAAAATGGGGTCATTTGGGGGGGGAGGTTGAACTGTCCTGGCATTTTATGGCCTTCAAAACTGTGATAGGTAGTGAGGAGTGAAATAAAAAATTTACGCTCTTAGAAATCCTGAAGGCGGTGCTTTGTTTTCGGGGCCCCGTACGCGGCTAGGCTCCAAAAAAGTCCCACACATGTGGTATCCCCATACTCAGGAGAAGCAGCTAAATGTATTTTTGGGTACAATTCCACATATGCCCATGGCCTGTGTGAGCAATATATCATTTAGTGACAACATTTTGTAAATTTTTTTTTTTTGTCATTATTCAATCACTTGGGACAAAAAAAAATAATATTCAATGGGCTCAACATGCCTCTCAGCAATTTCTTTGGGGTGTCTCCTTTCCAAAATGGGGTCATTTGGGGGGGGGGGTTGTACTGCCCTGACATTTTAGCACTTCAAGAACTGAGATAGGCAGTCATAAACTAAAAGCTGTGTAAATTCCAGAAAATGTACCCTAGTTTGTAGACGCTATAACTTTTGCGCAAACCAATAAATATACGCTTATTGACATTTTTTTACCAAAGGCATGTGGCTGAATACATTTTGGACTAAATGTATGACTAAAATTGAATTTATTGGATTTTTTTATAACAAAAAGTAGAAAATATCATTTTTTTCAAAATCTTCGGTCTTTTTCCATTTATAGCGCAAAAAATAAAAACCGCAGAGGTGATCAAATACCATCAAAAGAAAGCTCTATTTGTGGGAGGAAAAGGAATGCAAATTTTGTTTGGGTACAGCATTGCATGACCGCGCAATTAGCAGTTAAAGTGATGTAGTGCCAAATTGTAAAAAGTGCTCTGGTCAGGAAGGGGGTAAATCCTTCCAGGGCTGCAGTGGTTAAGCAGTTTTTCTCCTATCAGTAGAAAAGGCATTTAGAGGAGCTGAGTAAACACTCAGTGTGCATGAGGCCTAATTAATCAAATTAGCTGTAAACCCTAATTGACTTACATTTAGTTTTGCACTATGCAGCATTGCTTTTTTAAATATGTTTCCACTTTTTGATACCTTATTGAAACTCAGTGTTGCTGCTATCATGCATCATCTTTGCAGCCACTTCATGTCTAAATTCAAGCAAGCCTGCATTTCAGCAATAGCTACGTTACATTTTTCAGGGTAAGTTTTCTGATAGCAGTAGGTCATGGCAACTTGTACTCTCCATTGGAAGTCTATGTGACAGGGTGACAAGAAAGAAAAACAAGTGGAGACAGATCATTTTCATTCTTTTCAATATTTTTTTTTATTAGAGTATAAAATTGTAAAGTAAAATACAACAGTAGCATTGCATATGGTCATAGATAATAGTAATAAGGTTACCTTGATATTACCTGAGTATTTATCCTTTATTTAGAGGGTACGCACATCCTACTACACAATGTGGATGTCACGCCCCCATGAACGCACTGGTCCCAGGTTGGCAATAAGATTTCTACACATACACGTTGTTGTCTGAATCGTGCAGACTACTATTGCATTATCTGTGATGATTATAAAAAATAACAAAAAACACAAGTATAAAGATAACAATGGAAACAAAAAAAAATAATACGAACACTGTACCAGAACATGAGATTATTTCTTTTAATACCTTTTGGTGAGATTTTTACTGATGGGGTCAATGATTATCAGGAAATCTTGATGTCCAGGGTGCCCATTGGTTTTTGAAAGATCTCAGATGGTCAGTTTGGGTGGCAAAGTATTTTTCATAGGAGTGTTGAATTATAGCCCTGCTTACCACATCCTCAGTGTTAGGGGATAGGGTGGTTTTCCACTTGGCAGTGATAGTTAATCGGGTCGCTATTAGTATATGTGTTACAATACTTCTAAATTGGAATGGGATTGTGTCTATAGATAGATTAGGAAGAGCTAAATGAGGGGTACTTTTAATAATTAATCCAGTTACTGAGGTTATTAGTTTGAAGATTGTGTACCAAAAGCTACGTATATTTTTGCAATCCCATAGAATGTGAGTTATACTACCTTTAGACCCACATTGTCTCCAACATGTATTCATTTCAGAGGGAAAAATTAAAGATAGTCTTGCTGGTGTAAGATATGTTCTATGGAGAATTTTAAGCATTTGATCCCCGTGATTGGTGCAGTGGGAATTGCGGAAGCTAGATTGGATGGCAGTTTGCCACTGTTTAAGGGGGTATACTGATCCAAGTTCTTTTTCCCAGTTAGACATATTAGATGTCTTTACAAAATTCTCATTAATTTGAAGTAGGCAGTAGAACTAGGAAAAGCCTTTAGGTTTATCCTACTGGGTCTTCAGGTATTGCCATAAGCCCTGCATTTTTTAGTGTATATAGTGTAGTCTAAGTGGGTGGTATGGAAGTGTTTTAGTTGGATCAGGGCGTATGAGGTGGGTTTTGGTTGTTTTGATAGTAGTTCTTTTATGTCATTATGTTATCTTACAGCCAGGGGTGGATTCTAAGATTAGGAATAAAATATTCATACAGCTGCAGAGGTAGTTCCTCTTGGTGTAATATAGTTAGGGTCAAGCTGCATATTACATTTTTCCCAAGCTGATAGGGTTGCTGCTATGAAGGAAAGTTTGGGCATATTATTTGATTATTCGTCAGTTTGGCTATTAGTAGGGAAGGTAAGTCCCTATTGTTCAGTGTGGCTTTCTCAGTTTGCACCCAGAGTTTCTCAGACTCTGGTTCAAACCAAGCTTTCATTTGGTCCAATAATGCTGTCATGTAATAGTTAGGAAGTACAGGGAAGCCAATTCCCCCTTTGTGTCTGTGTCTCTGGATAACTGAGAATGATATTCTAGCCATTTTACCATTCCAAATAAATTGTCTGAAGAGTTTATTGGTCGTGTTAAAGAAGGTCTCAGGTATTCTGACTGGAATAGTTCTAAAAAAGTAGATGATTTTGGGCAAGCAAAGCATTTTCAGTGCTGCTATTCTTCCTAGCCAGGAAAGTTCGTAAGTGGAAATATGGTGCAGGTCCTCTTTTATAGTTTCCAATTGAGCTGGAATTTTTTTTTCATAAGTGGAGGATTTAGGGGTTGTTTTTTTAATTCCCAAATATGAGATGGATTGATACATCCATTGAAATGGAAATTTTTGTTTTAGTTGGGTTATTTGACGTTTAGAAACATTTACAGGAAGAATACAGGATTTAGTAATATTACATTTGCAGTACGATACTGCACTATAATCTTGCAATAAAGAATACATTTTAGTCAGGGAAGAAGCCAGATTGTTGAGTGTGAGAATCACATTGTCCGTGAAAAGGCCTATTTCGTGGTTGTGTACTCCGACATTAACTCCAGATATCGTGCTATAATTTCTAATGGCCTCCGCCAGGGGTTCCATCATCAGGGTGAATATGATCGTTGATAGGGGACAGCCCTGGCGAGTTCCATTTGTAATGTAAAATTTTTCAGAGATGGCATTGGACGTAAAAACTGTAGCTGAGGGTTTAGTATATAAAGCTGAGATTGCTGAGAGTATGGGTCCATGGAGGCCAAACTTCTGAAGGGTTGCGGTAAGGTAACCCCAGTGTGCTCTATGAAAAGATTTTTTAGCGTCCAAAGCCAAGATTACAGTGGGTGTTTTCCTTTGTTCTACTATTTTGAGGAGATTAAATAATCTCCTGGTGGCGTCGGGTGCTTGTCTTCCCTTGACAAATCCCACCTGGTCAGCTTTCACTAGTGATTGAGTTACTTTAGCTAGTTTATTGGCCAACATTTTTGCATAAATTTTTAGGTCTGTATTCAACAGAGAGATGGGTCTAAAATTTTGCGGAGTGTCCGGCTTCTTCCCTGACTTTGACAGGGTATTAATAATGGTCTGTAACATTTCTTCAGGTAAGTTGGGTGTCGATACAAAGCTGATGAACAACACTCCCAAATGAGGGACTAACGTTTGAGAAAAGACTTTATAATATTATGACGTGAAACCGGCAGTATCAGGTACTTTGTTTGTTGGTAGGGCCTGAATAGTATCTGAAATTTCTTTGTCTGAAATTGGGGCATTAAGTGAGTCCAAGTTTCTGTAGTCAGGGTGGGTAAAGTCAAGAAAAGAGTTAATAGTCTGGGTTGATGGTTGAGGTCTCTACAGTATTTCAAGGCATTGGCTATGGAGGTAGGGTGATGTTCTAAAACTCCACTGTGGGGATCCCTAATAGGGATGAGCCAAACACCCCCCTGTTCGGTTGGCACCAGAACATGCGCACAGGCAAAAAATTTGTTCGAACACACAAACACCGTTAAAGTCTATGGAACTCGAACATGAATAATCAAAAGTGCTAATTTTAAAGGCTTATATGCAAGTTATTGTCATAAAAAGTGTTTGGTGACCTGGGTCCTGCCCCAGGGGACATGGATCAATGCAAATAAAAGTTTTAAAAACTGCCGTTTTTTCGGGAGCAGTGATTTTAATAATGCCTAAAGTGAAACAATAAAAGTTTAATATTCCTTTAAATTTCGTACCTGGGGGTGTCTATAGTATTCCTGTAAAGGGGTGCATGTTTCCCGTGTTTAGAACAGTCTGACAGCAAGATGACATTTCAAAGGAAAAAAAGTCATTTAAAACTACTCATGGCTATTAATGAATTGTCGGTCCGACAATACACATAAAAGTTCATTGATTAAAAATGGCATGGGATTTCCCCACAGGGAAACCCCGAACCAAAATTTTTAAAAAAATGGCGTGGGGGTCCTCCTAAATTCCATACCAGGCCCTTCAGGTCTGGTATGGATTTTAAGGGTAACCCCACGCCAAAATTTTTTAAAAAATGGCATGGGGTCCCCCCAAAAATCCATACCAGACCCTTATCCGAGCACGCAACCTGGCAGGCCGCAGGAAAAGAGGGGGGACAAGAGAGCACCCCCCTCCTGAACCGTACCAGGGCACATGCCCTCAACATTGAGAGGGTGCTTTGGGGTCCCCCTCAAAGCACCTTGTCCCCATGTTGATGGGGACAAGGAAATAGGAAATAGGTGCAATGATACTTTTTTACCTGTAGGTGGTGCTGTTAGACCAGAGATGGGCAACAAAATCAGCTTTATGTAGATGGATTTATCGGTATCCAGAATAAGGTAAGGATGAGATGTTCTTTGTGATCCACGGGTACAGTAAAAACATGAAAAATAAACAAAAGTAGGAACAAAAACATGAACATAAAAAAGTGAGCGAGTTCACATTCTGCGAAAATTTTCGCAAAGGATTGGAAGGGGTTTTAGCTCCCAGTAACCTGAAACAGACATCCTGATAGGAATGTGGCCGTGGCACCTGATATACGAGTATCTGGAAGGTTGTATTGTTGTGAACTTATGTGGATTGCCATTCAGGAGCCACCCTGAGTGGTGGGGATTTTGAGGGGAAATTGTCATTCTTCTCAGAGAGCAGGTCCCATCTCCTTGCAAGGTCTAACCCATCTTATATTTCGTTATGAGTGCGGTTCTCTCCTGTGATGAGGATTTTAGTGGGAAAACCCCATGTGTATGGGATCTTATGATTCTGGAGCAGTTTGGTAAGTGTAGCCAGAATCCTGCATGCTGCCATGGAATGTTGAGACAGGTCTGCGAACACTGATATATCAGAGTAGGGGTTAGGTAGTGTTTTGTTCTTCCTAGAAAATTGCATGGCCTCATCTTTAATGTGAAAAAAATGGATGCGGGCAATGACATCTCTGGAGACTTTTTCTGGTAACTTTGGTTTTGGAAGGCGGTGGGCTCTGTCCACTATTACCTCCCTGTCGGGGATATCAGGTAACATTGTCGCTATAAAATGCTGGACATAGTGCCTGAGTTCTACTGGGGTTACAGCTTCTTCCACCCCCACTATATTATATTGTTCCTTCTCGACCTGTCTTCTAAATCTGCGATTTTATCTTTCATGGCTTGCACGTCCGCCTCTGTGTCATTATGTGCATCCACCAGCTCATTATGGGTGACTGTGAATTCCCCCATCTTATCCTCAATATGGCTGACTCTGTCACCTATAGAAGAGACATTGTTCCTTATACAGTTCATCATATCTCTATGCAGGTATCCCCTGAGGGTGAACAACCTCGTTACAGTGTCACTTAATGGTTGTCCTGTGCTGGGGAATTCATTAAGCTGCTCTACAAATTCCCTAGTGCTGTCCTGTGACATATTATGATCACCAGGCTCACCTGCATATATATGTGCTGATGATCGTTTCTGGGACGATTTTTGAGGACTGTTGATTGGTGATGCTCCTGGTTTGGAACCTCCGCTGCTGCCTCAATGGGATAAGCTATGTGGAGGTGGACCTGAGCCCGCACAGTGACCGCCATGTTGCAGGCCGCGCCACGGACCGGAGGCCCCAGCACCATTTTGTGGCCTAGGAGTGCTTTCAGCCTGATAGAAATCTGGAAGTTTCTGCAGCGCCTTGTCTTTCTTTCTTTTCCCCATGGTGTCCAGGGTGATCTCCCGGGTGCAGAGAGCCAGGTAAGTGTCACGGATGGTTCCCCATGTCGCAGGATTGAGCTGGATGCTGCAGGTACACTCGGATCTCTCTCTCTACACAGCCATTATCTCCGGCTGCCGGCCAAGCCCCCAATCATTTTCATTCTATACCGAGACGTTATAGACAACCTTAATTGCAGGTTTCCCAAACATTACATTGATGGAAGCATATTTAAAAATAGTGAAAATTTATTTTGAAATAACATTAACTTGTTGTAGTTCAGTGATTTAAAAAAAAAAAAAAAATGCACATCTTTTTTTCAGGTAAAAAAATTTGCATTTATTCATTTTTTTTAAAAAAAGCATTGCTCCAGCGATCAGCAGATGGTAGGTGCAATGCAGGGCAGGGCTCTTAGAGACTGTCTGTTGACATGACCTCTGCTCGTACCTCATACAAGCAGGCAGTTACAAACTGACAAGAACAGCACCCTAAGAGAAGCCGACAGCCGTAAAAGCTGTTGGTTCTTGTACTTTCCCATTCACAAAATTCTGTGAATAAATGATACAGCCTGGTGGGCGGATCCCAGCCTGCTGCCATAATGAGGACTCGGGCGGTGCAGAGACAGCTGCAGCAGTAACATGAATACAGGTGTAACATGTAGCATGTTATAAAAGGTGAACTTATCCTTTAAAGTCATGCATACACATCTATGAACATGGCCAAAGTAATTATTTTGTAAGTACATTTTTTTACAATGTTTCATGCAATTTCAGAGCTGAATATTTTTTCCTGTTTCCCTTGAAATTGTTTGATCAACTCAACAAATCAACAAATTGTTTGCCAATTTTTTTTTTTTAATGTGTAGCCTTTCCCTCATACAATACCAATGCAGCACACAAATATTGAGGCAGCTACCACCTTATAAAGAGGCTTGAGTCTTTCAATATCAAGCAGAAGGGACCATCCTTTCAAAAGACTAGTTCATAACTGATATGTCTTTTACACCAGAGTACAAGATCTGTAATTTCAGTGCTGGCAGGCCTTCTACACCACTTTAGGTCAGTCTCCCATCTCCACCTCTACCTTCACACAGACCAGGTGCCGTCCATCATGGATTCCAATGAGCAAAAAGAATTGTGGTGGGACACAAAAGTGTTTCCCTCTATTTATGTCTTTGGATATGTTTTTATGGACTTGCTGAAATAAAAAGTGATTTTACTGGATGTGCAGCACTATACAGTTCTATAGCTTCCATGAATGAAAAGCACTCTATGAATGGAGGGCACAAGTAGATGAATAAAAGGTCCACTCCTTTTGTAGAGCTCTTTTCATGGAAGTTACAGTACATATACTATGAATTGAGAAGGGGTCTGAGAGGAAAGGTATAGCCATCACACTTGATAAGTGCCTATGACTGGTCCAGTAGCTGTATTAATATCCACGGCAATGGAGGATTTCTGCTGTGGTGTTGTGGGACACTTTTCATTAGCGTAAGTACTGTCCCTTGTGCTCATTTTTAAAAAACTAAGTTACTTACCAATAACGTTCTTTCCCGGAGTCTTTCAGGACAGCCACCTGAGAGACCTTGGCTCCTCTCCTCTGTAGGAAACACCGTACCAGCCCTCTATAAATTTCCTCCTCCCCTGCTGGCTCCTCAGTTCTTTAAAGAGCACCTCCGGTCCGCTGGGGAGACACAAGAACATATGACACACATAATTAATTCTATTACATTTCCTGTAAGGAAATCTCTATGTCTCAATACACAACTGGGTGGGTACCCGGCTGTCCTGAAAGACTCCGGGAAAGAACGTTACCGGTAAGTAACTTCGTTTTTCCCCTAATCGTCTTTCAGGACAGCCACCTGAGAGGATAAACAAGCACTTACCCCTAGGGAGGGACCTCGGCTTGTAAGACCTTGCGTCCAAAGGTCTGATCTTTAGCCGCCCAAAGATCCACTCTATAGTGTCTTACAAAGGTGGCAAAGCTGGACCAGGTTGCCGCTTTACAAATCTGTTCCGGCGTGGCTCCAGCTCTCTCTGCCTGCGACACTGCCATTGCCCTTGTGGAGTGTGCCCTGATACCCTCTGGGATCTGCATGCCTCCTAACCTTTAAGCCTGTTCAATAACGTCTTTTAGCTTTTAGTCATCTGGCTATGGTGCATTTTGAGGCCTTGTGCCCTTTCTTCACTCCAGAAATTAAAATAAATAAGGAATCCGTCTTCCTAATATCTTTTGTTGCTTCTAAATAATGTAATACACATCTCCTCACGGCTAAATTATGAAACCTTACCTCTTGTTCCTTAGAGGGATTTGGGCAAAATGAAGGTAACACAATTTCTTGGCCTCTGTGGAATTTCGAGGCCACTTTAAGCAGAAATCCCAGATCCACCTTAAAGATTATGCGATCCGGAAAAATCTGAAAAAAGGGGGGTCTAAATGATAGGGCCTCTATCTCTCAGACCCTTTTGGCTGTAGTAATTGCCACCAGGAAGACTGCGTTAAGCATCTTCAGGTTGCAACTATCCAATGGTTCAAAGGGGTCTACTGTCATAGTTTGCAGCACTAATGACAGATCCCACTTTGGAAAGACTGTACTTTGTATTGGTCTTTGTCTGCTCAGAGATCTAAAAAGTCTGATTACCCACAGATCAGATGCTAATCTCTTTTCCTGGTAAACCGAAAGTGCTGACACTTGACTCTTTAGCGTGCTAAGGCTTAGTCCTTTAAACTTTCCCGCTCTGTAGAAACTCTAAGACTGCCACTGAGCTCTATGTATTGAAATTATTGTCTGTGCACCATCTGTTAAAACACTTTCATACTTTCTGGTAGATGTTACGTGTCTCAACCTTTCTGCTTTTCAGCAGTGTATCTATTAGACAACCTGAGAACCCTTTTGCTTCCAGCAACTGCTCCTCAGACACCATGTGGCCAAGTTCCATCTTTCCACTTGGGGGTAGTGTACTGGACCCTGGGAGAGTAGAACTTCCTGGGTCGGTAATAACTAGGGGGGTTCTACCGCGAGTTCCTTGAGCATAGAGAACCACTGTCTCCTGGGCCAGTAAGGTGCTATGAGAATTAGTGCTGTATTCTCCGTACGTAATTTCCTTATTACCGCTGGCAGTAGTACTGGTGGGGGAAAGGCATAGCATTTGTTGAATGCCCACCTCTGTGCTAACGCATCTACCCCGAGCGCTCCATACTCTCTTTTCAGGGAGAAGAACGCTCTGACTTTCCTGTTGTCCTTTGAGGCAAACAAGTCCACCTAAAGTATTCCCCATTTTTGAGAAATCTGCTCAAATACCTCCTGTTTTAGCACCCAATCGCCTTCTCTCACTTTCTTCCTTCTGAGGAAATCCGCCACTTTGTTTGAATCCCCCTTCAAGCGGACTGCTGACAATGAGAGTTTGTTTTCCTCTCCCCATTTCAAGATTTCCTCTGCTAAGGTCCACAGGGTTCCGTTCCTTGTTCAGCCCTGTTTGTTTATATAGGCGATCACTGACGAATTGTCAGACCTGACCTGTAAATGATGACCTCTCAACTCTTTCTGGAAGGTTTGAAGTGCATACCATACTGCTCTCAATTACTTCCAGTTGGATGATCTCATCCTCTCCTCCTTTTCCCAAGTCCCTTGTGTTATCTGAGAGCCTAGATGTGCTCCCTACCATACGCCGCTCACGTCTGTGGTTAAGATTCGGGAAATGGGTAGGCTCCACAGCCATCCTTTGTTCATGTTCTCGGTTCTCCTCCACCATAAGGTTCTTTTTACCCTTGCTGGTAATAGAAGCTTGGTATCTAAGGACTCCTGCCTGTGATCCCATATCATTAACAGGAACATCTGCAGTGGCCAGAAATGCAGGCCTGGCCACTGTACCACTGGGATTGCAGATGTTAACAGTCCCAGCATTGACATTATCTGCCTTATGGCACATGGTAAGTTGGCCTGTATTATACTTACTTCCCTCTGAATTTTTCCTATTTTTTCTTTGTGTAGGGAACACTTTTTGTTGAGATGAGTCTATGATATACCCCAGGTATATTATTTGTTGAGTGGATTGTAGATTGGATTTTCTCAAATTTACCAGCCAACCTAGACTCTCTAAGAACGTCTGTTTATATTTGAGGTTTTATAATAAGTTCCCAGGCATCTCTGCAAACAGGAGAAGGTCATCCAAATAGGCAATGATGGATATGCCTCTGACCCGTAATGGTGCCAGAGCTTCTGCCAGAATCTTTGTAAAAATTCTGGGCGATGAGGAGAGGCCAAAGGGTAGGGTCTGAAATTGAAGGTGCATGATTTCTTCTTCCGTCTCTATTGCTAACCTTAGGAATTTCTGACAATCCTGGTGTATCGGGATGTGGAGGTACATGTCCTTTAAGTCTAGGGAAACCATATAACAGTTTGGAGGCAATAGCGCCCTTACTGAATATATGGAATCCATTCTGAACCTCTTGTAGGTTATAGACATATTTAGAGGTTTGAGGTTAGAGGTTTGAGGTTGAGGATTGGTCTGACCTTTCCTGAGGGAATATGTGGGAGTAGAAACCCTGCCCTCTCTTTTCCTTTGGTACCTTGATGATTACCCTTTGTTCTTTGAGTTCCTTTAGGATCTCATTAACCCTCTGGCCTTCTCCTTGTCTCCTGGAAGTTTGGTGGTGTATAACCTGTTTGGGGGTGATCTTGAGAACTCTAGATGATATCCTTCCTTTATTGTTCTCAGGAAAAATCGGTTGGAGGATATTTCTTTCCATTGTGGGAGGAAGGCCCCCAGTCTTCCTCCCACTGTGACTACTTTGTCATTTTTTGTGGGTTTGCTCAGGAGGATGAAAAATCGCTCCTCCCTTGCCTTTCCCTCTCTGAACCCAAGGTTTCCTCTGGGTCTCCATTTTGGGAGTTGTAAAGTGGGATCTTGTGTTCCCTCTTTGCTTCTTTTTATTCTGTTGTGGCTGACTCCAATTTGTTTTACGCTTTAATGGGAACGCCTTCTTTCTATCTGCTGTTCGGTCCAGCACTTTCTCCAACCCTGGTCTGAACAGCAGGTCCCCTGTAAAGGGAATCCCGCAGAGTTTGGCGTTGGACACGCAGTCTCCCTGCCACGTCTTTAGCCATAGGGCCCTTCTTGTGGAATTGGCTAGTGCGAAGGATCTGGATGCCATCCGAACCAGTTCTGCTGAAGCGTCTGCGATATACGCAATGCCTCACAGCAGCTCCTTCGCAGGTCCTTCTTCAATGTGAGCCTGTAATTGGTTTAACCAGAATTTTACATTTCTAGCCACCACCGTGACCGCCATAGCTGGCTTCAGACTGCCCACTGTTGAGTCCCATGATTTCTTTAATAACGAGTCCATCCTTTTATCCATCACCTCGGATAGAACCCCCATATCCTCAAATGCCAAGTCCGTGTGCCTTAACACCTGCGAGAAGGTTGCATCTAATTTTGGAGTTTTGTTCCATACTGATGCTGGATCCTCTGAGAAGGGAAAAAATGGTTTTCTTTCAGGTTCCTGCCATTCTTTTTTAATAGCCTCTATTAGGACCTCATGAACAGGAAAATTCCTCTTTTCCTGTTCCCCTAAGCCCTCATACATCTGATCGTGCAAGGATAACGGTTTCTTTTCTGTTGATATACCTAGTGTGGTATACATGGCCCCTAAAAGATGATCTACCTCTTCTAATGAGAGCTTGTATCGGGATGGCTTTCTGGAATCCCTATCCAGAGCTTCACCCTCAGAATCTTGGGAGCCAGATGCTGCACTGTCAGGTTCCTCTCCCGCCTCCTCTCTAGGGGCTACTGAAGGACCTGCACTAGTGGAGGGTATTGCCTGCATTTTTGGTAACAGTGTCTGTATTGGAGGAGGAGCATTTTGAAGCTGTGGCATCTGAAACTCCTCAAAAAAGGTTGTAAAGGATTCGAAAGCACTGGACAATTCCTTAACAGATGTCGCCAGCTCACTCTGCTCTAAAGAATGTTCTTGTACTAACTTACTAATACATTCCTTACATAATGCCTTCCCCCAGGAATCTCTAAGGGTAATTTTACAGGAAGGGCACCTCCTTTTTGAAATATGAGGGGCCCTGGTTTTGTCTGTTTTCTGAAAAGTCATAAAGAAAAAACCCACAAAATTAATATACAGTACCCTTCCCTGCAGAACTGCAGGTGTGCAACATCTTCATTTGGGCTTGCCTCACCAGGGGCCCTATGAATCATCCTCTGACACCAGAGGGTCCTTTACCTACCCCCCCTGTATATGTCCCTTATGCTAAAGGTAGGGGGGGTGGGTTCAGGCCAGGGGGTCTCCACCCTAGGTTCCCCTTACTTTTACATGGCTGGAGCTGGTCTCTGCTGGAGCAGTGCGGTCTGATTCCTCTGCATCCGCCATCCTTGTGTCGCCTCTGGAGCCTCTGCTGTCTCTACATAAACGGCTCCTCTCCAGCCCATGCCTGGCTCCTTTTCAATGTTCGCGGCTGGAACCGGAAGCCGCAAACCCGGAATTGCACTCCCCCTTTGGCTGGATATGATGTCACCCACCACAGGCTGTGCAGTCCCAGTACCCAGTGTGGTTGCTGTATCACACGCTGCTGGGGGCATGGGACTGCAGGAATGCGCTCCGTCCCACCGTGCTCGGTGTTGAAAAGGTGCCACCCCCAACCTCCACCTGCGCTTAGGGATGCGGGGACGGCAAAAGAAGGAAAACGTTTTTTTTGTCCAGGTTAGTGCCATAACCGCTGTGGGTCTGCACACTAAAAAATCCTCACTGGTTTGTCCTAGGAGTCTCTACTCCTCTTTTAGGACATGCTGCCTGAGCCTCCCTCTGGCTCCCTTGGCTTGGTTACTATGGTGTCTCCCCTCTGGGGGAAACACAAACAACTGAGGAGCCAGCAGGGGAGGAGGAAATTTATAGAGGGCTGGCGCGGTGTTTCCTACAGAGGGGAGGAGCCAAGGTCTCTCAGGTGGCTGTCCTGAAAGACGATTAGGGGAAAAATACGTTTTTAACTAAACTTAGACTTTAAATATTTGTTTTTCCTCATTTAGCTCTATAAAACTGTATGAGTTCCTTTACCAGTTTGCCAGGGCAAGGCTAGTAATATATCTAATCACATAACCTATCCTCCCTGATTCCTACACCAACATATTTTTAAGAACAGCTGTGTGTAGGAGTTTTATGCCTATCAACACTAGCCTAGCAATCTGAGAAAGGACCCCATTTTTGGGTTGTACTTTGAGGCATGTATTTGATAATAAACATATAAGATCATGTTAACCTAGCATTGTGCCCTCTTGCTGAGTAGATATCTTTATATCCCTACCTGGATTGTTACCATTTGAGAATAGAGTAGACATGTGCAGTTTCGTAACAAATCAAAATTCGGCTGAATTTTGCATCTTGCATCCGAATGTCCGAATAAAAAAAATAACAAATTTCAACTAATGCGAAAGAAATTATAGCGAATATAACGAATTAATTCGACATGATTCGGTAATTCGTTAAAGATCTAATGAAGCAAAAGGTCAACTCAAAGTAAATCTTACAGTCCAATCAGCTGATTAATTTTGTGCTGGAGGTTGGATTATTGGCAAAGTGCATTCCTGAGAACTGAGTGAGAAGGATGTTGTGTTGTGTTTAAGCAGAGAAGAAGAGATTGTCATTGTGTATGCTAATAGATTCAAAAAAACAAACAACTTTCCAAGCTACGAATCATTATCATGAATATATATACATACATAAATATCGAATTTCAACTAATATGAAAGAAATTATAGAGGATATAACAAATTAATTTGCCATTATTTCGAGATTCAGTATAACGAATATCGACACTCTATGAATAATAACTAATTATCCGAAAATGAATTAACGTAACATTATGAATATAGCAGAACGAAATTATATATTTTACGAATGACAACGAACCAAAACTAAACGAAATTTCCCGTTGTGCACAAGTCTAGAAAAGAGCTCCACACACACAAATATTATATCTAATGAAAATACCTGTCATACTGGGTCTAGCAGATCAGACTGTTGGTTGATAGTCAGAGATGCCAGCTGGCCACAAATCAGTGCATACCGTTGTGGGGTCTTTAATTATTGACATACCTGGTTTGACATGTTGCATTTATGGCTAACATCTGTTTTGGAGCCATCTGCAGCCAGGTTTTCACTACAGTAAAAGATCTAAGAGCTGACCACTCTCAGTGATCACCAAACACCAAAGCCATATATTATTTCTGATTTTTTTTTTCACACTTTGATGTCAAGGCAACAAAAAGATTGGGTTAGCAAATTTTTATTATTTTAATCCTCTACCACATAATTTTATTGTGGCAAGCATTCAACTGTTTGTCACATTATGTTATTTATGAAATTCATTTACAGAGCAAGGCTACATCATTTTATATAGCACATATACCAGTCGCATCATCAGTCCCTCACCCACAAAGGGGTAAAATCCAGTGTTCCTGTCGGTTACACACTCACAAAGTTAAAAAAATATAGAACTTTATTTAATAAGGCAAACATGCCATGTAATGCACAACATGCCATTTAAATTTTCCTTGCCAAAAGAAGTTTATTGAGTATACAATGTTATAAAGATACATAAAGTAAGTTTACAAGGATCTATAAAGTAAGCTCATTGTTTTACAGTAGGGTTTATATAGGTAAATATCATGAAATTTCAAATATTAAACATTGGGTTCACGTAAACCTAAATTAAAGATATATATCATTTCCTTAGTTACTTTTGTAGGTATTTAAATGATTTATACCTACTATACATATTGTTTACAAGTAGAGTGTACATAGGTCAAATAAATTCTGATAATGAGCTTTAATCGTAAGGTGGAGAAAAGGAAAGAGAAAGAAGAAAAAGGGTTGAAAGGTAGAGGTATGGTCCACAAGGTTGTCCCGCTCGTCAGTTTATTATTCTTTTTAGTTCTCTTTGAAGCCTTAGAATGGGTGTCTCTGTAAGTCATTTAATCTGTTACCATGGCAACAGGACAGAGTCATTGAAGTTTGACAGGAACTGTTGTTTTATCCAAGGATGCCAAAGTTTTTCAAATTTTGGAATTTGATTTTGATCGATGGCTACCATCTTAGCATGGGACATTGTATTATTCATTCTGTGAATTGTTTCTGCTAGTACCAATGTAGGAGATTTCCATGCCTTGGCCACTGTTTGTTTTGCAGCCGTTATTAGTTGGATCATAAGTTTGAATTGAGAGAGTGTTAACCATTCCGGTTTTAGATTAAGTAAAGTTAAATATGGATCTGGTTGTATTATTTTTTAAAATATTTTAGATGCAATCACGAAGACTTCCTTCCAGAAGGTTTGGATTACTGGGCACGTCCACCATATGTGTAAATATGTGCCTATTTCTGGGCATCCTCGAAAACAAAGAGCTGAGGTATTAGGTCAATATTTTGCCACTCTAGCGGGTACAAGGTACCAGCGAGTTAGGACTTTGTCTCCAGCGCTAAGATGTTGGGCGAAGATGACTTAGATGTGAGCCATATGTTAGACCAGTCCGTGTCTTCTAAAGTTCGTCCCAGGTCCTCCTCCCACCTCTGAACGTAAGAGGGTCTATTAAGATTTGCTACTCCATATAATTGATTATAAAGTGATGAAATTGTACCTTTAGCAAATGGATCTTTTGTACAGATTGATTCAAAAATGGATAATTGGGATAATGGTGTATCCCCCTTTAGGAATGGTGTATAGAAATTTTTGATTTGGAGATATCTAAATGTCTCAGAGTTTGGTAGATCATATTTTTCTCTAAGCGATGGGAATGAAAGGAATGATTTAGATGCTATGAAGTCATTTAGTGTCTGAATGCCTGATGTTGTCCAAGCTTTAAAAGAATTTGGGTAGATCCATGCTGGATAAAAGGCCGGATTTCTGATAAAAGAAAGGAGAGGATTGTGTGGAGATTGTAACTGATATTTGGTTTTTAGTTTATCCCAGAGAGATAAGAAGTGTTTAGTTATGGGATTATGAATTTTAAAGCGGTCTTTAGGATCAAGCCATAATAAATTTGATATTAATAGAGGGTCATTTTCTGAAGCCTCTATAAATACCCATAATGGGATTTCCTTTTTTGCATGGTATTTGGACAGACTGGCCAAATGTGCTGCTCTGTAGTAGTTAGTAAAATTAGGGTATCCCAGGCCTCCTTTATTTTTGGGAAGATGTAGTGTGTGTATAGGTATACGTGGTTTAGAAGAGCCCCATATAAACGAAGTTGCTCTTTTTTGTACTATTCTCAGAAAATAGGAAGGAATTGGAATAGGGAGGACTCTGAATAGATAAAGCAATTTGGGTAGAATAGTCATTTTGATTGCATTATTCTTCCCTATCCAGGATAAAAGAAGTTGCGACCATTGTTTTATTAGATTTGTGATCTGTCTTAATACAGGAGGATAATTGGTTGAGAATAAGTCAGAATGGGATGCTGTTAAATGAATTCCAAGATATGGGATTGATTTTTCTGCCCATGTGAATGGGAGTGCAGCCCTAGCCGGGATCAATTCCATGTTTGTGAGTGAAATATTAAGCACTAGGCATTTCTTAGGATTAATCATAAGGCCGGATAGGGCTGCAAATCCATCAAGAGCTGGTATTAAGTTAGGACCAGAGACCTGTGGTGATGATAGAAAAAGTAATATATCGTCTGCAAATATACATAATTTGTGTGTAATACCTCCTACTTCAATGCCAGTTATAGTTTGGTTTGTTCTGATGTATTGGGCCATGGGTTCGAGTATAAGGGCAAATAATAAGGGAGATAATGGGCAACCCTGTCGGGTACCTCTTTCGATATTAAAGGCATCAGATTTGTATCCAGCATATTTTATATAGGCTTTGGGTTTATTATATAATGCTTTGATCCATGTTAAAAAGTGGGGTCCAAAACCCCATTTTTGTAATGAATATTGCATATATTGCCAGGATACTGTGTCAAATGCCCTCTTAATATCGAGAGATAGAAAACATAAAGGGATTTTCCGTTTTTTAGCAATATGTGCCAATAACACTGCCCTGCGTATATTATCGCCTGCCTGTCTATTTGGCATGAAGCCTACTTGATCTCTATGTATTAATTTTCCTATAATGCTATTGAGGCGTTTTGCTATTATTTTTGCTAATAATTTAATATCGAGGTTTAACAGAGAGATAGGCCGATAATTCACACAGGAAGTATCATCAGAAAGGGGTTTTGGGATCATACAAACAATTGCCATTAGTGTTTCTTGCCGAAAAGAATGTCCATTTAGAAGTTTGTTAAAAGTTTCAGTGAGAATGGGAGAAAGTATTTCTGAGAATGTTTTATAGTATAAAGCTGAGTAGCCATCTGGGCCTGGTCTTTTGTTAAGTTTTAGGTCTTTTATGGCATTAGCAACTTCATCTATAGTTATAGGCTCATCCAAACTGCTTTTTTGATTCTGAGATAACTCAGGTAAGGTTATTTTTGAGAAGAAGGATTCAGCCTCTGTAGGATTAAATTCATTGTTTGTCTTGTATAAAGTTGTGAGATGTGAGTGAAATTTATGGACTATTTTAACTGGATTACAAGTGTAAACATTTTTTGATAATTTCAAACGTATTGGTTTGAAAGATTTGTTAGTTGAATTTAATGCCCGAGCCAAATATGTACCTGGTTTGTTTGTATTCATGTAGAAATTGTGTTTGGAGCGTTTGAGGGATTTATCAACTGACTCAGTGAGATTTTGTACTCTGAGATGGATTATCTTGAAATGATATGTAGGCTGCATTAAAATTGAGTTCTAGTTTTTTTGCTAGATTTTTGCGTTCCCGTTTAAATAGTGCCATTTGTCTTTGTATTGTACCACGCAAGACAGGCTTATGAGCTTCCCACAGTGTTATTGGGGAGATGTCTGTTGTATTATTAATTGATATGTATTCCTTTAAAGCTTGTTCAATGGCCATCTGAGTGGGTGTTTGAGCATTATGTCCGGTAAGTACCACGTTGGGTCGTGCGCTTTTGGTATGGCTGAGGCTATAGTAGTGTATACTGCATTATGGTCAGACCACGGAATCGGAATTATATCTGATGCAATAATTTCTGGTATCATTCCTATTGTTAGAAAAATATGATCTATTCTGGTGAAGGTTTGATGAGGGTGCGAGAAAAAAGTGAATTTCTTTTTCATTGGGTTACTTTCTCTCCACGAATCTACCAGATTGTATTTGGAAAGAAGTTGAGAAAAAAGGTAATCTAGAGGTTATTTTGGATGGTGTAAAAGGTGATTTATCTAGAAATGGGAGGAGGACCTGGTTCGAATCCCCACACATTATCACTGTTCCTATTTTGTGTGTATTAATCACTTGTAATATATGTGAGAGGAATGGTGTAGGTTGTTTGTTAGGAGTGTAGTAGGAAATCACCGTGATTGCTGTATCCATTATATAACCCATGAGTATCAGGTATCTACCTTCTGGGTCTTTAATTTCTGATGATAAGGTGAATGGTGTGGATCAGTGAAATGCAATTAGAGTTCCCCTTTGCTTGGTACAGGCAGAAGCCGTGTAAATTTGTTGATAAAAAGGAGAAATATATTTTGGAGTAGAATCTTTGGTGAAGTGTGTTTCTTGGAGGCATACTATGTGAGCCTTCTTGTTATGGAAAGTACGGAAGGCTTTGGTCCTTTTTTGAGGGACATTTATTCCCTGAACATTCAGGGAAAGTATATTCAGTGGTGCCATGGCAACAGATCAAATAGTTTTGACTTACTTTTTGTTATGCAGAGCTGACTGCGCAGATCAACCTGTGTGGACTGAAGAGATGAATAGATAGAAAAGAAACCAGTGAATTCTGGAGTAAAGAGTAAACAAAAAACATATGAGATTAGATGATACATTGTATAAATTATTTTTTGCAAGTAATCACAATTTACCCGTGAAAGAGAATAAATATCTCTCTCAGGGGAATTAGTGCCTTCGTCACACTCCCACATAATATGGTTGGGAGAATGAGGAGGGCTAATGGGGGTACACGGATCTTCCGCTTACAGGAGAGAAGTGCTATGTCAAAAGACATTAAAATTATGTTTCATTAATTGGAGTGCAGAATATAGTTTTTGTTGAAATTATTTATTCCAGGGTGGTTGTATATGGTTAGTCTTGCCCTAGGCTAAATAATTCAGTTAGAAAGGTACTGTTAATAACTTTGGTATTGATGAAGATAGTTTGAATTATTTTGGGATTTTAACCCTTTTAGAGTAAACAATTACATATTTTATTCATATGTAACTGTTTAGATATGTTAACTCATAAAATTGAGGTTGTATTGCTTCAGATTAGAATAAACAAAAACATAATTCTAGGAACTAGTTAGGTAATAATATATTTGTTTTAAGAAAAGAAAGAAAAAGCTTCCATTACTTCTGGATTATTGAACATATTTGTCCTAAAAAGTAATAAATCTATTGTTATTACCTGATAATATATAACTGAACAAGAATTTCCTTATTTCACTTATATATTCTAAGGCTATATGAATCAGAATTTACATTCAGTTATAAATACAGGTTTTTTATAGAGAACCATCTCTTAGTATAATAAATGAAGAGATATCAGGAATTAGGATGTCAGTCCATTGAATCTTCTTGGTCCATGGATGATGTGGCATAACAGCCTCTTTTGTGAGAATGATGATTCCCATTTTGTTCTGAAATTTTCTGAGTGCTGCCTGAAGGTGAAGATGATGCCATTCTTCTGCGTGTGGGAGAGTTGCTGCTTGTGGGTTCTGTCAGATTTAATTTTAAAAGGGTTTGTTGTAGTTCATCTGCTGATCTGCTTCTGTAAATTGTACCTTGGTAGTTAAATCTGACTGAAAAGGGGAAGCCCCATTGATACATAATGTTGTGGCATTGCAGTTCCATTAGTTGGGGTTTCATGGATCGTCTTTTAGTAATAGTAAGTTGGGATAGGTCAGCAAAAATTTGATAATTGTGTCCTTGAAAATTAAGTTCCTTTTTTTCTCTTGCAGCAATTAGTATTTGTTCTTTCGTTCTGTAATAATGAAATTTTGTGATTATATCACGTGGGGGTCCATCTTTCTTTTTGGCTGTGAGGGCTCTGTGTACTCTGTCCAGTTCTAAACGTTCAATAGGGATATCTGGCTATAGTTCTTGTAATAGAGCAGTAATAGTAGATTGCAGGTCTGTCACAGTTTCAGGTATTCCCCTTATGCGCAAGTTTGAACGTCTGGCTCTATTTTCGTAATCTTCGAGCTTAGTTTGAAGTATTAAATTCTCTTCTTTTAATTGTTCCAGTTCTGTTATATTTACTTGGGTTGTAATTTCAATTTCATCCATTTTTATTTCTAAGGCTGCGGTGCGGTTTCCCAGCTCTCTTATTTCTTTGGTTAGGCTTTTTGTTATTTGGTCTGAGGTTTGTTTTAAAGCCTTATGAAGCATCTTTTCAAATTGTAATAATATTACTGGGGATTCTGAGGAGGCTTGTGGAGAAGTTTGTGAGAGGATTTGTTCTGTATCTGACTCAAATGGAGAGTCTTGCTGTGACATTTTCTGTCTGTGAGAGCGCCCTGATGCTGTATCTTGTGAGGTGACTGGAGCTGCTTTAGTTGCAGTGAGTGCCTGTGAGCTCTTTGTGAGGTGATTTTTATTTCTGACACGGTTTCCTCCCAGTACCATATTTCCTGCCCAAACTTTCACAGTTTGTTCCCTGGGGCAAAAAGGTTCAAATGGATACCTTTTGAGCCTGCAGGCTCCGCTTTGTCCTTCTCTTCTCTCCTCAGTGGTGCGGAGCTCTAACAATGCATGTCTGCTCCGCTAGGCTCCGCCCATCTCCCCCGCCATTTAAATTTTAATCTCTTTTTCTATAATAAGGACAGCTGCACACTGCTGCTCTTTGTAATGTATTTTAAATGAAGGTCACAATGTTACCTTGATTATTAAGCATATTGCATCACATGTGTATTGAATAAATTACATTTACATGTTTATCATTTTAATGTATACAAATGTATTTTAGAATAAATTCTGAGTACTCATTAAAACAGCAGATTTAGATTTTGGAGAAATATGTTTACTCAAACCCTAAAATTTAACAAGTTACTGAAATTTCAAAATAATTAAATGATAGCTGGTGGGATATTTTTTTCTCAGGTATTTCCTGTTAAAGGAAGACAATACTATTTTCCTTTCCCACAACTGTGCTCCTATGACGTCATGTGTACAGTACCTGCCCGCAAGAATGTGTTTCCAGTGCGATCCCATCGCGCTGGTTCTCAGCGACAGGGTACTGTACATCTCGTGCTGGCTGCAATATGAAAAACACATTTTCCTACTGCAGCGAGTAAGAGAAGGAATTCCCCTCGAGGAGCATACCAGGCCCTTAGGTCTGGTATGGATTTTAAGGGGAACCCCCTACGCCGAAATAACGGCGTGGGGGTCCCCCCAAAATCCATACCAGACCCTTATCCGAGCACGTAGCCCGGCCGGTCAGGAAAGGGGGTGGGGATGAGCGAGCGCCCCCCATCCTGAACCATACCAGGCCGCATGCCCTCAACATGGGGGTGGGTATTTTGGGGAAGGGGGGTGCCCTGTGGCCCCCCACCCCAAAGCACCTTGTCTCCATGTTGATGAGGACAAGAGCCTCTTCCTGACAACCTTGGCCGTTGGTTGTCGGGGTCTGCGGGCGGGGGGCTTATCAGAATCCGGGAGCCCCCTTTAATAAGGGGGCCCTCAGATCCTGGCCCCCCACCCTATGTTAATGAGTATGGCATACATCGTACGCCTACCCATTCACCTGGGGGAAAAAAGTGTCAATAAAAAAACACAGTAGACAGGTTTTTAAAGTAATTTATTAGGCAGCTGTGGGGGTCTTTTCCGACTTCGGGGGTCTCCTCCGACTCCTCCGCTCTCTCCGGCCTCTTTTCCCGCTCTACAGCCTCTTCTCCCAGTCTCCAGTTCTTCTCCCGCTCTCCGGTTGGGAAGAGGCCATTGTCCTCATCAACATGGAGACAAGGTGCTTTGGGGTGGGGGGGCCGCAGGGCGCTCCCCTTTCCCAAAGCACCCACACCCCCATGTTGAGGGCATGCGGCCTGGTACGGTCCAGGAGGGGGGTACATCTAAGAATAAAAGTAATTACTTTATTCCTTACACCCCCAGTAATGAGTAAGCACAGGAGTGTGAAACGTGTTTACTGATCGTGGGGAGCTGTGTATGTCTCGATGTACCTTTTAAAGGATATTCAATAAAGGAACTGATTTTATTCTTGGATGTGCGGCTACCTTTTCTTCCTGTGATCAACCCACATTGTGCACACACAGTCCACTGTAGTCACTATCAGGATATCTTGAAGTCTTGAAAAATTGAGTTAAAGTACATGCATGTATACAGGAAGTAGTTGCAAAGAGGCTTTTTTGAGATCAGCAATACTACCAAGCGCTAACAAAGGAGGAAATAAAATGTGAATATAAGCATTTTTTTTTTGTTAAAAGCTGCAAATGTTTATGCTGCACAGTGCTTTAGAAAAATAAATATCATTTAGTTAGGGCTTATAGCTACTTAAACTTTATTTTTCAAACTAATGCTGCTATTGCCAGGAGGACTAGCCCCTAGGGTTGCCCGGACCACCTTACAGCTCCCTCTCTCACTGGGGGGTCTGGCACCCCCCTGTTTTAAACAGTATTATTGAGCAGCTTATTGAGTTGTTGTAATGGTCCTTTGGTGGTTATCCCAACCACAGTCCAACCTGCGGTTAATTTAGAAGCTGCTATAGTAGGATCCTACTCAGCACTGAGCAATTTATGTTTAGGGGCCCCAAGGCACATCCCAACATGACAACTCCCATGTGAACAACTGTCAGAGTATGGGAACAAATGGTCCCAATACCATCTCCCCATACACACCATTATTGGGCAATCCTAAACTAGGCCACCTGCAGTCGGTCCCAGATCCGGCCTTGTGGGCTAGATATGAGATCAGCGTAGTACAACAAAGTATGTCGGGGGGTAGAATTCTCCCCTATGATACGCTGAAGACCAACTTCCCTCAAAGATGTTCTTCCGTTACTTACAATTGCGTCATGCAGTGCAGACACAATACCCTAAAGGGGGGTACTTTACAGTCCCATGGGCTAGAGAAATTTCTGATCTCTAGAAATATAGACTGCATTCTTTCCTCCCTGTATCTTTGGATATCATGTGAGGGATCTAGTGGGGGGGACCAAACTATACAATAAGTGGAAGGAGGATCTGCCTGTCCTTGCTGCTGATGATTGGGAAGAAGGGATCCAACAGTATATTCCCCTGATGGTCTCAGCGAAGGATAGGTATATCCAACTCAAATTCCTTCACAGGGCATATTACATGCCACTGAGACTCTCTAGAATCTACCTGACCCAAACAGGTAGATGCCCCAAGTGCAATAATGAGCTTGGTACCTTTCTACATGTTGCCTGGTCGTGCCCTGTTATACAACAATTCTGGTCAGAAGTAGTAGATGTTACCGACTCAGTAGGCTGTCTCCATATAGAAATGAATCCGATTGTTCTGCTTCTGGGAGTATGTGACAATATCACACCTAACACACACAAGAGACTGTTTTTTTTTTTTTTTTTACCTCGTTCTATGCTAGAAAGACTATCCTAATTAAATGGAAGCAGCCCGAAACTCACATATATAAACCGTAAATGCCCTAAAAAGTTCAAGAAGATCTGGGGGGCATGGGTTAAGCAATGAAGACCCACACGACCTGATCGTACTGTGGCAATTTACCCCTCCCCCACTCTCCTCTCCTCCCTCTCCCACCCCTTCCCCCCTCCTCTCTTCTCCCCCCACCTCTTCTTTCCTTTTAATCCTCCACAGCCCTACAATTGGACTCCTTAGAAACCTGACAGCATCCTAGCTCAACTCACAAGCTAAAGGTACTAATATGTAGATGATATTACTCGGAACCAATATGAGAAACAATGTCTTTCACAAACTGATGTAAGAGTATAATTGTAATATGATCCATGCACAATTCTACCCTAAGATATTTGATTGCTCCATGTATGGTACTATTCACTAAGATTGTAAATATGTATTGTAAAACCGCAATATGTTTTTCTATGTTTGTGTGTTTAAATATTTCTACCTTTTTTAGACAAATAAAAACTTTTTTGTTAAATGTTGCTATTGCCTATTAATTGGCAAAGAACAATCTGCATTTAGTTTCTATTATTGAAAGTGAGACGTTTACATAAGATGCACAGAAGGTGCACAGAGCTGACACTCTCAACACAGCTTTGTCCCTGGTAGCTGCAAATAATTATTCAACACCAGAACATGGAGAATGAATTTAATATTTAATACTTTACAAAAGCATGTTACTTTACCTAAGTAGTGAACTGCTGCAAGTCAAAGATTTTTTTGTTTCCTTTCCTTGTAACAAAGTGAATTTTCAGCTTCAAACTTACAGCAACTATGATGTAAGTTTGCCACCTAGTGGACACTGGCCTTAGTTAAGCAATAAGCTTTTTGCTGGGTAATGATGTCAGTTATACAATATAAATATGAAAGGTATGTGCCAATGAACTACAGTTCAAGCAGATCCATATAAATATAAAATGCCATGTGTTTCTTATTTAGACTGGGGCAGACCTGCACAGCATAGCTTTTATATTTTGTCATCCTGAAGGAATACTTCTACTGGGAGATTCACTTTGGCCTTTAAGCTGCACTGATTAGTGAACTTAAACTATTTTGCAGACTGGTCACCTATGACGTTTAGTACTTTGATCAGAAAATATTTATTGACTAATTAAAATAATTATTAAAAAGACTTTGATAATATAAAGATCAAGCATATCACAATAGTTTCTGTGGATTAAAATATTCAAACAAATGTAATGTTGCCTTGAACACCCTCGTAAATGGTTAAAGGTGAATGGATTTCCAGGAGTAAACAAACCATTTATTCACGATAAATCCAGCTGCAGGTCATTTATTAATTGTCATGAATTTTCAATCACAAATGTGTTTAGAGATCTGTGAGATATTTTTGCATAGATTTGTGATAAAATAATTGCATTTGCAACATATGATCACTTCAAATGGAGGGATACACATGCAAAGCACAACTTTATGCTTCAATCAGTTGTGATGCTGCTGTACTATAGTTCAGTCATTTATGTACAAAGAACAATTCCATCAAACTAACACTGACAGGTCAATCCACAGGGTTTGGAATATTCTAGAGCATTTCCTAACATTCTTACTTTTTTTAAGCTTAGATACACTGGTTCTTACTCTGTGGAGAGTTTGTTCAATACATATATTACAAGTCATTGGGGGAGATTTACTAAAACTGGTGCACACAGAATATGGTGCAGATGTGCATAGTAACCAACCAGCTTCTATGTTTTTTGAAGCTTGAGTGCATCAGTTAGTAAATCATCCCCACTGTGCTGGTCATCACCAGTTTTAGTAAATCACCCCCACTGTGCATGTAAAATGACTGCAGATCTGATGAAGATAAAATGACTATCATACATAACCGAGGGCCCTTTCAAAAGTGGCACAGACCACTAATGACCAACAAGGGAAAGCTATAAAGTAAGTTCAAAATAAAATTGTTACAACCTAAACAAAGATGGGCAGAATTACACATCTAGTGCTTGTGCAACCCCTTTAAGTGTTAGACATTGTGCATCACCAATTAGAATTTTTTTTTTATTGACATACCTCACTTACAGTTTTAAGGAAAGAATATCACTAACAAGCAAAAGATGCTAAAATACAGCTAAACCGTTTAAATATAAAATCTTATTACAGGTGGTGAATTATTTGTTGGTTTGTACAATGACTTCTGGGGAAGAGATGCCACTTTATTTAGGAGCATGGGACATCTGCCACACATTCGAACAGAGCATGACGATGATAGAATCCTAAAAGGTAATTAAACTTAGGTACAAAAATATACATATATATTTTAATTTTAATTCTGCTGCATGTTTTTGGGTGTTTGATGGGAATAATTCCTTGTTCAGGTCACAATTAGCTTTATGTGCAATCAGTCTCATATATTCCAGCAAAAACACACTGAGATTTATTTACTAAAACTAGTTCACTCTGAATATAGTGCAGCTGTGCATGGTAGCCAATCAGCTTCTAACTTCTGCTTGTTCAATTAAGCTTTAACAAAAAAAAAAAACCTGGAAGCTGATTGGCTACCATGCAGAGCTACACCAGATTTTGCACACTCCGGTTTTAGTAAATCTCCCTCACTGTGTCAATATGTCTGCTTCATTCCTCTGCAGATCATTCAAATACCACTGAAACATGGGTCACCGTGTAAAGCAAACATTGATGGCATTTGGAGCAAAGGTGTAATAAGGCCTAAGCACCCAGTACCTGCGTGTAAGAGAGTTCAAAACTGAATGTGAACCATTATATTTGTTAGAACATGGGAAGGTAGAATAGGCGTAGATGGATTTTAGGCTCCATTCGCACTTGTGCGACTTGTCATGCAACTTTGGACATCAAAGTCACATGAGAAGTCATTCCCCATGTTTTACAATGATAACCATTCACATATGTGAGACTTAAAGTAGCAGCACCTTCAAAATACTTCATGCACTACTTTGGTCCGACTTTAATGCAACTTGATGGCCATAGACTTCGATGTTAACCCTCAAAAGTTGCAGGAAAGTTGAATGTTATACAATGCAAAAGTTGTGCAAAAGTTGTCCATTATCACTGGTCAAAGCCAAAGTCGTATCCAAGTTGCACCCATCCAAAGTTGCATCAAAGTTGTATAAAAGTTGCACTATGCCATTGAATTTAAGCAAACTGTGTGTTTATTTAAGGCAAATCCCTTTAATGTTTTCCTAAAGTTAAGCTCTGCCTCCTGTTGGCAGAGCTTAACATAGAAATTGGGGTCTTTACAATCCATTGCATGTAGTACTTCCCCCATGAACCTGCTCTAAGCTGCACGGTACATGACTATTCATTTAATCTTTAGCCATCGGATGATAATATGTGCCGTAATACCTGACAAAACAATCAAGTTAGAAAAATCTTAACCAGGCGGTCACCAGGAGGAAATATCAAACTAAGGAAAATTGAGGAGGGAAAATAAAGATAAATACAGTAAAAAAATTAAGAATCCAGCAAATAGTAAATTATTTTAACATATCTTATAGGTAGAAGTGTGCTTTATTTTAGAAACATTGTAATAATTTATTTCCTTTTGCCTATTTTTGTGTAGAACCAAAATTTGTAGGCTCGTATATGATTCCAGACAATGAGGACAAAGACGACAATAAAATATATTTCTTTTACACTGAAAAAGCAATGGAAGGAGACAAAGGAGCCCAAGCAATATATTCTAGGGTCGGAAGAATCTGTGCTGTAAGTACATTTTGTATACACATCTAACATGCAATATTTCAACTATGTATGAGAATTGAGTACAGTTTTTTTTGTTTTTTTTTTTCAGAATCATTCATTTAAGAGATATTAAACAATGCATTTACCCTATACCTAAAAGTAAATAGTGGCACTAGTAACAAAATGCTGTAAAAAAACACCCAGTGACAAGTGTTAGTCACTATATCAATAGTGGCTATAATTATAGTCCATGATTTAAATAGTCCAAAAATATGTCACAGTGATTCCAAATATGATTATAAAAGGATTGTGGTCCTCCAAATCTTCCACCACACCACATGCATATAGTGATTCAGCTCCCCTTAAGAAACGCACTCACTAAATGAAGATTGCTTGCACTCTCATGCTTGGCAAACAAAACATTCATCCTCATAGGGTTAAATCATCCAACGATATCCAAACGTGAGTGGGGTGTCAAATCAGAATATTTTAGGTTAGTTATTTCTTCTACACAAGATGCTACTTATGTGTTTGCAAGTGCCTTTAAATCTTCATTTTCATCTGCCAGGAGCTGTTGGAGATCACCCCCAGAGTAGTGCAATGTTACTATGGGGACACTGAACTACTCTGATAAGAGTATGTAAAAAAAAAAATTAAAAAAGGAAATGAAATATAGAGAGAGAGAGAGAGAGAGAGAGAGAGAGAGAGAGAGTCCAGTGGTGATCAAATGCCTTCAAAAGAAAGTTCTATTTGTTTTTTAAAAACATGCTATAAATTTGCATACAGTGTTGCATGAAGATGCAATTGCCACTTACCACGTAGCACAGTGCCGAATAGCAAAAAATGGCCTTATCGTGAAGGGTGTAAAACCTTCCAGAGCTCAGGTGGTTAACTGGAAACAGATCAGTAACATGATTGGGTATATAAAAAGCATATTAGAGAGTGCATCTTAGATGGGCAGAGGTTCACCAATCTGTAAAAATCGAAAAAGTGTCGAACAATTTCAGAATAATGTTCTTTAACATAAAATTGCAATGACTTTAAATATATCACAATCTGTAGTACATAATATCATCCAAAAATTCTACTGTACTGTCCTAGCATTTGTACATCAGAACTGATCAATTTTCATATATATATATGTGTGTGTGTGTGTATATGTATATATATATATATATATATATATATATATATACAGTGCCTTGCAAAATTATTCACCCCCTTGGCATTTTTCGTGTTTTGTTGCCTCACAACCTGGAATTAACATGGATTGTTTGAGGATCTGCATCATTTAATTTACAGAACATGCCCACAACTTTGAAGATGTTTTTTTTGTTATTGTGAAGCAAACAACAAATAGGACAAAATAACAGAAAAAGTCAATGTGCATAACTATTCATCCCCCTAAAGTCAATAGTTTGTAGAGCCACCTTTTGTGGCTATCACAGCTCCAAGTCGCTTTGGATAAGTCTCTATGAGCTTGCCACATCTTACCACTGGGATTTTTGCCCATTCCTCCTTGCAAAACTGCTCCAGCTCCTTCAAGTTGGATGGTTTGCGCTCGTGAACAACACTCTTTAAGTCTGACCACAGATTTTCTATTGGATTGAGATCTGGGCTTTGACCAGACCATTCCAACACATTTACATGTTTCCCCTTAAACTACTCAAGTGTTGCTTTAGCAGTGTGCTTGGGGTCATTGTCCTGCTGGAAGGTGAACCTCCGTCCTAGCCTCAAATCACATAAAGAGTGGTACAGGTTTTGTTCAAGAATATCCCTGTATTTAGCACCATCCATCTTTCCCTCAACCCTGACCAGTTTCCCAGTCCCGACTGCTGAAAAACATGTCCACAGCATGATGCTGCCACCACCATGTTTCAGTGTGGGGATGGTGTTCTTTGGGTGATGTAATGTGTTATGTTTGCGCCAGACATAGCATTTTTTTTGATGGCCAAAAAGTTCAATTTTAGTCTCATCAGACCAGAGCACCTTCCTCCATACATTTTGGGAGTCTCCCACATGCCTTTTCGCAAACTCAAAACGTGCTATTTTGTTTTTTGCTGAAAGTAATGGCTTTCTTCTGGCCACTCTGCCATAAAGCCCAACTCTATGCAGTGTACAGTTTATTTACATCCTATGTACGGATACTCCAGTCTCTGCTGTGGAACTCTGCAGCTCCTCCAGGGTTACCTTAGGTCTCTTTGCTGCCTCTCTGATTAATGCCCTCCTTGCCCGGTCTGTGAGCTTTGGTGTGCGGCTGTCTCTTGGCAGGTTTGCTGTTGTGCCATGTCTTTCCATTTGGTTATGATAGATTTGATGGTGCTACTAGGGATCATGAAAGATTTTGATTTTTTTTATAACCTAACCCTATCCCTTACTTGTTTGGAGAGTTCCTTGGTCTGCATGGCAGTATTTGGTCAGTGGTGCCCCTTGCTTAGTTGTTGCAGCCTCTGGGGCCTTTCAAAAAGGTGGGTATATGTAATGACAGATCATGTGACACTTAGATTGCACACAGGTGGACATAATTTCACTAATTATGTGACTTCTGAAGGTAATTGGTTGCACCAGAGTTTTTTATGGGCTTCATAACAAAGGGGGTGAATACATACTCACATGCCAATTATCAGTTTTTTATTTCTGAAAAATAGTTTTGTTTTATGTATATATTTTTCTAATTTTACTTCACCAACTTAGACTATTGTGTTCTGATCCATTACATATAATTCAGATTAAAAAACATTGAACTAAAGGCTGTAATATAACAAAATAGGTAAAAAGCCAAGGGGGGTGAATACTTTTGCAAGGCACTATATCTATATATATCTATCTATATCTATCTATCTATCTATCTATCTATCTATCTATCTATCTATCTATCTATACATATACATATATATATATATATATATATATATATATATATATATATATATATATATATATATATATATATATATATATATATATATATATATATATATATATATATATATATATATATACATAGCTACATAGTTACATAGTTAGTCAGGTTAAAAAAAGACACAAGTCCATCCAGTTCAACCTTAAAAACAATAAAAAAAAAAAAATAACGTACAATCCAATATATCCGATTTTATACCCACAGTTGATCCAGAGGAAGGCAAAAACCCCAGCAGAGCATGCTCCAATTTGCTACAGCAGGGGAAAAAATTCCTTCCTGATCCCCCAAGAGGCAATCAGATTTTCCCTGGATCAACTTTACCTATAAATGTTAGTACCCAGTTATATTATGTACATTTAGGAAAGTATCCAGGCCTTTCTTAAATCAATCTGAGCTGGCCAGAACCACCTCTGGCGGGAGTCTATTTCACATTTTCACAGCTCTTACTGGGAAGAAACCTTTCCGTATTTGCAGATGAAATCTCTTTTCCTCTAGACATAAAGAGTTCCCCCGTGTCCTCTGTGTTGACCATAAAGAGAATAACTCAACACCAAGTTCACTATATGGACCCCTTATATATTTGAACATGTTGATCTTATCCCCCTTTATTCTCCTCTTCTCAAGAGTGAATAAATTCAGTTCCTCTAATCTTTCCTCATAGCTGAGCTCCTCCGTGCCTCTTATCAGTTTGGTTGCCCTTCTCTCCACTTTCTCCAGTTTCCCGATATCCTTTTTGAGAACTGGTGCCCAAAACTGAACTGCATATTCCAGATGAGGTCTTACTAATAATTTGAACAAGGACAAAATTATATCTCTCTCTCTGGAGTCCATTCCTCTCTTAATACAAGAAAGGACTTTGCTGCTTTAGAAACCGCAGCTTGGCATTGCATGCTATTATTGAGCTTATGATCTACCAAAACCCCAAGATCCTTCTCCACTACAGATTCCCCCAGTTGTACTCCCCCTAGCATGTATGATGCATGCATAATCTTAGCCCCCAAGTGCATAACTTTAAGTTTCTCAACATTAAACCTCATCTGCCACATAATTGCCCAATTAGACAGTGCATTGAGATTGGCTTGTAAGTTGGAGACATCCTGTAAAGACGTTTTTCCACTGTATAGCTTGGTGTCATCTGCAAAGACAGAAATGTTACTTTTGATCCCAGACCCAATATCATTTATAAAGATATTAAAAAGTAAGGGTCCCAACCTTGGGGTACACCACTAATAACCTTGGACCATTCAGAGTAAGAATCATTAAACACTAATCTCTGAATTCTGTCTTTTAGCCAGTTTTCTATCCATTTACAAACTGATATTTCCAAGCCTGTAGACTTTACCTTACACATGAGCCTTGTGTGGGGAACTGTGTCGATTGCTTTTGCAAAATTCAAGTATACCACGTCCACAGCCACCTCTCTGTCCAAGGTTTTACTTACCTCTTCATAAAAAGAAATCAGGTTTGTCTGACAACTTCTGTCTTTCATGAATCCATGCTGTCTGTTGATTAAAATGTTTTTTTTCCAGCAAGAACTCGTCTATGTGATCTTTTATTAAACACTCCAGTATCTTCCGGACTATAGAAGTTAAACTAACAGGTCTATAGTTACTTGGTAAAGACTTTGATCCCTTTTTAAATATAGGCACCACATTCGCCCTGCGCCAATCCAGTGGTACTATTCCCGTCATTAATGAGTCCCTAAAAATTAGATACAATGACTTTGAAATTACAGAGCTCAATTCTTTTAGGATCCGTGGGTGGATGCCATCAGGTTCAGGTGCTTCTCTATGTCCCCAGTCACCCACTCTAGATTATTTTGTAAAGGGCCTACATGCTCAGACCTGGCCTTTTTACTATTAATATATTTGAAGAATTTTTTGGGTTTGTCCTATCTTTTGCAGTCTGTCGTTTGTTTTGAAGTTTTGTATCCTTGATTTCTTTTTTACATATTCTGTTAAATTCTTTGTAACATTTAAACGACACTAGTGTTCCTTCATGTTTATATTTTTTAAAAGCTCTTTTCTTATTGTTTATATTTTTTTTAACTTTGACCGTGAGCCACATAGGTTTTGTTTTTAGCCTTTTAAATTTATTTCCCATGGGAATATAATTTGCAGTGAGATCCCAAACATCTTTTTGAAGAATTCCCATTTCTGTTCTGTGTTTATCGATGCAAATATTCCCTCCCAGTCTAAATCCTGGAGAGCAGCCCTCATCCTTGGAAAATTTGCTCTCTTGAAGTTAAGTGTTTTTATCTTTCCCGTATGTATTTCTTGTTTACAGCTAACATCAAATGGAGTAATAAGCTCTGCATGGTTTGAGATTACCAGGTCCAACAGAGCTTCATTCCTAGTTGGGGCCTCAATAAACTGGATCATACAATTGTCCTGTAATAGGTTTATACATTTTTGCCCTTTAACTGTCCCAGCAGTGCCATTACCCCAGTCAATTTCTGGGTAGTTAAAATCCCCCATTATTATCACTGTCCCAGCCCTTGCAGCCCTTTCCATCTGTGCAAGAAGCTGAGTCTCCACCTCCTCGTTAATATTGGGTGGTCTATAACAAACTCCATTGATTAACTTTGAACTACGCCCATCTATATATATAGATATATATATCTATCTATATATATCTATATAGATAGATATATATATCTATATATACCATAGTTTGTAGACGCCATAACTTTCACACAAACCATTTAATATCCACTTTTTGGGGTTGTTTTTTTTATCAAAGACATGTAGCAGGATACATTTTGGCCTAAATTTATGACACAATTTGACTTTATTGGATATGTCTTTTGACAGAAAGTTGAATATATACTGTAGATTTTCTTCAAAAATTTCAGTCTGTTTTTGTTTATTGTAAAAAATAAAAAAAACCCAGTGGTGATCAAATAGGACTGAAGGGAAAGCTGTATGAAAAAAAAAACATTGAACTTGCATTTTTTTTTGTAGAATGACATTGGGGGCCAGAGAATGATGGTAAATAAATGGACCACATTTCTAAAATCAAGACTGGTTTGCTCAGTACCTGGACCACATGGGATTGACACACACTTTGATGAACTAGGTAAATTATTTACATGTTTGTAATGCACAACAGTTATATTTTCTTTGTTTTACAATATATCTTTGAATACATTATACATTATGCAGCATTACTACAAAGTCACTACAAGTCAAAGTGCTTGAAAATCTACTTCAAAAACAATTGAAGGAGCAATGTTTTACAAACAGGTGTATAATAGCAGTTTTATGAGATGACTAGAGTGATGGAAAACACTTCTCACAAAATGTAACCATAGAATTAGACATTTATATTGCAGATACACATTAAGTGGAAATATGTGATTTTCCGCAATTATCTTGTTCCATTAGATGTCAGTTTTACAATCATGAATGAACACATTTTTATTACTGTGGAGATTAAATACAGTTGTTGAGATTTCCACACATTGATTGCATTGGGGTAATCTAGGTGGTCATCTGGGACACGGACTCTAAAGCCTTGTACACACGATCGGATTTTCCGATGGGAAATGTGTGATGACAGGCTGTTGGTGGAAAATCCGACCGTGTGTATGCTCCATCAGACAATTGTTGTTGGGTTTTCCACGGACAAATGTTGACTAGCAGGTTTTAAAATTTTCCGCGGACAAATGAGTGTTGTCGGATTTTACGAGCGTGTGTACACAAGTCCGTCGGACAAAAGTCCAAAGTACAAACATGCATGCTCGGAAGCAAGGACGAGCCAGAAGTGGTCGGTCTTCTAAACTAGTGTTCGTAATGGAGAATTAACATTTGTGACGCAACAAATTATGAAATCTCGAAATGCAGCGCACAATTCTCTACTTCTTTAATGGTATAATAATGAAGCTGATTTGCTGGTGATACTGGTGGAGTTATAGCAAACAAATTTTCAAAGGCTTTTTTTTTCTAGTGATATCAAGAATATTATTATTATGCTTTTTTTTTATTTGAGCAAGTAACCACAACACCATTATCCCGTAGTTATTAAGATCAAAGATACAACTATGTTGGTGTCCCTTGTCAATTTTACATTGTATTTTTTTAAATGTAACTGCCTACTCCCAAACTGTCATTTGAAGTAAAACACATAGCCAAATATTATTCTACACAACTTTTTTATTGTGCATTAAAAAAGAAAACAAATAAAATTAGACATGCTATCTGCCAATAGAACTTAACCAAAAAGTGCATTCTTTACATCCACAAATATAGAAAATATACCAAATCAAATCATTATTCAACCAAAAAAATTATGTCAAAGCAATAACTCCAAGGCCAATAATAAATAACATGTTATCTCCTCCGATTCCCCAACATGTCTGGTTGACGAACGGCCGTTCAGAAATGAACTGAAAAGCACGAAATGAAAAGTACGAATCAACACTCACCAAGCTTCTACTAACATGAACTTAGCAGAAAGAGCCCTAAGGGTGGCGCTAACGAGCTGAAAAACCATGTAGTACGTCATTACGTTTGTGATTGTTGGCCAACAATTGTGTATGCAAGACAAGTTTGGGCCAACGCCCTTCGGACAAAAGTCTGCGGTTTTGTTGGCCAACAATCCGATCGTGTGTACGAGGCTTAAGACGTTTAGGCTTATCCTAATAAAGAGTAATGCCAGCTTATACAAGCCATAATTAAAAGTATATATATTGCAAGAAAATGCAGAACAATAAAACATAAGCAAATATGGGGTCCTAGATGCTTTGTTTCTGACCTTGGGTTGTTTAATTGTTAACATTACTGTCCTTTGCTATCCCTACCTAGCAAGGAACCAAGGGTGGAAAAGTCCTACCAAGAAACATTTGGAATGGGAAAAACAGTGCATGATGCAAATGTGCTGAAATACGGAGACATTCTGCACCATGCTGAGGCAGGATGAGGCAGTGAATTCTGACAGATGTAGCCCAACATTGTGATGTGCCTGGCTAAGTCTACCAATCTGTAACCCGTGGTAGATAGACCTAAACAGATAAAATTGAGAGAGAAGGCCCACATATGATTAATAGTGGCATAAATGCTGCAGGAATTGGCACACTTCGGCTTTCAGCTGAAGAGAGGATTGGGGATGAAGGACTGCATGCATCAGAAGAGCAATGTAAGACCCTCAATAATTAGAACATTTTTAAAACATGGCACTATATTGATAATATCAAGTTAACCAAATAAGAATTACTGAATTAGGAGATGTTGAGAATGATGTTATTGTATAGAATACGGTATGTAGACAATGATGATCATTATTATTGTTTTAACAAATACTTTTTTTTTCTTTAATGCAGAGGATGTGTTCTTGTTGCACACCAGAGATACTAAAAACCCTGAGATATTTGCTCTTTTTAGCACCACCAGGTAAGAGTTATATGATAAAATTGTATAGTACAGCTTATTATACAGGATTTTTACAGGATTTATACAGTTTAAAAAATGTAGGTAAACAGAGTTTATGACCTGTGCAAAGGTGTGATTACAGTGAAGTTTGCTATATTTGTAATGTTTTATATTGTTTTTTTGTCCAAAAATAAATATCTGAAAAGGCATACACATTTTTCTTACATGTTTTATTTGTGTAAGCTACTGTAACATTGGTGTTTTTTTTACATTCAACAGCTTTCTCTACCACTGTTATTATTCCATACAGTACTTGATGTGGTTAAAAAGTTTGTGTTGTGGCATGATACAATTAGTACAGCTATTTGGTAACATCAGTTTTGATGCCTAGTAATTTACCTCATATTAATAAATAAAAGAAAGGTTTGAGACTTTAAATGAGATGCATGGGAGCATGCATCTCCATCCCTGATTCTGTATAAGAAAAGAAGAAGGTTTGGGACTTTGAATTAGGCATAAAGTTGAGGCTACCTAAGCTGTCAATGTAGAAAAGATTCATTTTAAAACATATAGAACCATCTGTGTGGGCATGTAGCATCTGTGTAAGCCCAACATGTTTCATGGGGTAATACCCACTCTTCAGGGGTGGATGCTTCAAGAGTCTATAATAAAATATAACAATGGTCTAATAATTTACCTCGGGGAGAGATAATGGATGCAGAAGACGGATAGCATCCCTTAATACTTGAGGTGAGGGCTACTGAAGATGTCCACCAGGAGAGCTGAGGTGTGAAATCCCCAAGAAAAATGTTCACATGATAATAAAAATGGGCTCCACTTCTGTGGATACAAATGAATTGTGTATAACAATTTATAATAGTTTTTATAGCGAGAAAAATAGCACAAGCCCATAACTAAATGGAGGGAAATGGAGATCAACGAAATATAAAAAATGACGTAGGGCCCAGAGCCATTACCATGAAGGGTTGTAAAGGAGCTGTAAAGTTAGTAGTAGTGTGATATGGTATACAATCCCACATACCAATAGGAAACCAAATAATGAACAGAAAGACCGAGTAATGAAAAACGTGAAAGGTAAAGTGAAAGAAATTCACAGTGAATTGGCCTTGAAATACACAAGGCTGGGATCCAGAACCAAAAATGCATGTGTGTACAGGATAAGCTGCACAAGGCTCAGTGCTGCCAAGTGAATGTGTTAAATACTTCCTGCGTAGCCTGCGTCCTTCCAAGCGTCATGCAGACATGACGATGGAGGAGGGGCGTCCTCGCCAGAGCAGCCAGAGCCGCCCACCGAGGCTTGGACATCACCTCCCAAGTGTCAGCCAAGAAGGTGGAGAAGCATACGCTGGCAATGCAAAGCCCATCAGGACGTCACACACTCAGGCGGCAGCATGGCGCCAATGCATAATGGAGATACCTGCCTGAACCCTTGCCCCCAGCCAGAACAGACTAGAGGGGAAGGGGAGGGATATCAGAACTACATCACAGCTCCCGAAGATGGACAGTGCAAAAGCCCTAAACAAAACCCCCGGTCACACAGCCCAAAAACAACCCGACCATGGAAATATGCTGGAATGTAAAAATAATGTGGCCTGAGAGCCTGAGAAAAGTAAATCAGGCCAAAAACAGATCTGTGATGAATTGAATGGGAGGAATGCATAAATTATTATAAACTGCATGGTAGCCTCACCTCTGCCTCCATCCCTAATTGCATAAATAAAAGAAAGGTTTGAGACTTTGAATGAGATGCATGTGAACATGCATCTCAATCCCTGATTCTGTATAAGAAAAGAGAAAGTTTTGGCACTTTGAATGAGGCATGAAGTCGAGGCTAGCAAGCAGTCAATGTAGAAAAGATTAATTTTAAAACGTATACATGCTACATATACAATGTATCAAAAATATCATACATAAAAGCATGGAAAAGCGTGCTATAGCAAAACCATGCTGGTAATTAGGGATGAGCCCAATGTTCAAGTCAAACGTAAGTTTGCCTGTTCGGCGAATACCGAACATTATCGGACGTTCACGGGAAATTCGAGCACCGTGGAACGCCCTATAATAAACTGCAAGATAGCAGTGCATTGATGTCTGATGATTGGCCAAAGCATGCCCTGACTTGCATGCTTTAGCAAATCAGAGCATGCTCTGCTGTGAGAGCCATGATTGGCCAAAGGCAGGGTGCCTTTAGCCAATCATGACTCAGGGGCTAAGTCCACGCCCCACACTATATATTTCTGCTCACATGGCAGCCATATATAGTGTTATGAATGAGAGAAGTTAGCTAGAGGCAGGTTAGTTAGTGGTGTGCAGGCAGTTTAGTATATGTATATATGGTAGTATATGTATATATGTATATATGTATATATGTATATATATATATATATATATATATATATATATATATATACAGTATATACAGTGTAGTCAGTGTAGTGTAGACTATATATACAGTGCAGGCAGTGTATTTATATATATATATATATAATATATATGAACCATACCAGGCCGCTTTGCCTCAACATGGGGAGGGTGCTTTGGGGTCCCCTCAAAGCACCTTGTCCCCATGTTGATGGGGACAAGGCCTCATCCCCACAACCCTTTCCCGGTGTTTGTGCGGGTCTGCGGGTGAGGGGCTTATCAGAATCTGGAAGCCCCCTTTAACAAGGGGGCCCCCAGATCCCACCCCCCATGTGAATGGGTAGGGGTACATTGTAATTGTCCAAAATGTCCTGGTATGCTGACATCTTAAGAGTTCCCTTCACTGGAACTAAGGGGCCAAGCTCAACTCCTAAAAAACAACCCTACACCATAATCCCCCCTCCACCAAATGATTTGGACCAGTGCACAAAGCAAGGTCCATAAATACTTGGATGAGCAAGTTTGGACTCATATGCACTAATGCACCACCAAAACATCAGAGATGTAGGCATTTGAACTGAGTACTGGAAGGTCCCTCTTCTCTTTAGTCCGGAGGATGCAGTGCCCATGGTTGCCAAAACGAATGGCAAATTTTGATTCATCTGACCACAGAACAGTTTTCCACTTTGCAACAGACCATTTTGAATGAGCTTTGGCCCAAAGAAGACGGCAGCATTTCTGCATTGTGTTCAGAAATGGCTTCTTCTTTGATATCATGATAAAGTATTACTTTGCATTTTTGGAAGAGAGAAACAATATAAGTACAGAACTCAATAAATATGATATCCTGAATTTATATTCAGTATAATAAAAAATGTCCAGATAAAATTAAGGTGAACTAAATAGAACTGTAAAAAGAGTGTCCACAATGTGTAGAAAGTTCATCCAGTATATAAGTTCTTGGTGTACTATGCGCTCACCAAAACATCCAGTGAGATCCACCAAAAGTTATAAAAAGATCCAGTGCACATGAGCCTCCACCCAAACTATGCAGTCACCAGAAATAAGTTAAAAAAAGGCTCCAATCAATACTCCTTAGCAGCCATGCCTCAGCACTTCTTGTTAGCCACATAAATTCCTTCCAAGTCCCCCACAGACTGCACATAAAGAGCTTGCCAAACAGGGAGCCTGAAATACTTGTATAGTATTGTATAGCAAATACAGAACACATTGGCTAATTAAAACTTAAATGGACATTTGGATGATATGCGGACATATCAATGTGTTAAAAAAAGTGTATAATTAAAAAAGCATTTAACCTATCAATAATAATACGTTGAAAATGAAACTGAAATCAAAAAATGCCAATAAAAAAGTATATGAATGGAACTGATCATTTGTGGGAATACAAAATAACAGATAGTACACCAGATAAAAATAGATACCTAAAATAGATGAAAATATATAAAGGTAAAAATTAAAATAAAATAACAAGATAGGCCTATCTAGCTTGTATCAATAGAACAGTTTATGTCCAAGTCGACATTCAACCCTGAGGTGACAAAAGTGTCCATTTCGTAAATCCAGAGGGTTTCTAATTTTGACAGCTCTCTTTTATGATGACAGCCCCTCCAATGTGGAATAATAACATCTATGCCTACAAATTTTAGTAGACTGGCATTTCTATGGTAGAATTTTCTAAAATGGGATTTTAAATTGTGCTCCCTAAAACCTCTCTTGATGTTACATACATGTTCCCGTAGGCAGTCCCTTAACCACCTGGTGATTCTACCAATATATTGCTCTTGACATGAACATTCTAAAATATATCCTACTGATTTGGTATTGCATGTTATGAAGGAATTAATAGTATAATTCCTCCCTTTGAATTGTTTGATTGCACGCCAAACTGTGTTCACAAACGGTGATTTTTGGAAGTATTCCTGAACAGTGATGTTCATCACAGAATCATGCCTGTTTTTAATGCAATGCAGTCGGAGAGCCCGAAGATCATGGACATCCAATATTGCATTTCAGTCTTGTCCCCTGCATACAGAGATTTTTCCAGATTCTCTCTCTTTTTGATGATATTATTTATTTATTTATTTCACGTACTTATATAGCTCCGTCAGTTTACACAGCGCTTTACATATCCATTGTACATTCACATCAGTCCCTACCCTCAAGGAGCTTACAATCTAAGGTCCCTAACTCACATGCATACATACTAGGGACAATTTAGACAGGATCCAATTAACCTACCAGCATGTCTTTGGAGTGTGGGAGGAAACCGGAGTACCCGGAGGAAACCCACGCAGGCACAGGGAGAACATGCAAACTCCAGGCAGGTAGTGTCATGGTTGGGATTTGAACCAGCGATCCTTCTTACTGCTAGGCGAGAGTGCTACCCACTAGACCACTGTGCCACCCATATTATGTACTCTAGATGATGATTAGAGATGAGCCGAACACCCCCCAGAACTTGCGAACAGGCAAAAAATTTGTGTGAACAGGTGAACACCATTAAAGTCTATGGGACACAAACATGAAAAATCAAACTTTTTCCTGTGTTTAGAACAGTACCACAGCAAAATTACATTTCTAAAGGAAAAAATGTAATTTAATATTGCTTATGGCTGTAATTAATTGTCGGATCCTGGCAATATAGATAAAAATCATTGAAAAAAAACGGAATGAGTTACCCCCAGAGCATTACCAGGCCCTTTGGGTCTGGTATGAATATTAAGGGGAACCCTGCACCAAAATTTTTAAAAAATGCGTGGGAGTCCCCCCAAAATCCATACCAGGCCCTTCAGGTCTGGTATGGATTTTAAGAGGAACCCCATGCCAAAATAAAAAAAAAGATTACGTGAGGGTCCCCCCAAAATCCATACCAGACCCTTATCCGAGCACGCAACCTGGCAGGCCGCAGGAATAGGGGGAACGAGAGAGTGCCCCCCTCCTGAACTGTACCAGGCCACATGCCCTCAACATGGGAAGGGTGTTTTAGGGTCCCCCCAAAACACCTTGTCTCCATGTTGATGGGTACACCCGGTGACGTAAACCGGTGACCCCGCCCCCTCTGACATTACGGGACATCACATGAAATCAGAAGGCGTGGGGTCACCTGTTTAGCGGGACGCCTCCCATAAAGGCAGAGTTTTTCCGTTTTTTTAATTTCCTCGGGTCGTCGGCGCTGTCATTGAAGATGGAGTTTTTTTTACCATTTTGACACTTTTTATGGTGAATGTACCTGATACCCATTCACATGGGGGGTGGGATCTGGGGGTCCCTTTGTTAAAGGGGCATCCAGATTCCGATAAGCCCCCGGCCCGCAGACCCCCACAACCACTGGGCAAGGGTTGTGGGGATGAGGCCCTTGTCCCTATCAACATGGGTACAGGGTGTTTTGGGGGACCCCAAAACACACTCCCAATGTTGAGGGCATGTGGCCTGGTATGATTTAGGAGGGGGGTGCTCTCTTGTCCCCCCTTTTCCTGTGGCCTGCCAGGGGTCGTGCTCAGATAAGGGTCTGGTATGGATTTTGGGGGGACCCCCACGCCATTTTTTTATTTTGGCATGGGGTTCCCCTTAAAATCTATACCAGACCTGAAGAGCCTGGTATGGATTTTGGGGGAACCCCACACAATTAATTTTTTTAATTTTGGCGCAGGGTTCCCCGTAATATCCATACCAGACCCAAAGGGCCTGGTAATGGACTGGGGGGAGCCCATGATGTTTTTTTTCAATGATTTTAAGTATATTACCGGGATCCGGCAATACATTACAGCCAGGAGCAGTATTAAATGACATTTTTTCCTTTACAAATGTCATTTTGCTGCTCTCATTCATAAAACTATGTACGGCTGCTGTGTAAGCAGCCTTACATATTTCGGGGTGTAGAATCAGCCCCCTGAGCCATTATTGACAAAGGCATCTGCCTTTGGCCAATCATGGCTCTCACAGCAGAGCGAGCTGTGATTGGCCAAAGCATGCAGGTCAGGTGCATGCTTTGGCCAAATAGCAGCCATCAATGCACTGCGATCTCGCAGTGCATTGACAGTCTCGCCGTTCTTTATGGAGCGTTCTGCGGGCGCTCAAATTTCCCATGAACATCCCCATAATGTTCGGTATTTGGCGAACGGCGAACGGCGAACACCGGATGTTTGAGACGAGCTTACGTTTGACTCAAACATTGGGCTCATCCCTAATGATGATATATTTCAATTTTACATTGAGGATTATTATTCTGAAATTGTTTAACAATTTTTAGACACAGATATTCACAGATTGGTAAACCATTGCCCAAATTTATATCTGAGACTCCCTAAGATGCCCTCTATATAACCAAGCAGCAGCATCACCTGCACTACTCCCCATAGTGATCAAAACACTAAACAAACCATGGGTCACAGATATACCTAATCATGTTACTGACCAGTTTCCAGTTTTACACCCTTCATAATTAGGTCATTTTTTGCTATTCAGCACTGTGCTACTTTAATGCCCCTTACACACGGTCGGACTTTGTTCGGACATTCCGACAACAAAATCCTAGGATTTTTTCAGACGGAAGTTGGCTCAAACTTGTTTTGCCTACACACGGTCGCACAAAGTTGTCGGAATTTCCGATCGACAACCACGCGGTCACGTACACCACGTACGACGAGACTAGAAAAGGTCAGTTCAGAACCAAGCGCGGCACCCTATGGGCTCCTTTTGCTAATCTCGTGTTAGTAAAAGTTTGGTGAGAGACGATTCGCGCTTTTTCAGACTCGTGGCTTTCAAATCGTTTTCTGCCGTTCAGTTTGTGCTTGTGGGTTTGTATCTGCTCTTCAGTGCGTGCAAGCAAGTTCCACGTGACTTTAAGTAGTCATTGTATTCTTGTTCGTTCGTTACTGGTTTTCAGGTCGCTCTTCACAGGCCTTGCTGTTCTTCAGTGCGTTCTGTTACTTTGTTCTGAGCAGCCGACCGTTTTCTAGCTATGTTTCGTATGCGTACTCCTCGTAGAGTTCGTGCTGTGTGGGGGCTTGGTGTTGGGGTCCTGACCTTGACACAAGTCCAGTCCATGAACAGGGTGAGGAGGAGTTCATGGACCAAGAATTGGTTGCTTCAGCTTTACCAGTTCTCTCATATGCCTTTGCTCCGTGAGATCCGTGAAAATAATCCTGATGATTTCAGGAACTTTCTCAGGATGACGGACCCCGTATTTCACCGTTTGTTGGCTTCGCTGACCCCTTATATCAGCAGTCAGGATACCTGCATGAGGCAAGCCATCACTCCGGAGCAGAGGTTGGTCGCTACCCTGCGGTATTTGGCCACAGGGAGAAGCCTGCAGGACCTCAAGTTCTCGACAGGCATCTCCCCCCAGGCTCTTCTTTGTGGACATTTACTGCTTGTGTTTGTTTGAGCTGACCCTAACAGAAATGTGTGGAGTGCAGAAAATGTCGTGATTGTGTAACCTTATACAAAGCACTGTTGGCTGTTATTTACTAAATGCAAAGACACTTTTCACTACAAGTGCACTTGCAACTGCACTGAAACTGCACTTGTAGTGCAAAGAGGATTTGCCCTTAGGAAATTACCCCCATTTTCTCATAAAGCAACAATTACATCACCCCAAAAGTGTTGTAGTGTTGAGACAATAATCCACACATTCTTGATGAGCAATCTTTTTAATACCTGTACAATCACATGTGCATTTACCAAAGGTTTTTCTGACAAACCAACATGTTTGTTGTATAACAATTTTTGTGGTGTCATTATCCAAAATCAAAATGTGCATTTTATAGAAAACAGGCCTGTGTAAAACCCACAAGAAAGACACAAATCTTGATCTTACAAAGTTCACATTTGGTAGAACTTGAAGGCAATATCAGACATGAGTATTTAGGAACTGTGTTTGATATTGCGTTCAGATGGGGGGAAATCACCCCAGGAAAAGCCAAATTTGGAAGATGCACACAAATTTCCCAATGTAAACATGTGCTAGCTGCCATCACGGGGGATCAAGGGACGTGTTTTGGGGGAGAAAGCCCTTCCTCACCGCTACTTTATTATTGAGGAAGGGGTTGCACCCCCAAAACGCGTCCATTGATCTCCCGTGATGGCAGATAGCACATGTTGACACACTGTGTGCATCCTCCAAATTTGGCTTTTGGAAAAATCACAAAAACATTTCGCACATTGTAGCAGACAAAAGAAGAAAGTGATTTGGAGGGGCTTTAAACTCGCCCCAAAACATCAATGATGTTTTTATATTTTGGAATAACATCATTGATGTTTTGCTTGATGTTTTCCAATTGTAAATTACACCCCATGATCTCCCCGATCAGGATCTGGGCACTTTCGGATGTGAAAGGATCTTCCTCCACAACCTCACGATCACCTAAAAAGAGAGGAAACCCAAAATAAATTAGGTCTAAAAAATATGCCGCCATCCATCTCTTATCTGAGCCTGTGGTCGCAGACACTCACCTGTTGTGGTGACTACTTCCACCATGTCTTCTTCCTCCTGCTCATCTTGTGTTGGGTGGATTTCCCCTTCTTCCAGAGGGGGGGGGGGCTCTGGTCTCCTCGGATGAGGGGTGTCCTCCGAGTCTTTTCTCCCCTATGTAAAACAAAAATGGTATACTTAGCACACAGATATTTGATGGCAGAACTATAAAGATGAAACATTGCTTGGAAGTGGTGTACAATTGTCTATTTTAGCCGAGTTCCAAGATGTAGCTTTTTTAGTGTCCTTTGTCAAGCTGCAATACTTTACCTGTTTGGTACAAGCTTCACAGATGTAGCCCCCCCCCTATAGTATACACTGGAGCACCTGTGTGGCCCCCTAATAAAAATGGCGTTTTTGTGTCCCACACTAGTGCTCCAGTGTCCAGATGTGAAAACAGCTGCTGAGTGTCCTCTCCTTACACACAATCTAGTTTGCATTTCATTCTAGTAACAAAGCCATCTACACAACCAAATTCTTTGAAGACAAGTATAGGGCCTCAAAATGGTGGCTAAATGCATATGGCCTAAACAATGGTATTTTATCGTCCGAAATAAAAATGTGTGATCCGAACGAATAATGTGCCCATGAACATGAAAGTTGCCATTTTAAACTGTACAACAGTTCCTAAAAGCACATGGAGCAGCACGAACGTAATAAACACAAGAACAATAGGAACACAGCACAACTACTTACTTTTTTGCAGCACTCTCCGGATCTTTCTGTACTGCTCATGTTCTCGTAATTTCAGGTCCGACCACCGCTTCCTGAGCTGATCTTTCGATCGTCGTACCCTGAATTTCCGGTGCAGACTTCTGACCACTTTTGCCATGATCTTGGCCTTTCGGACATTGTGGTTGGGGTAAGGCCCATACTTTCCATCATAGTCGGCCTTCTTCAGGATGTCCACCATCTCCAACATCTCCCCAAAGGACATATTTGAGTCCTTTAATCTCTTTCTGGATCGGGACGTTTCAGGCTCCGGCCTTTCCTCCTCCTCCTCCTCCTCGTTGCTGTAATTAGCACTATCCTGCTGTCTATCCGCCATGTGCTCTTCCTCCACTGTGCCGAACGAAAAGGGGCGGGGAATAGAATAGAAATAATGTCAGGGGCGGGCGGAGTTATACGCATGCGCAGTGTGTATAAATCGTAACGCGCGCGTCTTACGTACGATCTGTGAGCGGAGGAAGGAGCATCGGAGACGCCGATCATGCTAACGAAGGTAGGATCTAAACTTGGGCCTATACTGCTTCGAAATGGAAGCCTATATTGTAACAAGATTAGGGGAGTTTGGCCTGACATTAGGGTTTGTCTTGTGTTGTGTCTTGCAGAGAAAATGGATGGGTTCAACGACCACAATTTCCTGCCCCTCTTTATTGACAAGTACAGGGAGCTGCCCTGTCTGTGGCAAGTGAGACACCCCCACTATAATCACAAACAGAAGAGGCAGGCAGTGCTGGAGAAACTGCTGGAGTTGGTGAAGCCGGTGATCCCCACATCAACCATCCCTTATTTAAAAGCTAAAATTGGTGGCCTGAGGAGCACTTATCTTAGGGAGCGCAAGAAGGTCACAGATTCCCAGAGGTCCGGAGCTGCAGCAGATGACATTTATGTCCCCATGCTGTGGTACTACGAGAGACTGCGATTTCTGTCAGACCACACTGAAGTCAGGGAATCCCTCTCCACTCTTCCTTCCACTCTTCCTTCCACCCCAGCTGAGGCTTCCGATGTCCAACCTGGGCCTTCCAGCCAGGAAGAGGTGGAGGAGCCCAGCTGGAGTCAGGTATAGCATTCTTCGACAGATTTCTGGGCAATAAATAAATGATGTTTACTAGATGTTATTATTGATCATTAATTGCTGATTAAAAAAAGTGTTTTACATATCAATAGACAGTAGTGGTCACCCAAAATTGGGACAAGAATGCAAAATGCTGGGCTCAGAAGGATAGTCTGTTATATTTGTTAACATTGAATTTGCAGCAGTCAGGAGGTGAAAATTGTGTGTGATTGATGTAAAAAAAACTAAAACTATGTCCCTTTTTCATACACAGGAAGACCTCAGCCAGGAGGAGGCTGTGGAATGTGGCAGTCAGGAGGAGGCGGGGATTATTAGTGTCAGGCAGGAGGAGGCGGGGATTATTAGTGTCAGCCAGGAGGAGGCGGGGATTAGTGTCAGCCAGGAGGAGGCGGGGCTAAGTGTCAGCCAAGAGAAGCCTGGGACAAGTCGCAGCCTGACTGAGTCTCAGGTTCCTCCCCTCCGCCTGCCACATAAACGAGCCAGGAAGGCCACTCCCAGTCCTGTGCAGGATTCAGCATACAGGCTGATGCAGGAGGCTTCGGCGTCCCTCAGAGCCTTCCCCAGTCCTGAAGAGGCCTTTGCCTGCATGGCTGCCACCAAATTGCTGGGCATGCAGGAGGGCCAACGCAAGATCTCTGAGGACCTGATTTATAAAGTCCTTCGTAAGGGGGAGAGTGGGGAACTGACACACAAGACGGATGTCATTGAGATCGACGATCCTCCTCCTCCTCCTCCTCCTGCTGCCACAACTCCACCACCACAGCCACAGTGTGGAAGGAGGCGTGGAAGGAAGACCAAAGAGTGATGACCCTGGGTTCAGTCTGGTCTGACAGAAGATGCAGTCCCTCGTATGACCACAGCCTGGGGACACAGATGTCATCTGCTGCTTTCTGGATCTCTGGAACTTCTGGACCAGACTGCCCTCCCTTAGATATGGACTCCTCAGGCCACCAATTTTGCTTTTAAATAATTGATGTCTGCCCTGGGGGTCCAAGGCTTCGCCCACTTCTGCAGTTTCTCCAGCGTTGCCTCCCTCTTTGTTTATAGTTGTGACCCCTTAATAAAATATTTTTAGGTAAATTCTACTCTCCTGTGTGTGTTTTCATCCAAAAAGGACAGTTTGTTGGTGAGGATTCAGGTACATTTCTAACATAAAATGTGAAATTAACAAGGGACAACAACACCAAACAATCTCCTACAGATTAAATAGAACAACATATCAATGGTGTTGTGGGAACTTGTCACAAAAAACACACAAACATTTTCGGGAGTACAAATCAAAAGCACCAAAAAAAAAATTAAAAAAGAGAAACACAAAAAAAGATTCTACATTAAAGTCAAAAAAAAAAAAATATGTTGTCAGATGTGAGAAATCAAAATATATTGAGGGAATCCCGATAAATAGTAATGAAAGAAGTTTGTGAGAAGTGTGTGTGAATATGAGCAGCAAAACGACTTAATTCTTGTCACATTATAAAGAAGAAGAGAGTGCGCTGTATTAAACCATTTTTAACATTGCAGCGTGACGAAAGTGCTGTATCCATTGCGAACGCTAAGTTTACCAGAACGAGCTGTCCCGTGTCGGAATTTCTTCTGAGCATGCGTGGCACTTTGTGCGTCGGAACAGGCCACACATGGTCGGAATTGACGCGATCGGATTTTGTTGTCGGAAAATTTTATCTCCTGCTGTCCAACTTTGTATGTCGGAAAATCCGATGGAAAATGTCCGATGGAGCCCACACACGGTCGGAATTTCCGACAACACGCTCCGATCGGACAATGTCCATCGGAAAATCCGACCGTGTGTACGGGGCATAACTGTCATTTGCGTCGTCATGCAACACTAAACACAAATATATATATATATATATTTTTTTTTTTTTTGTTTTGTTTTTCTTAAAGAATACTTTTTATTACATTTGTTTACTTTAACATTTTAGTTTTTTTTTTAACTTTTTTCTTTTTTTTACATATTCTCATCAGAGTAGTTTAATGTCACCACAGTAATGGGGCGTACTCACGGTCAGATTTTTTTGGCTACAAAGGTCCGACAGCCCGTCCGACAAACTTTCGATGGACTTTTGGCGGACTTGCGGTGGACTTTCTAATGAACGGACTTGCCTACATACGATCACACAAAAGTCCGACGGATTCGTACGTGATGACGTACACCAGACTAAAATAAGGAAGTTGATAGCCAGTAGTCAATAGCTGCCCTAGCGTGGGTTTTTGTCTGTCTGACTAGCATACAGACGAGCAGATTTCTGCGTCCGGCGAAGTTACGACGTAAAGATTTGAAACATGTTCCAAATCTAAATCTAAAGTCCATCAGATTTGCGACTGGAAAAGTCCGTTGAAAGTCCGGGGAAGGCCACACATGATCGGATTGTCCGCCGGATTTGGTCCATCGGTGTCCGTCGGACTTTTGTAGCTGAAAAGTCCGACCGTGTGTATGCCCCATAACACTATACTACTCAGCAGGGGAGGGGGCGATCAGAGATTTTTTTTTACTCCACTGATTGTTGATGATTAATGAGGATCATTGTAACAGCAATGTTTTGGACTCTTATGAATGGGTTATATTCATCCAGCTGTGATTGCTAGTGATCTGTGATTGGCTACAGCTAATCACATGGTACATGGTGCTCTGCGCTGTAGACAACGGCGTGCAGGCGCACTGAAAGTGCCGTTTCTAACAGCGATTGTACCGTTAGTGGCGGCTCCTGTGCGAATGCGTGGGAGTGAGGTCATCGTGGCTCCGGCCAATCACAGCGCCGGAGCCACGATATTCGGAAGGAAGATGGACGCTTCGTGAAATAGGGGACAGCAGTGACATCGCAGGCTCCTGTGTCAGGTAAGTGACACATAATGAGCTACTATGCGATGCATAGTAGCCCAATTATGCTTTACCTTTGCAGGGAAACAAAGAGGAAGTAAAACCCATCAGGTTTACTTCCTCTTTAATACCCCCTTCTCCTGGAAAAATAAGTTTAATGTTTGAAGTTGTTACTCACAACTGAGGTCCTCCAGCCACTGTATTAGCTTATGTTCCCCATCTCTGGACTCTTTCCAGTTCAAGGGCATCCTTCCACAGGATTGGTGACCAAAGTTGGACCACATACTAAAGATGTGGCTGAACCACAGTTTTGCAAAGTGGTAGAATTATAGTTTTATCTCTTGAGTAAATACCCTTTTTACTGCATGCTAATAGTCGTTACTCACTGAAGTTGTTATTCACAACTGAGGTCCTCCAGCCACTGTATTAGCTTATGTTCCCCATCTCTGGACTCTTTCCAGTTCAAAGGCATCCTTCCACAGGATTGGTGACCAAAGCTGGACCACATACTAAAGATGTGGCTGAACCACAGTTTTGCAAAGTGGTAGAATTATAGCTTTATCTCTTGAGTAAATACCCTTTTTACTGCATGCTAATAGTCTGCTAGATATGCTTGCTGCAGCTTTGCATTGCATGCTATTGTTGAGTCTATCATCTACCAGGACCTCCAGATGCTTTTCCAACTTTGATTCCCCCAGATGTTTTGCCCCTAATGAGTAACTTTCATGCACCCTTTGAGCTCCTAAGTGCATTACATTATTTTTTTCAATATTAAATTGCATCTGCCACATAGCTGCCTACACCTCTATTTTAACTAGGTATTCTTGTAAAGTTGTTATATCTTTTTGAAACATAGAAACATAGAAGAGTGATGGCAGAAAAAAGACCAAGTGGTCCATTGAGTCTTCCCCAATTTTTATGATAGTTGTGAAGTAATTGCCCTGCTTAGTATTTGTTGATGGTACAATGCAGAGACTGACCTACCTCTATATCTTTGAAGAACAAATTAAACAGAATTGGTTCCAGGACAGAGTCCTGGGGCGCACCGCTCACAACTTGAGACCATTCAGAAAAAAGCCATTAATCACCACCATTTGGACATACCACTCATGAGTTTTGTATTTGTTTCATTTCATGTGATGCCTTTTTGGCCTTGACTTGTTGATGTACAAGTTGATGTAAAATGTTTGTTTTCAATGTTCTTATATTTGTGCAAATATGATTGATTTATGAATGCATTTGTTTTTGTTTTTCAGCAATATTTTTAAAGGCTATGCAGTTTGTGTATATCATATGGCTAGTATACGTGAAGCATTTCATGGCCCGTATGCCCACAAGGAAGGACCAGAGTATCATTGGTCAATGTATGAAGGCAAAGTACCTTATCCAAGGCCTGGCTCAGTGAGTTTTTTTTGCCATTAAAGTACAAATAAAAGTTCCTGAATGACAGACAGCGATGAATGTTTCGTCCCACTATAGTACAAGCAGGCACCACCTACATGAGAGTGGCAACTGTGTCCTGAATTCAAGGGCAGTGCAGACTGTTGCCATTCCCATCAGAGGAAGTAGCATTAGGTGAACTTGACTGGCAGGCTCAATAGGTGTTTGTGGAACTTTCAGGAACAAAGAGGGAGGGCAAGAGAAAACTGTCAGTGCAGGCACATTTATAATTAAGTGCTGCATCATATCTTTTTAATAGGAGGCCATAGTTCTACTTTAAGTGTTTTAAGCTTACACAAGATAATGTATTTTCAACTAAATTCACAAAAGACATGTTACCTGCCAAAAATAACTACCAGCTTTCTGCAATCATTTTATGCTATTTCTTTGTGCCTCCAGCTGAGCTAAATTATTCAGCGTGGAACGGCGTGACACATCAAACTAATGCAATGCCAAGCAGCAATCAAATTGCATGTGACTGTTAATTAAGCCATGAAATCTCACTATGGAACCGTCTCTGTGTTGGTTGCATGGAGTTCTAAACTTGGAATTATTATTGTGATTGTTGAAGGGAATGGATATGTAATTACCCAAGTATTGATAGAACACATTGCACTAATCCTTGGTGAGGGTTCAAATTGTGGCTCCTATTATTTACAGGCATACAGTCCACACTTTTTAAATGCTTTCTATGAGTCAGCTGTCAGGTGTGTGGTGTGGATGTCTGATGACACATTGGGGAAGAACTAATTATTATTATATTTCAATTCCATATTTGATTCGCAAATTCAATTTGTTTTCCAGAACTAATACTAATCTGGATTTCTGCCTACTAGTTCTTTCTAGACTTTTAACACAATAGAGAATTTTTCAAACTGAAAGAAATGCACAAAATATTTGTGTATAGAGACAAGTGTGCAACTACCATATATACTCGAGTATAAGTCGAATTTTTCAGCCCATGTTTTGGGCTGAAAAAAGCCACCTCGACTTATACTCGAGTCAGTTAATAAAAATGCCCGAAATGGAAGAGAAAGGGGGCGGGGCCATGCCGCTGGGTGGCGCTCGTGAATGGCCCGGCGCCCCTGCGAGGTTCCCCTCCCCTAATGCTGTGTCATATGTCCCACCTTGTGTTACCCCTCCCTCCCATGCCGTTTTACATCGTCAGCCACATAGTGATGTCCCACCTCCTCTTGTGACAGACAGCATAGTGTTCCAATGCTAGAAATCACTGTGCCGTATGTCATAGGAGGCGGGACATTGCTACCGTGGTGGCTGCATCTGACACAGCGCGATCTCACATGCGGTGAGTGAAATAACAGTACTCCACTCCAGTACCATATACAGTACCAGTACCATATATGTTATGTTTTATATATATATATATATATATATATATCAGATCTGGGACCAGATTATTTATAGTGTATTGGGACCAGGTTGTGTGTATTGGGACCAGGTTGTATGTATTGGGACCATGTTGTGTGACATTTACAATGGCTACTGTATATATAATGGGCACTGGCAGGCTATATACCGGTATAATGGACACTGGCAGGCTATATACCAGTATAATGGACACTGGCAAGCTGTATATAATGGGCACTGACAGGCTGTATATAATGGACACTGGAAGGCTGCATATAATGGACACTGGCAGGCTGTATATAATGGACACTGGCAGGCTGTATATAATGGACACTGGCAGGCTATATATCGGTATAATGGACACTGGAAGGCCGTATATAATGGACACTGGAAAGCCGTATATAATGGACACTGGCAGGCTGTATATAATGGACACTGGTAGAATGTATATTATGAGCCCTAACACAGTCTGCTCTATGCAAACAGTCATGTCATCACATTCCGTAATATCATCAGCCTGCATTAGGCCTCAAACTATACAAGTCTTCTTTTTTTTTATCCTGTTAGAAATGGATCCCAATACTTCTACCGGTAAATACTGGACCAAAACAAAAACGCAGGTCATACGAAGCTGGTTTCAAACTTAAGGTTGTGTCAAGAGCAGAAGAAAGCAGTAACAGTATTGCAAGTAGGGAATTTTGTGTTAGTGAAAAACAAGTGAGGGACTGGCGGAAAATGAAAGCTGACTTGGAGAAGATTCCAAAGGATAAAAAAGCTTGACGTGGTTTAACAACTTCATATGGGGCTCTAGAGACTGAATTGCATAAATGGGTTATGGAGTGTCGTCAAAATGGTTACACGCATGGGAATTCGCTTACGTGCCCTTCAAGATGACAAAATAAAAGCACCAGGCATTGAAAATGTTGTTGCGTCAGCAGGATGGTGTACCGGCTTCATGAATAGGTTTGGCCTATGTTTGCGGCAAAGAACAAAGATTTCACAGAAGTTGCCAGAAGACCTTGATGAAAAAGTGATGTAATTCCATTCATTCATCATAAAACAAAGAAGGATCCATAACTATGACCTGGGAGATATTGGAAATATGGATGATACACCTATGACCTTTGATCTTCCAAGCAACAGAACTGTGGCAAGTTTGGGAGCCAAAACTATTTTTCTCAGAACCACAGGAAATGAAAAATGCCATTTCTCAGTCATTCTGTCATGTTTGGCTAATGGAACCAAGCTGCGGCCTGTCAGTGTTTTTAAAAGAAAGACCTTGCCTAAAAAGGTCAAATTCCCACCACGAATTACAGTGCACGCACATATTAAAGGCTGGATGGATGAAGATGGAACAAAAAAATGGCTGGAAGAAATTTGGAACGGACGACCAGGAGCAGCCTTAAAGAAAAAAACATCATTGCTAGTTTGGGATATGTTCAGAGCCAACACATCTGATGACATAAAAAAATTGGCAAAATCTTCTCAAGTTACTTTGGCCGTTATTCCAGGTGGGCTTACATCTGTATTGCAGCTGCTAGATGTGTGTTTAAATAAACCTTTCAAAGACCGTGTGCAAAAGATGTAGCATGAATGGATGTCATCTGGTCAAGCCCGACTGACAAAAGATGGAAATCTGATGAAGCCCGACATAGAATTGATAGCAACATGGGTTCGTGACGCATGGGAAGAGATTCCGGAGGACATGGTGCAACGCGCCTTCAAGAAATGTGGCATTAGTAATGCTATGGATGGCAGTGAAGACAGTGCTTTGTTTGAGAACGACAGCAGTGACAGTGATGACTTGCGAACTCAGTGATGATGACAATGTCTATGCTGATAACCTCACACCAGCTAATGCCGAAGCTCTGTTTGGACATACAGATGATGAGGAGGATTCCAGTTTTGAAGGATTTTAACTCATGTGTTTTAGCTTCATTGCTGATTGAGCTAAGGTTTCTGTACTTTTAAAGTTATTGTTGATACCATATAGTTTTTAATGACCCTCTTTTCCACTTACAGAGCTAGTTTACTGAATTTCCCACCCTAGTCTTATACTCAAGTCAACACGTTTTTCCAGTTTTTTGTGGTAAAATTAGGTGCCTCGACTTATATTCGGGTTGACTTATACTCAAGTATATACGGTACATGCATTTTGTACATAGCAATATACTTCTCTTGTACGTTCCCTACATTTCCCCTATGCATTTTTATTTAAAGAATAAATGAAAAGAAAGCTAAAGAGATGCCCATATGCCCATATGATAGATGCCCATATGATAGCTCTATTTTTAAATTCATGTGTAGGAACAAATCCTTTGCAAAATCAGTTTGCATGACCATAACTCTTATTTTTAACCCTGAATAGAATTATTAAAAAAAAAACAGATATTGTTCTTAATGGAGTTAATACAGAAAAATGTATGTTGCCCGTCTGAGACCTGATCCCTCAGTGTGTTTATAGTGAACTCCTCTGTGTCTATAACAAACAAAAATATGCTAATGCTATTTGTTGTTGTTTGTACTTGTTTAATGGATTGCCATTATATCTGAACACTACAGCCAAAAGTGAGGACTTTTTTCTGCAGGTGAATATTGAAATCCAGAACCATGGTCCCTTCCACTTTTTAGTCATGTATGGATGAGAAGCAGGGTTCAGATATAATTTATACTGGAAAAAATAAGTTTTATTTATATATGTTATCAGGAAATTCATATACAATGTGTGTGTGTGTGTTTTTTACATATTATGTTTGGATTATGATGTACTAGTTCACAGTTGTGTTGCACATACTTGTCCTGTGGTTGATATTTAAACAACTGGCATTGTGTTTTCTTTTTTGTCGGATTTCCAGTGTGCAAGCAAGGTAAATGGAGGTCATTACGGGACTACCAAGGATTATCCAGATGAGGCTTTACGCTTTGCAAGGAGTCACCCTCTGATGTATGAAACCATTAAACCTGTCCATAAAAGGCCTATTCTTGTAAAGGTTGATGGAAAATACAACTTAAAACAGATTGCTGTAGACAGAGTGGAGGCAGAGGATGGTCAATATCATGTTATGTTTCTAGGAACAGGTACAAACCTTATTATACACAATGTTAATTGGTTACATTCATTTTTATTTGTATAAAACCTGTACAATTGTCTTATTTGTAAATAAGAAATACATTTACTATTAAAAATTACATTAAATAAACCAAAATCATTATGTTTTTTGTATAGGAACTGAAATAATACACATGTAATCATTTACATTTTTATTTTACAAAAATACATTTATTACAGGGAAAACACAGTTTACAGAGAATTATATGGCTTTAGTATAACAATCCTAAGGCAGTCTGCTTGCTTTTTTTGGCTGCCTGATTTAATTACCACATTAAGACATCGAGGATGATTTGTTAAAGGTGCAGAGGCTGTTGAATGTTAGTAAATAACGTAAAACTGTTTCGGTTTGAATACCCAATAATGCGCTAGCAAAAATCCTATTTTTTTTACTGCACATAATTGGACATCCAAACTGAACACAGGTTCTTTTTTAACTAACATTCACTTTGTGAAGTGAACATGCTTTTTTCAAGATGAACACCCTCTGCTCTTTTAGTAACTCAGTCCCACTGTTTCTTTTCTAGGGGAGGAAATGTGTTTCTCCTCTGCTTTTCAGGTATAGTCACCACATGGGCTGTAACTAGCATAGTAGTAAATCAATGTTTAGAAAAGCCAGACAGTAGCCAAAAGCTTGCTGGTTTTAAGTTCAACAAATCATTCCGTCTGCATCATACATGAACAAGCTGCACGCATTTAAAATTGACATTAGGTCTGCCATTATGTAGAACCTCTCTGTTATGTTATATATCACAAATATTTCAATCCATACACAAATCTGCCTGGTTCTAGAACATTTATAGTGTTTGCAAACCCTTATATATACCCACTGAAGTGACAAGCCCCAGGTGATACACAGAGATGAAACAAATTCTCTTACATAAGTTGTACGTGTTTATCTGTACCTTCTCCTCTCTAAAGCCTCCTAGAACACAAAAATTAAAGGTTATTTCTCTACAGTATATGGCAGGAGGTTGGGATCTATCATCATACACTGCACAGCATGAGCACAGAGCTCAATTAAACCTCAAACGTAGGTGGAGGGAAGAGTCACACACCCCTCTCCACAGAAAATATACTGTACACAGCTATGGCTGTCAGCTGCTGAGTGCTGGAGAGTCTCATCAGTGACTCGTGCAGATAGCAGAAGGATGAGACAGATGAGAGAAACAACACTGTGCTTTGAATTGAGGCTAGCACACACTATAAAAGGATATGATTTGTTCATTTGTTAATGTTGGAGGTTTACAACCACTTCATACGTAATAAAAGCTAAAGTCAACAGTATACAGCTGGACATCAACTTATATCTTCATATCTGTCATTCAAAGATGTTCTTTTTAATAAAGTTAAATCATATAGGTGATCTATGATTTTAAAGTCACACCAACGAATCAGTTAGGAGGACTATTTACAATAATTGTTAAAATGCAGTACTTAAATTCATTTTTTTAATTTCATAATATCATTGTATTACAATTAAACATTTATAGTGTTTAAAATCAATTTTATATGAGCATTTTTTTTATCAAACACATTTTGCTGTGCCATGATTACTGATCACAATAGATTGTAGCTGTGCAGTAGAGCAATGTGTACACGTGCCCTTAATCATGTTAAATACATCAAACTTTAATCACAACATCTTTCCCCTTTCCCCAATTTCATGTACATTAGATAATGGAATTGTGCTAAAAATTATTACCATCTACAATCAGGAAAAAGAAACTATGGAAGAAGTAATTCTTGAAGAACTTCAGATATTTAAGGTATGTTTATATTAGTGAGTATCCTGCCCAGGTTCGCCATCTATTAAATGCATTATGAATTACTGTTTTATGATTTCATATTGTATACTAGACAGTCAATACTTAAAAAAGATCTAAAGCCGAAACTTTTTTGGAGGAAAAAATGTAAATCCTGTAAGGTTCTTTGTTTATCAAACACTAACAAAGCTGTGCTCCTAATCTAAGAATAAAAGGAATACATTAAAACTATAAGAACCCCTTAGCTGCTGCATAATTATCACACATGATATAATAAGATAAATAAAAAAATATACAACTCTAAAAAATCTAATAATATAATTGATAGTGCAAAGATCTTTTTTAAACCAAATATCTGTGTGCAACCTGATGTGCAAAACAATGCGTAAAAAGTGCAAACATATAAATCACATGATAACAATGTCCTTCAGTTAAAACCAGGTATGAGTGTCTATTAGGGATGAGCCGAACACCCCCCTGTTCGGTTCGCACCAGAACATGCGAACAGGAAAAAAGTTTGTTCGAACATGCGAACACCGTTAAAGTCTATGGGACACGAACATGAATAATTAAAAGTGCTAATTTTAAAGGCTTATATGCAAGTTATTGTCATAAAAAGTGTTTGGGGACCTGTGTCCTGCCCCAGGGGACATGGATCAATGCAAAAAAAAGTTTTAAAAACGGCCGTTTTTTCAGGAGCAGTGATTTTAATAATGCTTAAAGTCAAACAATAAAAGTGTAATATCCCTTTAAATTTCGTACCTGGGGGGTGTCTATAGTATGCCTGTAAAGGGGCGCATGTTTCCTGTGTTTAGAACAGTCTGACAGCAAAATGACATTTTGAAGGAAAAAACTCATTTAAAACTACCCGCGGCTATTGCATTGCCGACAATACACATAGAAGTTCATTGATAAAAACGGCATGGGAATTCCCCAAAGGGGAACCCCGAACCAAAATTAAAAAAAAAATATGACGTGGGAGTCCTCCTAAATTCCATACCAGGCCCTTCAGGTCTGGTATGGATATTAAGGGGAACCCCGGCCAAAATTTTAAAAAAAAAATGACGTGGGGTTCCCCCTAAATTCCATACCAGACCCTTCAGGTCTGGTATGGATTTTAAGGGGAACCCCGCGCCAAAAAAAAAAAAAAAAAAAAAACGGCGTGGGGTCCCCCCAAAAATCCATACCAGACCCTTATCCGAGCACGCAACCTGGCAGGCCGCAGGAAAAGAGGGGGGGACGAGAGTGCGGCCCCCCCTCCCTCCTGAACCGTACCAGGCCACATGCCCTCAACATTGGGAGGGTGCTTTGGGGTAGCCCCCCAAAACACCTTGTCCCCATGTTGATGAGGACAAGGGCCTCATCCCCACAACCCTGGCCGGTGGTTGTGGGGGTCTGCGGGCGGGGGGCTTATCGGAATCTGGAAGCCCCCTTTAACAAGGTGACCCCCAGATCCCGCCCCCCCCCTGTGTGAAATGGTAAGGGGGTACATAAGTACCCCTACCATTTCACGAAAAAAGTGTCAAAAATGTTAAAAATGACAAGAGACAGTTTTTGACAATTCCTTTATTTAAATGCTTCTTCTTTCTTCTATCTTCCTTCATCTTCTGGTTCTTCTGGTTCTTCTGGCTCTTCTGGTTCTTCCTCCGGCGTTCTCGTCCAGCATCTCCTCCGCGGCGTCTTCTATCTTCTTCTCCTCGGGCCGCTCTGCACCCATGGCATAGGGGGAGGCTCCCGCTCTTCTCTTCTTCTTTTCTTCTCTTCTGTTCTTCTTCATTTTCTTCTCCGGGCCGCTCCGCAATCCATGCTGGCATGGAGGGAGGCTCCCGCTGTGTGACGGCGCTCCTCGTCTGACAGTTCTTAAATAACCGGGTGGGCGGGGCCACCCGGTGAACCCCGCCCCCCTCTGACGCACGGTGACTTGACGGGACTTCCCTGTGACGTCACGGGGAATGCCACAGGGAAGTCCCGTCAAGTCACCGTGCGTCAGAGGGGGGCGGGGTCACCGGGTGGCCCCGCCCCCCGTTATTTAAGAACTGTCAGACGAGGAGCGCCGTCACACAGCGGGAGCCTCCCTCCATGCCAGCATGGATTGCGGAGTGGCCCGGAGAAGAAAATGAAGAAGAACAGAAGAGAAGAAAAGAAGAAGAGAAGAGCGGGAGCCTCCCCCCTATGCCATGGGTGCGGAGCGGCCCGAGGAGAAGAAGATAGAAGACGCCGCGGAGGAGATGCTGGACGAGAACGCCGGAGGAAGAACCAGAAGAGCCAGAAGAACCAGAAGAACCAGAAGATGAAGGAAGATAGAAGAAAGAAGAAGCATTTAAATAAAGGAATTGTCAAAAACTGTCTCTTGTCATTTTTAACATTTTTGACACTTTTTTCGTGAAATGGTAGGGGTAATTATGTACCCCCTTACCATTTCACACAGGGGGGGGCCGGGATCTGGGGGTCACCTTGTTAAAGGGGGCTTCCAGATTCCGATAAGCCCCCCGCCCGCAGACCCCCACAACCACCGGCCAGGGTTGTGGGGATGAGGCCCTTGTCCTCATCAACATGGGGACAAGGTGTTTTGGGGGGCTACCCCAAAGCACCCTCCCAATGTTGAGGGCATGTGGCCTGGTACGGTTCAGGAGGGAGGGGGGGCCGCACTCTCGTCCCCCCCTCTTTTCCTGCGGCCTGCCAGGTTGCGTGCTCGGATAAGGGTCTGGTATGGATTTTTGGGGGGACCCCACGCCGTTTTTTTTTTTTTTTTTGGCGCGGGGTTCACCTTAAAATCCATACCAGACCTGAAGGGTCTGGTATGGAATTTAGGGGGAACCCCACGTCATTTTTTTTTTTTAATTTTGGCCGGGGTTTCCCTTAATATCCATACCAGACCTGAAGGGCCTGGTATGGAATTTAGGGGGACTCCCACGTCATTTTTTTTTTTTAATTTTGGTTCGGGGTTCCCCTTTGGGGAATTTCCATGCCGTTTTTATCAATGAACTTCTATGTGTATTGTCGGCAATGCAATAGCCGCGGGTAGTTTTAAATGAGTTTTTTCCTTCAAAATGTCATTTTGCTGTCAGACTGTTCTAAACACAGGAAACATGCGCCCCTTTACAGACACACTATAGACACCCCCCAGGTACGAAATTTAAAGGGATATTACACTTTTATTGATTGACTTTAAGCATTATTAAAATCACTGCTCCTGAAAAAACGGCCGTTTTTAAAACTTTTTTTTGCATTGATCCATGTCCCCTGGGGCAGGACCCAGGTCCCCAAACACTTTTTATGACAATAACTTGCATATTAGCCTTTAAAATTAGCACTTTTGATTTCTCCCATAGACTTTTAAAGGGTGTTCCGCGGCATTCGAATTTGCCGCGAACACCCCTAATTGTTCGCTGTTCGGTGAACTTGCGAACAGCCAATGTTCGAGTCGAACATGAGTTCGACTCGAACTCGAAGCTCATCCCTAGTGTCTATGCAGGAGAATATAAAGGGCAGTCTGATCATTCGTTGATGCGTCCTTTTACAGAAGAAAATGTCTGCTCCTTTACCACAATCAAATGACATTTAAAACACACTGCCAAACAGTCATGACTATGATAAGTTAGTAAAAAAAACAAAACACTTGATTGTCAATAGTGATTTTGTTTCTTTCCAAGTTTCATAAACACACCCTATCAGTGCGTATACAAGGCAGAGAAAGAAGAATCAAAGTGCAATGCGTTAATTTTCAATAATATTAAAACTGTAATAGAAACACTAGAACACAACTATTGCCCATGTTCTTTGTTTGTCATTTGTGTCACATTGGGGAGATTTGACAGTTGTCACTGGAACAAGTATGCCTTTTGGAAGGTTTCCCTTTCATTTCTTGTTCTGGTAACAGCTCATTTTTTATTTATTTTTTTTTATTTTCCCTTACTTTCTCTTTCTATGGCAAAGGCCACCAGAACAAATACAGAAAGGCAATCTTCCTTAGAGGGAAACAGACAGCATTAACAAACTGAAATGGGTTCTAACCCTTCCAAAACCTTCCTAACCCTTCCAAAACCCATCCAAAACAGTTTTGGCCTTTCATACACTAACATTTTTCACATACATTTTCAAAGTGTTTATAACACTTTTGCTTTTTACCTTCCTATGACATAATGAGATAATGACATATGACAAAACTGAGATAACTAAAAGGTTTTATTGTTTTAAAGTAGGGTAGTTTAAAAACATATGTCAGAGGTGTGCCCACATTAGCAAAATTTCAATTTTACTTCAGAAATTTTTAGTTTAGTGAGGTAAACATCTCCATAAAAAGTGCACAACGTTTTTTTTGTAGGCAGGCAACAACTACATCCTCCATATTTAAATGCTTAGCTATGAAAAAAGTAACACATGTATGTGACATCTTTTCATGCTTAGAAAGACTTTGCAATGTGATAACTTTTTCATGATTTTACATTGTTGATTTTATCACATTTTCTGCAGTCTTAACCTCTTACCCACTGGGCACTTATACCCCCTTCCTAACCAGACCAATTTTCAGCTTTCGGTGCTCTCACATTTTGAATGACAAATACTCAGACATGCAACACTGTACCTATATGAAAAGTTTGTCCTTTTTTCACACAAATAGAGCTTTCTTTTGGTGGTATTTAATCACCTCTGGGGGGTTTTTTTTGCACTATAAAAGAAAAAATACCGACAATTCTGTAAAAAAAAAGAATTTTTCTTGGATTCTGTTATAATTTTTTGAAAATTAGTAATTTTTCTTCATAAATTTTGGCCAATATGCATACTGCTACATATCTTTGGTAAAAATAACCAAAATTAGTGGATATCATTTGGTCTTTGTGAAAGTTATAGTGTCCACAAGCTATGGTGCCAATCTCTGAAAATTGATCACACCTGATGCACTGAGGGTCTCATTTCTCAAAGTACAAATACCCCACAAATGACCTCTTTTTGGAAAGTAGACATTCCAAGGTATTTAGTAAGAGGCATGGTGAGTTGTTTGAGGCTGTAATTTTTTCCCACAATTCTTTGCTAAATCAAATTTTTTCTGCACAAAATTGTTATATTAGCAGGTTATTTCCCTCACACAGCATACATAGCACAAATTACACCCCAAAACACATTCTGCTACTCCTCCTGAGTATGGAGATACCACATGTGTGAGACTTTTACACAGCATGGCCACATACAGAGGCCCAACATGTGGGGAGCGCCATCAGGCGTTCTTGGAGCATAAATTACACATATAATTTCTTGACTACCTCTTACACTTTTGAAGGCCCTGGAGCACCAGGACAATGGAAATTACCAAAAATGACCCCATTTTGGAAAGAAAACAACCTAACATATAATCTATGAGGCATAATGAGTCTTTTGAACATGTCATTTTTTTTCTACAAGTTTTTGGAAAATGTGTAAAAAAAAATGAAAACGCTTTTTTTTACACAAAGTTGTCCATTTATACAAAATTTCCAACAAATAGCATGTACATGCCAAAAATTACACCCCAAAATAGATTCTACTACTCCTCCTGAGTACGGCGATACCACATGTGTGGGACTTTTACACAGCCTGGCCACATAGAGAGGCCAAACATGCAGGGAGCACCATCAGGTGTTCTAGGGGCATAAATGTCAAATCTAATTTGACTACCTATTACACTTTTGTGAGGCACTCCAGTGGCATAGATGTGGCATGGATGAGCATGTATGGGGATGGATGAGCCGTGGATGGGGATGGCTAAGAATGAATGAGTATGCCTGAATATGGCTGAGTACGGCTATGTACGGCTGGGTATGGCTGAGTACGGCTGGGTACGGCTGGGTACGGCTGAGTAGGGCTGAGTGCGGCTGGGTACAGCTGGGTGCGGCTGGGTACATCTGAGTACGACTGGGTACGGCTGAGTATGACTGAGTACGGCTGCGTACGGCTGGGTGCGGCTGGGTACAGCTGAGTACGGCTGGGTACGGCTGGTACGGCTGAGTACGGCTGGGTACGGCTGAGTATGACTGGGTATGGCTGAGTACGACTGGGTATGCTAAGTACAGCTGAGTGTGACTGAGTACGGCTGGGTGTGGCTGAGTGCGGCTGAGTATTTCTGAGTATGGCTGGGTAGGATTAGGGAACGGCTGAGTATGATTGGGAATGGCTAAGTATGGCTGGGTATGGCTGAGTGCAGCTGAGTACAGCTGGGTGCGGCTGAGTGTAGCTGAGTATGGCTGAGTATGGCTGGGTGTGGCTGAGTACAGCTGGGTATGGCTGAGTACAGCTGGGTACGGCTGAGTACGGCTGGGTACGGCTTGGTGCGGCTGGGTATGGCTGAGTACGGCTGGGTGTGACAGGGTGTGGCTGAGTATGGCTGGGTACGGCTGAATATGGCTGAATACGGCTGAGTACGGCTGGGTAAGGCTGAGTGTGGCTGAGTATGGCTGAGTACGGCTGGGTACGACTGGGTACGGCTGATTACGACTGGATACGGCTGGGTACAGCTGGGTATGGATGGGATGGCTGAGCATGGATGGATGGATGAGTATTGCTGAGCATGGATGAGTATTGATGAGTATGGATGAATGGATGAGTATTGATGAGGATAGATGGACGAGTATTTCTAAGGATGGATGGATGAGTATTGCTGAGGATGGATGGATGAGTATTGCTGAGGATGGATGGAAGAGTATTGCTGAGGATGGATGGATGGCTGAGTATGGATGGCTGAGAATTGATGAGGAAGGATGGCTGATTATTAATGAGGATGGATAGATGGCTTGATGAGTGTTGGAGTTATCACATATCAGCGCTGTGAGCACCGCACATCCAGCCCACAGCACTGCTGCCTCTGATCTCTCCCCTCTCTATACCGATTGATACAGAGGAGAGAGAGAAACCGGACATGATGCCGGTTTGTTTACAAGTAATCGCTTCGTCATTTGACTGAGCGATCACTAGGTAAATGGCCGCTATCCTCTAGACCTGGCGGTCACGGATATTCCCGGTGCGTGCCCCTGGGAGGACGTCAATGTACGCCTTCCCAGAGTTATCCAACCGTGCTGCAGCCGTCATTCAGCTATTGCACGGTCGGCAAGCGGTTAAACTTCTCTGGTGCACTCACATGTGACAGATTTGCTTTATTAGGAGAATGCATTTAACACAGTGCAATCCATTCTGTTCTCCTCATACACTAGGCTGAGTCATTGTAAAAGTAGATCATTACTGTACAATCACTATTTATTTGACTGGCACCTGATAAAGTATGAGTCAAACAGATATAATTAATCTCCCTGTCATCCACTGTCACTTCTATTGATCTTGTTTTGTTTTTTTGTTTTTTACCAGAATCCTGAACCTATAACTTCAATGGAAATTTCAGCAAAAAGAGTATGTTTTTATAACCTGTTTATAACACACTAAATGTATTTGAAGATAATTCATTTTTAGCAGAGTGTAACTTGAAATATGTCATTGTTTAATGTAAATAATTTTAAGATGAATGCAAATCTTGCCTGTATATATAGTAACATTAAACCCAATATATGACATTTTATCTAAGGATGTAAAAGAGTAACATCTGCTTGTGTGTGCTGCTGTTTTTCTTCAAACTGTATTCTGTGGTTGTAATTACCTGGTGAATCTGCTAGTTCCCTATTCAGAGTAGCAATGCTATTGAGGGCAATCTAAAATCTTCAGCATTGACACTCGGCCTGTACATGCTCTGAATTCTTGGTGAGAATGCTGTGAACTTCTCTTTCTTCTACAGCAAGCCCCCCCCCCCCCCCCCCATGACACTCCTCCATGTCATATGGTGTATCATATGGGGTGTCATGCAGGGCGCTATTCAGGGCAGCTCAAGTATCATGACTTAGAGTGGATCATTTTCTCATTTATATATACAGTAGATAGATATATCCGCCCCCTTAATCTCTATGCGCCAGCCCCTAATCTCCATGCGGTGCGCTTGACACATAGAGTTCTACAAGTTTTTTATTTTGTGTAGCACAAGATTGGAGCTAGAGGCTCTAATTGACTTCAAAAAGGTTGGGCCCACCCACCCACTTGTGATATTAGCGAATGTTGATTCGCTATTGTCATCCTGCTTTTCCTCCCAGCCAATCAGGATAGGAAGCGGGTCCTAAGACCAGATTGACCAGGAGGAGAAACCGGGAAAGCCACCCGTGACCTGGATGGGGTAAGTGCGGGGCTGGCGGGCTTGTGAGCGGGTGAGCGGGGCTAGCAAGCAGGCAGAGGTGTGTGGTTTGTTTGCCGCCCCCCCAAAATGTGATATAAATAGATAGATGAAATAGATAGATAGATAGATAGATAGATAGATAGATAGATAGATAGATAGATAGAATAACGTAATATTATGCAAATGGAATTAATATAGATAATCAGCTTGTTGGGACCCATGGTAAATACAGTGGGGTTGACTAAAACTGGAGACTGCAAAATCTGGTGCAGCTGTGCATGGTAGCCAATTAGCTTCTAACTTCTGCTTGTTCAAGAGCTTTGACAAACAAACCCGGAAGCTGATTCGTTTCTATGCAGAGCTGCACTGTATTTTTCACTCTCCAGTTTAGGTAAATCAATCCCAGTATGTCTACCTGCACTACTTTTATTGAATTAGCTGGCTGGAATGCATGATACAGCTGTTTGGCTATTTCTTTGATAACTGTAATCAAGCTGCTGTGACTAAGTATATCAGTTTGCTGAGACTTGTGCTACATCTGCCAATTCATTCAATTTATGGATGGTGAACCACTTTCATTCAGGGCACTTTTACCCCCTTTCTACCCAGGCCAATTTTTAGCTTTCAACACTCTCACAGTTTGAATGACAATTGTGCGGTCATGCAACACTTTACTCATATGACATCTTTATAATTTTGTTCACACAAATAGAGCTTTCTTTTGGTGGTATTTAACCACTTCCCCTAAAAAATATTGTGCTTTTTTCAAAATTGTCGCTCTTCTTTTGTTTATAGCGCAAAAAATAAAAACCGCAGAGGTAATCAAATACCACCAAAAGAAAGCTCTATTTGTGGGGAAAAAGGGCCATCAATTTTTTTTGGGTACAACGTCGCACGACCACGCAATTGTCGTTTAAAGTGCGACAGCGCTGAAAACTAAAAATTGGCCTGGGAAGGAAGGGGGTGAAAATGCCCTGTATTGAACTGGTTAATCACCACTGTTATATATATATATATATATATATATATATATATATATATATTTTTTTTTTTTTTTTTTTCTAAATAAATAATCTTTCTTCATAAATTTAGGCCAATATGTATTTTGCTACATTTTCTGGTGAAAATAACCCAAATCAGTGTATATTATTAAGTCTGTAGGAAAGTTATAGCATGCACAAACTGTGGACACCTCGACAGTAAAAATATCCACCAAATGACCCCTTTTTGGAAAGTAGAAAGCTCAAGGTATTTAGTAAGAGGCATGGAGAGTTTTTTAAAGTTGTAATTTTTTGTCACAATTTTTTGGAAAATTATTTTACTGAATGAAACTGATTCATTCAGTGTGCTTTGTTGTGATTAGCTGTGATTGGTCACATTTAATCAAATGGTACAGATGGGTTGTGATTGGCCCTATCTTTACCATGTGATTACTGTGATCAGTCACAGCAAGCAACAAAATTATACACAATGGATGGCATGCAAGGAAGCCATACATTTTTTTACAATTGTCATGTGATCTGCTGTGATTGGTCACAGCGATCACATGTTACTGGCAGTGGGCAGGTACACTGATCAGTCATTGGCTGTGTCCCATGACCATCATTTTTCTACAGGACGGAACTAGTTAAGCGCTATACTACTATGCTACTATGCTACTATGCAAATGGATGCTATATTTATATATTGTGTTTTGCAATTTATTGTTATAATGAATCAGGGGCTGGATCAGTGTTTAAATTGTCAAGTGATTGACTTTACAAGTTATAGAATTACAATAATCAATTACCAATATTGCAACTGGATGATGTAATTATTTAAGCACCTTTAATTAAATTTACCAATACCTCTATACACAGACAAGATTTGCACATAATACATAATAATTTGATATACCAGTTCTTCTGATATACTGTACACTAGTGTTAAAATTTGATCACACCGAAGGGCCCTCAGCATAGCTTCCTGTGACTTTATATTGTTGACTGGTATATATTTTTCATACTATTTTCATATATTAATACATGTTTTGGAGGCCTGTTGGTTTGGTGAGGGAAATAAATGAATAACTAACCTATCTGTTTTATTCTAAAGGCTCATTTCACATGCTGGTTAATTTATATGAATAATCAATAAAATATTTTATACAATTTAGGTTGATGAATATATATGCCTTTTTGAATTATCCCCTACAAATAGTATTCAACAAGGCATTCATTGCCACATTTTTTGTTGAAATGATTGCATATTGATAGATTTGTACCCCTTATATGGGCAGTAATAGACTGATAATTAAAATATTTAAACTTTAAATTTAAAAAATGATTAATTTGTTGAGGGGCTGTTCTTTAATTATCAGGTTAAAGTATGAAGACTGAATTAAAAAAAAATGACATTGATTTTTAGAAATTGAATATTCATTCCTTTTTTGATTTCACATTTTCAGCAACAACTGTATGTTGGATCTAAATTTAATGTAGCTCAAATAAAGCTCCACCATTGTGAGATGTATGGCACAGCATGTGCAGACTGCTGTCTGGCTCGTGACCCATATTGCGCATGGGATGGAATGTCCTGTTCCAGGTATTATCCCCTAGGTACACATTCCAAAAGGTGAGTACAACTACTGAGTAGAAATAGTAACCAATAAAGTGGTATAAAAGGTTAAAAAAAAGTTACTTATACCTTTATGAAATTAATACATTTTACAAATTTTGATAATTGTAGAAATTATTAAATCAATAAATTTTAACTATTTTACCACAGCAAAGTTCTGCAACTGACTAATGGGCAGGGCAGTTTTTTGAAGTATATGTGATTCTCCTATTTGATACCTTTTGATCTGCAACTGATTAATGGGCTGGGCAGTTTTTTGAAGTGAATGTGATTCTCCTATTTGATACTTTTTGATCTGTTAAATACACAATTAAAAGCATTTTGTTATAATTATTCAATAAGCGCAAAAAATGCTTATTGATCTTGTCAATAATTCAGAAATGTCCTGTGGTCTGCCACGCTTCCTGCTCTAATTGGCCCTCCTAGTTTTTCACTTTAACTATAGAATAATTATTGTCTATGTTGTAGAAAACAGAAAATCAAAACAGAAAAAAGTAAAGTCTACGTTAGTGATCTTATCCTGACAGCTAGCAAAGGAAGACTGATATGTGAAATATCTAATAAATTATCAAATATAATTGCAGCACCGATATTATTATCATGTACTATCAATTTTAATGTGCATAAAATATTTGCTCTAAAATATATAATAAATGAACAATACTGTGCATCAAAATAAAGTTCCAAGTGTGTTCTTGTGCAAATCCTGCACATACAAAACAATACAATAAAATGTATAAACAATAATTCAAAAAGTAAAGTTCAGTGTCACTATTCATGATGAAACCATAATGAAATCTTTATATATTAAAAAAATGAACTGAATAAAACATTTATATAAATGACAACTGAAAATGTGATTCATTTCTTGTGTAAACAGTGAATGGTAATCAAATTTGTATCCACCAACACAAAAACAGCCAATATCGATTTTCAATCAAATTCTCTGGTGTCCCGAAACCAAAAACAAGTGAATGGAACACTCACCAGAAATGCAGCCTTTATGCACAAAGATATAATCCCTTAATAAAAAGCAACCAGTGCCTATTCATCTCTCCACCTCAGATGGATTAAACAGCTAGAAGTCACCTATGTACCTCCTCTCCTGTCCATAGAAAGGATGCCCACACTTGCTGGGATGCTACCCTGTGTCTCTCACAAACAAACCAGAGGAGCCATACCTATAGTGCAGTGTTATTTATTTAAAAGCAAACGTGTCGTATAGAAACATAATAAAGCCAAAGTGTCTTATTTACTAATTTTTAGTGTCAGGACACACACCGGAGGATTTGATCGAAGATCATTTCTGGCTGTTTTGGTGATGATGGATACGACTTTAAATACCATTCACTGTTTCCACAATTAGTGAAACATATTCAAAGTTATCATTTATATGACTGTTTTATTCAGTTCATTTGTTTTTTTATTATATGAATGTTTTATTGTGATTTCATCATGATTTTCATTATGAGACTAGTAGCTCTTTACTTTTTGGATTATTGCTTATCAGGGCTTTTTTTCTCAGAGAAAAGGTGCAGAACTCACCCTCTCTGTTCAACTCTCCACCCCAACCACACCCAAACCCCACCCCCAGCCACACCCAAACCCCGCCCCCAGCCACACCTTCTTTAGAGGAGAGATTTACAGCGGTGCCAAATGTATTACATAAGGCAAATTCCCCAAAATCCCCCCCAGCTCTCCTCATCACAAATCCCCTCCTAGCTCTCCTCTCATCACAAATCCCCTCCTAGCTCTCCTCTCATCACAAAGCTGTCCAGCTCTCCTCTCTGCTGACCTCGCCCTCCACCTCCACACACATACTTTCTCAGATCCCCTTTCATCACAAGTTCCCCCAAGCTCTCCTCTGTGTACAATACTCTCCCCTCTGCTAAATGCACACAAACTTTACCTCTCTGAACATATTCCCCCTCCCCCACACACTTTTACAGTGCACTCCTCTCTGAATGAACTCAGTCTCTGCAAAGCTCTCCCTAAAAAAAAAAATCCCCCTTCCCAGCACAAATCTCCTTCCACCCCACAAATCCATATCCCAGCACAGCTCCTCATCCCAGCAAAAATACCCCACCCCAACGTTCCCCCAAGCATAAATCCTCCTCCCAGTACAACTTCTCTCCCTCAAATCTCCCCTTCCAGCACAACATGTTCCCCATCCTGAAACAATTCCTCTCACCTTGTCCTCATTCCTCCAAGCCCCTCTTACACAAGTCCTCTCCCCAGTTCCATATCTTCCCACCTAAATCCTCCCCTGCCAGTACAAACTTTTCCCCCACAAACACAAATCCTTCCCCCTCTTCTAATCCAAATTCAAACCTCCATACTGTCCCCACTTTAAATGGGCCTTTCCTGAGATTTAAACAAAATCCCAGCGTCCCATGAATCCGGGCTGAGTCCTAGAGCCCAGTGCTGGAACAAGTTCTGGCACTAGGGTCCACTAACTTGTCAAGCAGGAGCTTAAGGTAAATGTCCTCCATCTCTTGGGGTCCCAGATGCCATGATCATGCCCTCTGTGAGATGGAGAATATCTAGGAGGGAGAGGGATAGTGCTGGAAGGGGGGGGGGGAGGGCTAGTGCTGGAAGGAGGGGGGGCTAGTGCTGAGAGGGCTAGAGCTGGAAGGGGGAGAGGGCTAGTGCTGAAGGGGGAAGGGGGCTAGTGCTGGAAGGGGGAAGGGGGCTAGTGCTGGAAGGGGGGGATGGGGCTAGTGCTGGAAGGGGGAGAGGGCTAATGCTGGAAAGGGGGTGAGAGGGCTAGTGCTGGAAGGGGGGAGAGGGCTAGTGCTGGAAGGGGGGGAGAGGGCTAGTGCTGTAAAGGGGGGAGAGGTCTAGTGCTGGAAGGTGGGGAGAGAGGGCTAGTGCTGGAAGGGAGGGAGAGGGCTAGTGCTGGAAGGGGGGGAAGAGGGCTAGTGCTGGAAGGGGGGGGAGAGAGGGCTAGTGCTGGGAGGGGGGAGGGCTAGTGCTGGAAGGGGGGAGGGCTAGTGCCGGGAGGGGGAGAAGGCTAGTGCTGGAAGGGGGAAAGGGCTAGTGCTGGAAGGGGGGAGAGAGGGCTAGTACTGGAAGGGGGAGGGCTAGTGCTGGGAGGGGAGGGGGAGAGGGCTAGAGCTGGAAGGGGGAGAGAGCTAGTGCTCAAAGGGGTGGGAGAGGGCTAGTGCTGGAAGTGGAGGGGAGAGGGCTAGTGCTGGAAGGGGGGAGAGGGCTAGTGCTGGAATGGGGGGAGGGCTAGTGCTGAAAGGGGGGGTTGGAAATGTGCAGGGGGGAGAGGGGGGGCTAGTGCTGGAAGGGGGGGTTGGAAATGTGCTGGGGGGAGGGGGGGGTTGGAAATGTGCTGGGGGAGAGGGGGGCTAGTGCTGGAAGGGTGGGGCTGGTGCTGGAAGGGGGGGTGGAAATGTACTGGGGAGAGGGGAGTTAGTGCTGGAAGGGGCTGTCAGCTTTCAAATTAATCCCACACTGATTTCTGGCATATGTCCTTTCTCATACCAAAGTACATATCCTCCTAATCCCCCAATCACTCCACCAAGTGTACATTGTTTTCGTTTCCTCCTTCCCAATCCCAGCCACTCCCCCCTTCTCTCTGTCTATCTATAAAGCATAGAAAAGTTTGTACAGACCTGAAGTCAGCGCGTGTTCCTGCTCCCCCTCCTCTTGTGTGTGTATACAGAGCTGAAGGAAAAAGGGGAGGAGACAGCTTCTTTCTGCTGTGTGTGAGTGAGACAGCCTGCTGCAGGGATGGGAGACATGCATCTGATGATCGTGCAGACAGCAGACATGTCACTCCCAGGAGAGGAGAGGAGAGGGCTGCCAGAGGTTCCGGAACGCAGTTCCAGTGAGTTCCGGCTGAAAAAAAGCCCTGTTGCTTAATCATTTTATTGTATGTATTTTATGCACAGGATTTGCACAATACAACAATTGGCACTTTATTTTGATTGATTATTCTGTAAATGTATTATATGTTTTATTGCATTTATTTTGTGCACATTAGAATTGATAGCACATGATACTAAGATTGGCACTGCAATTATATTTGATAGAGTTTGAGTAGGTTAGCAAAAGAAAACAGGGCATGTCTAACACCAGTCAATGCATAAAAATGTTGTGTGTTGTCAGGACTTGCTGAGACTTGTGATACATCAGCTGACTCGTTAATTCAACTGAGTGCATTACTGGCCAATAACTGTTCAATACTTGCAAAGTGATAAAATAGTGGGAAATCTACATGTATTACAGAGTTGTACTATATATATATATATATATATATATATATATATATATATAATTTTTTTTTTCCCCCTGACATACACTTTAATTCACAATTGTATGGTTTGTATGGTTGCACTTCATTTGAATGTGTTTTCTGAAGTATACTCTTGTTTTTTTTTTTTTAACTCTGATTAACTTTGAGGGACAGAACCCTTATAGAAATAAAAACATGCAACTAACAATAGCAAACTATATTTATATTATAATAATAGGTATTATATGCATAAAATAGGACTTAAAGTAATCATAATTGATCACCTTGTAAAACAACCCATTCAATTTAAAATAGAAATGAAAGGCAAAACATTTTTGTATAGATATAAAAATACATTAAAAATACATTGTTCCCTTTTTTTTATAAGTGATCACATTCCCTCTGTTCTCAGCTGCACAAGAGCTGGGGAGGAGAAGCAGCAGTACACTGAACTTCCCAGTGAATGGCTGTGCAGTGGTGGCTGTGCCAGGCTGTGGCTGCGTCAGGACAAGTTTGATCATTGGAGGAGAGTACATTGAGTTCCCAGCACAGCTAGATAACTGACCACACTGTGTTCTCCTGCATAGTGTGGTCAGTTTTTAATAGGAGAGCAGAGGGACTGGCAGGAACAACAGTGATTTCACATAAAGGAAGCATTACAAAGAGAGCAGGATACTTTCTCATACAAGTACATGGTACATCAGGCACATATCATGAATATGAAGTGTTGAGGGTAACAAGCGCTTTAAGCTAGTCATATAAGGTTTGAATTTTAACTGATTCCTGCTGAGTGGGCTGTAGTCACTGTTTGGGTATTTAGGTAGCTGAGGGTGTCATGACTTTTTGAATATAACAGCCAGTAGAATAGATTCTTTCAGCCATGCTGTTTAGCATGGGTGGGGAAAGCGACTGATTTCTCTCATTTAGCCAGCGAGGCTACCCTTGCTCTTACTTATTAATAAAGTTTCCAATTTAAAGCATTGGAGCTAGTTTTTAGATTTACTAAAGAAAAACATGTTGTTTGCTTTGCAAGGGAATTTGTTCTAAAGATTAAAAGCTCTGCTGACTTCCATCATTCCATAATGTGAAACCAAAAATTATATTTTTTAATTTCCTTAGACGTAATTGAGTATTTTTTTAAATTTGATTTGTAAAACATCAACACATTCACTAAGCTCTGGGCAAATCCCTCTGCAATGTGTAACTTCTCTTACAAAGTGAACAGCCTATTTGCTTTCAGTTGTTCAACCCCAGTATGTAAATTAGTCATAATCATGCCAATTCCAGCTGGGCTTAAGATGCACTTAGGCTAATGTGCCTACATGATGTATTTACATACAGCTTCCACTATAATGATGTGCTGTTAAATAGTTTATACTTTTCACAGACGTTTCAGAAGGCAGGATGTTCGACATGGTAATGCAGCTCAGCAGTGTTCAGGACAACAATTTAATGGTACGTTAATATGTATACAGTATACATTTTCTTACATTTTTAGGTCAGATAATATTGGGTAATTTTGTGAAATCCACACTAATGAAGTGTTTTTATCTACCTTATATCCAGGTTTTAAAAGCCATAAATGATTAAAACTAGTACTAATAATTTTACATTACATTTTTGCACACATGGAAGTCATTTTTTTTTTCAATGCAGTCACACTGGCCCTCCTCTACATAACAAAAAAACAGATCTCAGACAAGCAATGTACAGATCTTTGGAGTGCTTGCCTGTGCTTGATTGCTTTGTTGGCATTTCCACTTTCCCTGACACGATGGGTCTCCATATACCAATACTGGCCAGAGGAGCCATCATAAAATGTTATATTTCTTTGATCCATCTGTCACCGAAACCGGGTCCGCCCTCCATTTGTCCTGTGGTTGGGTTGGGTTGCTCTGCAACAGTCATCGGGATAGACATACCCTTGTATTCCCTGCTCCATGTTGGGTTTACTTTTTTAAGCTGACCTATAACTCCTGCATCCACTCCTGATGAAGTGGTCAGGGATCCACGAAATGCGTAGAGTTTTTAGGATGTCAAGAATCTTTTTGGTCATCATACGCTAAGCTATCATGTATTTACATTTTATTTATTATGGATCAGCTCTTTATTTTGCACATGTATGGAACTTTATTTTATTTCATCATGGTAATATGGAATTGGTTATCATAAAATAAATATACAATTATGACAATTATTGTGATTTGCCTCATCTAAAGTCCCATGACCTATGTATTCTTTATTGTATTGTATTTAGGGATGGAGGCATCTTGCTCATGGTGCATCAGATCATTATAATTTTTTGTTCAGATCTATGGAGTTGTCAGCTCATAGTGTATCAATGTTACCACTAGTAGAGATGGATGAACTGTTTGGGTGCATACAGTGTACCACCGAGCGCACCAGTGTACCACCGAGCGCACAGTGAATAGCGGCCAGTTGTTAAGGAGCAGGCAGAGAAGTCAGCTGCCATGTCCTTAACAACAGATGAGTCATCATCTGTCAACAGGCTTCCCCGCTGACAGCTGAGTTTAAAAAAAAAAAACGATTGCTGACAATAGAAAAATTAGAAAAAATACGGTGTGGGGGTTCCCTTCAATCCATACCAGGCCCTTTGGGTCTGGTATGGATTTTGAGGGGAACCCTCACACCAAAATGTAAAGGAAAAACATGGTGTGGGGTCTCTCTGAAAATCCATATCAGACCCTTATTCAAGCATGCAGCCTGGCAGGCCAAAAAAGGGGGGTACAAGCGAGCACCCCCCTCCTGAACAATACCAGGCCACATGCCCCAACATGGGGGAGTGCTTTGGGATAGAGGGGCTTTGCCCCACAACCCGGGCGGTGGTTGTGGGGGTCTGCGGGCTGGGGGTATATTGGAATCTGGAAGCCCTCAGATATCGCCCCCCCGCTATGTGAATGAGCGTGGGGTACATTGTTACTCCTACTTAGATGCCTCCATTTAGGGATGGAGGCATCTTGCTCATGGTGCATCAGATCATTATAATTTTTTGTTCAGATCTATGAAGTTGTCAGCTCATAGTGTATCAAAGTTACCACTAGTAGAGATGGGCGAACTGTTCGGGTGCATACAGTGTACTACCGAACGCACCAGTGTACCACCGAGCGCACAGTGAATAGCGGCCAGTTGTTAAGGAGCAGGCAGAGAAGTCAGCTGCCATGTCCTTAACAACAGATGAGTCATCATCTGTCAACAGGCTTCCCCGCTGACAGCTGAGTATAAAAAAAAAACATAGCTGACAATAGAAAAATTAGAAAAAATACGGTGTGGGGGTTCCCCTCAATCCACACCAGGCCCTTTGGGTCTGGTATGGATTTTGAGGGGAACCCTTACACCAAAATTTAAAGAAAAAACATTGTGTAGGGTCCCTCCGAAAATCCATATCAGACCCTTATTCAAGTATGCAGCCTTGCAGGCCAAAAAAGGGGGGTACAAGCGAGCACCCCCCTCCTGAACAATACCAGGCCACATGCTCCAACATGGGGGAGTGCTTTGGGATGGAGGGGCTCTGCCCCACAACCCGGGTGGTGGGGTCTGCGGCTGGGGGTATATTGGAATCTGGAAGCCCTCAGATATCACAATACCTTTATTAAAAGTAGAAAACAATTTCCCCAAATATAGATCCATCACTAATCATGATGCCCGCCGGACTGCCAGACCCGGAAAAAAAGCTCTGCCCACAGCGAAGGCTAACCACTGACTACCTGTTCTGCTGTCTGACAGTACCTAAATAGTTAAGGGGCGGGGCCACTTGGCAACATCACCTGGTGGCACCACCCCTATGTGACAATACTGACCCAGCATGCACCCCCCATGTTGAGGGCATGTGCCTGGAATAGTTCAGGAGGGAGGGGCAGCTCACTCGTCCCCCCCTTTCCTGACCTGCCAGGCTGCATGCTCAGATAAGGGTCTGGTATGGATTTTGGGGGGACCACACACCTTTGGGGTTCCCCTTAAAATCCATAACAGATCCAAAGAGCCTTGTATGGATTGGGAGGAACCTCTATGTCATTTTTTTAAACATTTTTGTATTGTCGGCAATGGATTGCAGACTGGAAAATCAATTTAAATGTCATTGATACTGCTTCTGATGATGGCTATACGTCAAAACTTGTGTCGGACATGACACACAACATGGTACATTTCTATCAATGCTAATTGGAGAGAGAGGGTGTGCGCTTTTCAGCTGAAAGATTCCAGGGTGAGGAGATTCCAGCAATCTTTATCTGCACATCTTTTGAGCCACTTCCTAGTATCATATAGTATAGTTTTTTTGGGAGACTATGGTATATTTCTATCAATGCTAATTGGAGGGAGATGTGCACTTTTCAGCTGAAAGATTCCAGGGAGAGGAGATTCCAGTGATTATTATCTGCAGTATCTGTTTTTTTGGGGAAGTGAGAAAAGGACATTTTATTGATTTATTTGATTTTTTTGATTTACTTGCACATTTGTATCTTGTGGTGGTTGCACTTATTGAACTTTTGACATTATTTGAACTTTGTATTTTACACTTCATACAGAAGGTGTGTTATGGGCCAGATCACCAGGTGAAAACAGAGGGAAAAAAGACTACAAAAAGAAAGCTAATGCAGCCACCATATTTACTGATAATTTGAGAACTATTTCTCCCTATTATTCTTGTAGGAGAATCTTTAGGAAAGACTGAAGAGTATACAGTATATGGTGTTGAGCATAACACAACCTTATTGGAATGCATGCCACGTTCATTGCAGTCTAAGGTCATCTGGTTTGTACAGAAAGCACACGAAACAAAGAAAGAAGAGGTAATATAATTTTTATGTGTTAATGTGCATTTCAAACAAAAGTTTAATTTAATAGCCTGACTTAATATTAAAGGGTTACTAAACCCTCGTGTTTTTTTTTTTTTTTTAATAACAAACATGTCATACTTACCTCCACTGTGCAGTTCATTTTGCACAGAGTGGCCCCGTTCCTCCTCCTCTGGGGTCCCCCGGTGGCACTAGTAGCTCCTCCCTGCATCAGGAAACCACCTAGGAGAAGTGCTCTCCTTGGGGGTACCCGTGTGGGCATGCTCTCGAGTCCAGCTTTTGCATCCATAGACACAGAAAGCCAGACTCGGCCCCCGGCCCCCCCATCATTGGATTTAATTGACAGTAGCGGGAGCCAATGGCTGTGCTGCTATTAATCTATCCAATCAAGAGTCGAGACCCAGGCCAGAGAGGGTGTGCGCGTCTCCGGCGTGGGAACGAATGGGCTCAAGTGATTAAAACAGGGGGGCTGGGGGGTTGCTCAGTGGCAGAAGTTTTTTCACCTTAATGCATAGGATGCATTAAGGTGAAAAAACACGAGGGTTTACAACCCCTTTAAGGGAAATGCAATCTGTCAGTTTGCTTACAAAGATTTGATGAAGAATTGTTTTTATCTCCTCACTTCTACTTTCTTGAAAGATAAGTACCACGTACCTAGAGCTGGAGGCCAATGGAGAGAGAGGGCTTCCCTGGAGGCTAAGCTCCAGACCCCCCCTGAGGGTGCAAACAGGAGCGGTCAGGCCCAAAGTAGGTCACCTGCTGGACTGTATGCAGGAGTTTCCAGAGTACAGCTGGTGTGCTGGCATAGAATCAGCAGACAGGTGGCGCCTGTGAGGTGTTGCAGGATATGCATAATGCTATGACTGGAGCATGGTCAGAAGGAAGCCTAGGTCGTGAGCCGGGTTGGTATCAGAGCAGACGTGGTCAGGTGGATAGACAAGGTCGAACACAGGAAACAAACAGGAGACAGGTCAAGGACAAGCCGGATCAGTAACAGGAGACACAGGGACAGGAATATCACGGAGATAACACATTGGAGGAGCCGAAGATCAACCAGCAAATGCAGACACTAGCAGACTTCCTTATATAGGCCCATGTGACCTACTGGTAGAGATACTGGGTCCTAAAGTCATTCTCCTGCCAGAGGTGCTGGGTCCTAAAGTCATTCTCCTGCCATAAGTGCTGGTAGAGATGCTGGGTCCTAGAGCCCTTTTCCTGCTGTTGGTTCCCTGACAATAAGCTTCTCAAACACAAACGAGGATGAGTGAAATGTATGAGTTACACTTACCTCCATATTCCCTGCTACCCAATCTACCAGCTGCAAGCTTCCTCTCTGGGACATGTAAGCAGCTACTGAATCATTTATGTGCTATATGATAGTCCTATGTAGAAGTCTGGGCAGCAATAACCCTCACAAAATAAAGATGTACACTATATTACCAAAGGTATTGGAATGCCTGCCCTTACACACATACAAATTTAATGGCATCCCAGTCTTAGTCCATAGGGTTCAATGTTGAGTTGACCCACCCTTTGCAGCTATAACAGCTTCAACTCTTTTGGGAAGGCTATCCACAAAGTTTGGGAGTGTTTCTATGGGGATGTTTGACCATTCTTCCAGAACCACATTTGTGAGGTCAGGCATTGATGTTGGACAAAGGTGTTCTATCGGGTTGAGGTCAGGGCTCTGTGCAGGCCTGTCAAGTTCCTCCACCCCAAACTCGCTCATCCATGTCTTTTTATAACCCTTCCTTTGTGCACTGGTACAAATCATTTGGTGGAGGGGGGGCTTAGGGTGTGGGGTTGTCTTTCAGGGGTTGGGCTTGGCCCCTTAGTTTCAGTGAAGGTAACTCTTAAGGTGTCAGCATACCAAGACATTTTGGACAATTTCATGCTCCCAACTTTGTGGTAACAGTCCCTCCTGGCCGACAGGTATGCATTAGAGTGCTACCTCTAGGTCCTGCGTTCTGGAGGCCCACGTCGCTGCGGCGCATGGGTGGGCCCAGAAGCTCTGGGGCCTACCACAGCAGCCGAGGAATGGTCCTGAGCTGTCTATCCAGAGTGAAGAAGCTGGACAACTGAGGAGATCCCAGGGGAGGACCCGTTATGGAAGGATCAAGCAGAGTGCTGGTCTGGAGAGGGGCCTGATGACTCGGTTGGAGGACGTATCCTAAAGTAACTTTACAGCATAGTTTAAGCACTGTGACTGACATTCACAGCAAAACCAATACATCCTGTGGCAGAAGATCGTACGGGTTCATCCCAAGCAAGTCTGTGGCAGAGACTTTTGTTCGTGCTACGTACTGGCTGCTAGGCAAGTGAGAGAGGCCTATCCAGGCGAGCAAAGAGTGTGTCCCACAAGGGGAGCGCATTCTACTGTAATATTCAACTCTAAAGGACATTTGTCAAGAATACTACAGAAAGGTATTTGAGCTTTCCCTGCAGTTTCCCTTCTGCCTCTTTCCTGCTACTTCCTTCCTTAATTGTTCAATAAAGCATTGAAAACGTACTCAAGTGTTGGTGCTTGTATCATCCGGAGGTAAACTCAACGGAACCCTAGAGAAGTGTTTCACCGGGAGTTTACGGTGAGAGCTGGACTTTGTCAAAATTTAGCAGGAAAGGAAGGGGTTAAAGCTGCAGGACTTTATTTCTGAGTGTGTAGGTGGCAGGCGACAGTGAAAGCCCGGGAGCTACGTGATCAGAGGAACAAGTGGGAGGAGCCTACCCTACTTGATACCGCGTGGGAAGCCTCTTGATCGTGCTGAGAAGATCAGAGTGTGGCTATGTCTTTTCCGGCGATGCAGCCAATTATGGGACCGGGAATGTTCCCTGCAAACACCGTATTGAATACTGTGCTGACCGGAACCCTGCTTACGGATACTGGAGTTCGTTTGAAGTCGCAGGGGCGGTTTGTTCTGTATACCTCAGGAGATACTGAGGGACTGGGCATAATCTGTCATCAATGTGAAGGACTGGCCGTGCATCTCTGTCTGTTTGGCCGATGTCCGCAATGTGGAGAGTACTTGTTTGTGGTGGAGCAACCTACCACGTTGCCCCATGCTTATCGGATGGATTGGGCAACAGGTACCGCCACAGTAGAAACTGCTACTACTACAGAGAGAGAATGGCAGGTCACCACTTTGCCTGTTGTTGCTGACAATGTTCCGGAGAGAGACACTGCTGTTGCCGTCTCATCATGGGACATTACTGTGATTTCTGCGTCCACTACACCTACTCCTGTTGTACCTGTTCAGAGGAGGGTGGGATATGTGAAGGCTTCCCGCGGCCATGGTCGAGGCCTACCTCAGAGGTTACCTGAACCTGAGCTACCAAAGTCCATGTCAGGAACGGGTAAGCCACTGATGGGGAATGTATCTGGGACTGTAAATAAGCATCTGCCAGCGGAAGAGTTGGGAAATTTGGAAATAGAATCCATGTCGGATCTTTCCAGTGATTATGACTTGTTTGAGACTATGTCACAAGAGCTGTTGTGGTCACAAGGCGAAGACGTCGCCTCTGCTATGACTTTCCCTGAATGGACAGCCCTGAGTTCTGGGAAGAAGTCACCCTGTGTGGAGCCGCACAGCACTGTTACTGAGACTTTAACGAAAGTTGCTAGTTCACTAGAGACACCGGCTGGGTCTATGGTGAGCAAATCATTGGATTCCTGTGTGCCTCCTGGTATAGGGAAAGACAGATCTTTGCCCAAACTTGCACGTTTGCAGAGAATGTTAAACAAGCTTGTGGCTGCAGAGTATGGTTTGGAATTCCCCTATGTGCCCCAGGACATAATGCAAGTGATTGAACTTAACCGGGAACTTTGGTACAGTGAAGCTGTTTGGGACTATTTGTCTGTGCCTAAGCCTTTCCGAAAGACTGGATGTTCTGTTAAAATGGATGAACATTTTAGTGGATGTTTTATGCACTGGAACTTCGGTTGGCACATCTATGCTGACAAAGTGGTCATCTGCAGGCCCGGAAAAGATGACGTTGTCTATTTCATTACCACAGTGGACAAAACAAAGAAAGACACTGACCTTGCCAGATCCCCAGTTTTATTGGTGATTATGGACAAAAGAACTTTGAAGTTAGATAGTTAGTTAGTTAGTGTCAGTGTAAAGAGATCTTCGTGGTCAAGATCTGCATATTCTGTTCAGTGTTTTAAATCCAAGGACGTCTTTTTTGCTAGCTGGGTTCCTCATTGAAAGGGTGTGATTTACCTAAAAAAATTATAGGGATGGACTCCTAAAGATTATTTTTGATAATAGATTATAGGAAGAGAGACTCATTTAAAAAAAAAAAATGAGGCTTTGCTCCTGATATTGTACAGTATATGTGTATGTACCCCCACCATTTCACAAAAAAAGTGTCAAAAATAGTAACAAAGACAGGAGACACTTTGGGACAAGTCCTTTATTAAAAAATAAAATAATAAAAATGTCACGCTGCCCGACGAGCCGAAAAAAGAAAAAAAAAAGCTGCAACAGCTCCTCCTCCATGGGAGGCTCCCACAGAGTGACGCTTCTTCTCTGTGACAGCTGTTATATAGCTGAGGGCGCGGCCACTATGTGACGTAAATGGGTGACCCCGCCTTCCTCTGATGTCACGTGGTGTCTGAGGGGGGTGGGGTCAACCGTTTACATCACCGGGTGGCCCCGCTATAACAGCTGCCAAAGCGATAAGCCTGCAGCGTGGAGGCGGACCTGTTGCCTTTTTCTTTCTTTTTTAGCTCGTCGGGTGGTGTGAGATAGATTTACATCGTGGGACATTTTTTTTAAATTTCTTAATAAAGGACTTGTCCCAAAGTGTCTCCTGTCTTTTTTTACTATTTTTGACACTTTTTTGGGAAAATGGTAGGGGTACACTGTACACTGGGACCCCAAAGCATCCTCCCCATGTTGAGGGCATGTGGCCTGGTATGGTTCAGAAGGGGGGCGCTCTGTCACCCCCTCTTTTCCTGTGGCCTGCCAGGTTCCATTCTCGGATAAGGGTTTGGTATGGAATTTTGGGGGGACCTCAATGCCATTTTTTTAAATTTTGGTGCAGGGTTCCCCTTAAAATCCATACCAGACCAGAAGGTTCTGGTATGGATTTTGGGGGGACTCCTATGCCTTTTTAAAAATTAAATTTGGCACAGGGTTCCCCTTAATATCCATAGCAGACATGAAGGGCCTGGTATGGATTTTGGGGGGAACCCTACGCAATTTTTTTTACATTTTTGGGTCAGGGTTTCCCTTAATATTCATACCAGACCCAAAGGGCCTGGTAATGGACTGGGGGGGTATCCATGCCCTTTCTTTCAATGAGTTTTATCTATATTTCCGAGACTCGACAATTCATTACAGCCGCAATCAGTTTTAAATGACTCTTTTCCTTTAGAAGTGTCATTTTGCTGTGGTACTGTTCTAAACATGGGAAAACTGCGCCAATTTACAGGCATACTATAGTCACCCCTCGGGCACGATATTTAAAGGAATATTTCATTTTTATTGTTTCACTTTGAGCATCATTAAAATCACTGCTCCTGAAAAAACGGCTGTTTTTAAAACTTTTCTTTGCATTGATACATGTCCCCTGGTGCAGGAACCGGGTCCCCAAACACTTTTTATGACAATAACTTGCATATAAGCCTTTAAAATGAGCACTTTTGGTTTTTTATGTTAATGTCCCATAGACTTTAATGATGTTCTGTGGTTTTTCACATTTGTCGCAACCACCGCATTTTGTTCGCTGTTCAGCGAACAGGCGGACACCCAATGTTCGAGTCAAACTTACGTTCGACTTGAACATCTGGCTCATCCCTAAAAGGCAGGCATCAGAATAATTTTGGTAATATAGTGTAAATGCTGGCTACACTTGCCAAAAGTGAATTGTACCTGGACTTGCAAGATCAGGGCTTTAGAAACACAAAGGTAAATGCTGCTTGAAGGTAAAGTAGTGGATTATAAGAAAAGACAGATTTTGACATATTCTTGTAGTATTTCCTTAAAGTATTATTATGCTAGTTTAATGCTAGTTTAAGTAAAGTCAAAAATGTGTATTTACTGATTTTGGATATAAGCTAGAAAGAGTTTAGACTGGTTTCTCCTACTGATTTCTACTCTAATGATCTGAACTATACTTTGTGCCTGGAACAAAGAAAAAGCAACAATAAAAACAGCTTTTTAGTGATTTTCCATTAATAAATCAGCCTTACCATTTTAGGTACATGCTTGCCTACCAAAAATTTGCAGTAAACAAGAATACTAATAATTCCTTTATTTTCACAGGTGAAAACAGGCGATCGGGTAATATTGACAGATTATGGACTTCTGTTTCTAAAGCTCCAAAGAGCAGATGCTGGAGTGTATTTTTGCCAAACTGTTGAGCATAGTTTTGTTCATGTAATCAGAAAAATGAATCTGGAGGTTGTGGAGGAAGAACGTGTGGATGAAATGTTTAACAAAGAGTATGATGAAGAGCCAGTAATTCAAAAAATGCCTTGTCCTATGCAGTCCAGCATTCCTCAACCCTCTAAGCCATGGTACAAGGAGTTTTTGCAGCTCATTGGATACAGCAATTTTCAAAAAGTAGAGGAATATTGTGAAAAAGTATGGTGTACTGATAAAAGAAGAAAAAAGCTAAAAACTGCTCCAAGCAAATGGAAATATGTACAGCAACAGGAACGGCGATCACGTGGAAAAGCAGATAATCACCGCATGCCACGGAGCATACTGGGACCCTAAGCCTTCTGTTTGTTTTCTATTTATGACTGTATAGGCAATACACATTTCTGAACAGTTCTAAATGCAAATTCCTAAACTGAACTTGGTTGTAAACTTTCAACAAAACCTTGACTGTGTCGGCATTATGTAAATAGTTTTATAAATTTTATTTTTAAGGGGGTTTACGTATGTCAGCAGTTATTGTTATACTCTAAAATGACTGGACTTGGTTTTTAGGGATGTAATGATGTTTTTAGGGTTGTGTGGTATACTTACAAACACACATACACACATATGTATATATGTATTATGCAATCACACACACACACACACAATATATATATATATATATATATATATATATATATATCTCACAAAAGTGAGTACACCCCTCACAGTTTTGTAAATATTTTATGATATCTTTTCATGTGACAACACTGAAGAAATTACACTTTGCTACAATGTAAAGTAGTACAGCTTGTATAACAGTGTAAATTTGCTGTCCCCTCAAAATAACTCAACACACAGCCATCAATGTCTAAACCACTGGCAACAAAAGTGAGTACACCCTAAATGAAAATGTCCAAATTGGGCCCAAAGTGTCAATATGTTGTGTGGCCACCATTGTTTTCCAGCACTGCCTTAACCCTCTTGGCCATGGAGTTCACCAGAGCTTCACAGGTTGCCACTAGAGTCTTCTTCCACTCCCCCATAATAACATCACGGAGCTGGTGGATGTTAGAGACCTTGCGCTCCTCTACCTTCCTTTTGAGGATGCCCCACAGATGCTCAATAGGATTTAGGTCTGGAGACATGCTTGGCCAGTCCATCACCTTTACCCTCAGCTTCTTTAGCAAGGCAGTGGTCATCTTGGAGGTGTGTTTAGGATTGTTCTCATGTTGAAATACTGCCCTGTGGCCCAGTTTCTGAAGGGAGGGGATCATGTTCTGCTTCAGTGTGTCACAGCACATGTTGGCATTCATGGTTCCCTCAATGAACTGTAGCTTCTCAGTGCCAGCAGCACTCATGTAGCCCCAGACCATGACACTCCCACCACCATGCTTGACTGGAGGAAAGACACACTTGTCTTTGTATACCTCACCTGGTTGCCGCCACACACGCTTGACACCATCTGAACCAAATAAGTTTATCTTGGTCTCATCAGACCACAGGACATGGTTACAGTAATCCATGTCCTTAGTCTGCTTGTCTTCAGCAAACTGTTTGCAGGCTTTCTTGTGCATCATCTTTAGAAGAGGCTTCCTTCTGGGACGACAGCCATGCAGACCAATTTGATGCAGTGTGCGGTGTATGGTCTGAGAACTGACAGGCTGACCCCCCACCCCTTCAACCTTTGAAGCAATGTTGGCAGCACTCATACTTCTATTTCCCAAAGACAAATTCTGGATATGACACTGAGCATGTGCATTCAGCTTCTCTGGTCGACCATGGTGAGGCCTGTTCTGAGTGGAACCTGTCCTGTTAAACTGCTGTGTGGTCTTGGCCGCCATGCGGCAGCTCATTTTCAGGGTCTTGGCAATCTTCTTATAGTCTAGGCCATCTTTATATAGAGCAACAATTCTTTTTTTCAGCTCCTCAAAAAGTTCTTTGCCATGAGGTGCCATGTTGAACTTCCCTTGACCAGTATGAGAGAGTGAGAGCGATAACACCAAATTTAACACACCTGCTCCCCATTCACACCTGAGACCTTATAACACTAATAAGCTAATGAGTGACACAGGACACCAGGGAGGAAAAATGGCAAATTGGGCCCAATTTGGACAGTTTCACTTAGGGTGTACTCACTTTTGTTGCCAGAGGTTTAGACATTAATGGCTGTGTGTTGAGTAATTTGAGGGGACAGCACATTTACACTGTTATACAAGTTGTACACTCACTACTTTACATTGTAGCAAAGTGTCATTTCTTCAGTGTTGTCACATGAAAAGATGAAAAGATATAATAAAATATTTACAAAAATGAGAGGGGTGTACTCACTTTTGTTTGTGAGATACTATATATATATATATATATATATATATATAGATATCTATATATATATATATATAGATATCTATATATATATAGATATCTATATATATATATATATATATATATATCTATATATATATATATATATATATATCTATATATATAGAGATATATATAGATATATATATATATATATATATATATATATATATATATATATATATATATATATATATATATATATATATATATATATATATATATAAATATATAGATATATATATTGCTAAATTCAGTTAGTTCATTTTTTTCCTCATTAATGTACACACAACACCCCATATTGACAGAAAAACACAGAATTGTTGACATTTTTGCAGATTTATTATAAAAGAAAAACTGAAATATCACATGGTCCTAAGTATTCAGACCCTTTGCTCAGTATTTAGTAGAAACACCCCTTTGATCTAATACAGCCATGTTTTTTTTTGGGAAAGATGTAACAAGGTTTTCACACCTGGATTTGGGGATCCTCTGCCATTCCTCCTTGCAGATCCTCTCCAGTTCTGTCAGGTTGGATGGTAAAAGTTGGTGGATAGCCATTTTTAGGTCTCTCCAGAGATGCTCAATTGGGTTTAAGTCAGGGCTCTGGCTGGGCCATTCAAGAACAGTCACAGAGTTGTTGTGAGGCCACTCCTTCGTTATTTTAGCTGTGTGCTTAGGGTCATTGTCTTGTTGGTAGGTAAACCTTCAGCCCAGTCTGAGGTCCTGAGCACTCTGGAGAAGGTTTTCATCCAGGATATCCCTGTACTTGGCCGCATTCATCTTTCCCTCAATTGCAACCAATAGTCCTGTCCCTGCAGCTGAAAAATACCCCCACAGCATGATGCTGCCACCACCATGCTTCACTGTTGGTACTGTATTGGACAGGTGATGAGCAGTGTCTGGTTTTCTCCACAAATACCGCTTAGAATTAAGGCCAAAAAAAGTTGTATCTTGGTCTCATTAGTCCAGAGAATCTTATTTCTCACCATCTTGGAGTCCTTCAGGTGTTTTTTAGCAAACTCCATGCGGGCTTTCATGTGTCTTGCACTGAGGAGAGGCTTCCGTCGGGCCTCTCTGCCATAAAGCCCCGACTGGTGGAGGGCTGCAGTGATGGTTGACTTTCTATAACTTTCTCCCATCTCCCGACTGCATCTCTGGAGCTCAGCCACAGTGATCTTTGGGTTCTTCTTTACCTCTCTCACCAAGGCTCTTCTCCCCCGATAGCTCAGTTTGGCTGGACGGCCAGCTCTAGGAAGGGTTCTGGTCGTCCCAAACATCTTCTATTTAAGGATTATGGAGGCCACTATGCTCTTAGGAACCTTAAGTGAAGCAAAAATAATTTTTTTGTAACCTTGGCCAGATCTGTGCCTTACCACATTTCTGTCTCTGAGCTCTTCAGGCAGTTCCTTTGACCTCATGATTCTCATTTGCTCTGACATGCACTGTGAGCTGTAAGGTCTTATATAGACAGGTGTGTGGCTTTCCTAATCAAGTTCAGTCAGTATAATCAAACAAAGCTGGACTCAAATGAAGGTGTACAAGCATCTCAAGGATGATCAGAAGAAATGGACAGCACCTGAGTTAAATATATGAGTGTCACAGCAAAGGGTCTGAATACTTAGGACCATGTGATATTTCAGTTTTTCTTTTTTAATAAATCTGCAAAAATGTCAACAATTCTGTGTTTTTCTGTCAATATGGGGTGCTGTGTGTACATTAATGAGGAAAAAAATTAACTTAAATGATTTTAGCAAATGGCTGCAACATAACAAAGAGTGAAAAATGTAAGGGGGTCTGAATACTTTCCGTCCCCACTGTGTATATATATATATATATATATATATATATATATATATATATATATATTAGACATCATTGTTGTTATTTAGCCATTAAATAACATAAAAGCAATATTAGAGCATATTAAATGGTCCACTTATCTTGCAGCCTCAAATATAAAAAAGTAAAATCAATAAAGAAGTAAAATGTTGGAAGAAAAATGTGATAGATACTGACCTTACATCACAGCTTCTGGCATGTTAAGCTAGGCTAGGTGTCATTGGGCCTTTAAAGCATCCAAAATCTCATGGCAATGTGATCTTGCAAAGCACTGGAGCATCTTCTCAGGAGACTTGGCATTCTCAGCTTTCCCAGGATTTACCAATTAAACATCACTGTTGCCAGCAAATAGGTACAAAGGGACTTTTTTTACATTTTTCTTTCAATGTTTTGCAAGCTTAGCCAAGATCCTAAGAAATATAAAAAGCCCACATTCTCTACCCATAGCTAAAACAATATATTTTGAGTTGACTGATTTTTTTTTAACACTGCATGGTATAATTTTTTCTTTTGTTATTTATTCAAAGATGTGATATTTAAAAAAACAAACATACTGACCTTGATTTACTAAAGGCAAATAGGCTGTCTATTTGCAGAGGTATTTTCACTTTGAAAGGTAATCTTTACCAAGCTTAGTGAATGAGATGAAACCATCTAATTATGTACAAGCAAAATACAGTTTTTTTCTTTGGAAAGTGAATTTTCAGACATTCACTAAACTAAGAGAAAATTCTCTTTGCAAAGTGAAAATTCTCTTGCAAAGTGAACAACCACATTACACCCCTCTTCTTAAAAGCAAATGTTATTCAATATTGCTTATACGTTATTGGCAGCACATTTTCAGTGAAGTGTGCCATATGTTGAATATTTGAGAATACTACAAGAGGAAATCATAAGAACTTGCAAATTAAATAAGTAATTAAAATGTCAATGTAACAAAAGTGACATTTCAGTTTTAGTAGCTGCAGATGGAGTTTTTTTTTCTTGAACTCATCATTTGTCATGGCCATTATAAGATATTCTTGTTACCTTTTGGATATCTTTTGTACATGTTTTATAAGAGATAATCAAGCAGGAGAAGACATTTGGTGATGTGATCTTCAGATACAGGTGAAGTCCAGTAATTTGAACTCTTACCCCATCCTTTAGCAGAGGTCATGTAAACAAATGTCGAGGCATCTAGTAACATGCCAAGCTACCATGACATCCTAAAGCAGCAGTTTCTGTAGTTATTGAATTTCATGGCTTCTGATGAAAACATTTGATATTTCCATTAATATTGTTTCAGGACTTTGTGCAAAAGTTTTCTGTAAATTCTTTATGAAAGCAAATGAGGTGACTTTTTGTAAAATAAGTGTGTGAAACATGTCCTTTTTTGTACTTAACATTTTTCTTAAGCAATACGCACAGAATTTGTTTTTATAACTGAAGATTTCTACCTGTAAAAACTTGTAACAATTACAGAGAAAGGTGATATTACTTATAGGTGTATTTTGTGCTTGGGATAGTATAAAGTGGTTTTTAAACAATGCATTGTTTAATTAGATCTTTAGGAAGAAAAAATATTTACTAGTAACATCAATTTAATATTATTTACCATTTTGCTTCAAACTAAGTTTACATGCCAATAAACATTTATAATCATATACAATTGTTTTGCAGCCAATATAGACAATGCTTTAAGCCAAATTGCAGTATTTAATAAAACAAAAACATGAGGTGGACACCCCCCTCTGCCGCTGCAGTGGTTAAATGCTTATCAAGTCTAGGGGTAATACCTTATTCCTCACTCTGTCAGGCTTCCAAATCTCTCCTATTTCCTCTGATACTCCCGGACTGCTAGCTTAGAGAGACTCAGCTAGAGAAAAGAGGCTTCAGGTGACTGGTCACAGCTTGCTATAGCAAAGAATACAGTAAGTATTATTTTTTAACCCTTAGACTAAACAAACAGTTAATCCTTGTAGTGCAGGGAGTCCCCACTGCAAGTGTAATTTTTGCTGCCCCAAGTGGAGATTAAAAAAAAAAAATGAAAATAGAAAGGCTTTAAAGAATGTTGAAAGGTTTATTTCAATAGATCCAAGCAGTATAAGTTAGGAAACTTAAAACACTCTACAATAGATCTTATTGTACCATCCAATGGCAGGTTACAGAATGAAAGATGAATCCTAATTTCTTGCCATAAAGTGGTAGTCTTATGCCCTGTACACACGATAGGATTTTCCGATGGAAAATGTGTGATAGGACCTTGTTGTCGGAAATTCCGGCCGTGTGTAGGCTCCATCACACATTTTCCACAGGAATTTTCGACACACAAAGTTTGAGAACGTGCTATAAAATTTTCCGACAACAAAATCCGTTGTCGGAAATTCCGATGATGTGTACACAAATCAGATGCACAAAGTGCCATGTATTCTCAGAATAAATTAAGAAACAAAAGCTATTGGCTACTGCCCCGTTTATAGCCCCGACGTACGTGTTTTACGTCACCGCATTCAGAACGATCGGATTTTCCGACAACTTTGTGTGACTGTGTGCATGCAAGACAAGTTTGCCAACATCTGTCGGAAAAAATCCATGGATTTTGTTGTCGGAATGTCCGATCAATGTCCGACCGTGTGTACAGGGCATTAGAGTACCACATACAGGAAGATATCTTGTTCTGAAGGAAAGTAAGATATTTGCCCATCCTCTTCCAGGTTTAGGCAGATAAGTACACTTTCAGGATCTGCCACAACCTTTCTTTCATTCACTAGAGTAGGCATATGATATAAACAAGCAGTTTTGACAGTTTTGACTTTTTTTCCCAATAGAAAAATTAATATTTTGCTTGGCTAACAGTCACAAAAAGAATTTTTAATGTGTTAAAAAACCCACTAATGGGGGGCGTGTCTTGCCAGCGTTCTAGATGGCTGTTCTTCTCTGAGGCTCTCTAAACCCCCCAGTGACATAAGCGGCAACCCACTGACCATCGCAGCAACATCCACCCCGATTATTGTGGCAAATCCTCCCCTACCTCCAGGGACCATGACCCACTGTAGGAAGAACCCCGGGAGACCGTAGCAAGTGAAAGATATCATCCTGGCCCGCGGCCCCGGTCCCATCCAAAATGGTGCTGGCGCAGCACGGAGACTGTCAGCTTCTTCCCAGCCCCAGGGAGAGGGAACTCAGGATCACAAACTGGCATTCCCTCTCTATGAAGGCGACCCTGGTGAGTCATCTCCTCCCTTGTTTTCCACCTCACGCAGCCCATTAAAATCCAGGCCCCGGATGGAAGGCCTTGATCAGAGCACAGCTGCACATTCATCTCTCCCACCCCTCCAGACAGCTCTGCAGATGCACTTAGCCATTAATTCAATCCCTGCATCTGAACAACCACTCTCAGAGCTAGCAAGAAAAAACATGCTACTATCCCTGAGACAGACTCTGCATACTGACATGCCTACAGTTCTATCCCCTCTCACACAAACTGTTCAGGAGCATCATATGAGAATATCACATGTGGAAACCAAACTAAGTGAAATGTGCACTGCTTACAATGATATAGTGGATGCTCATACTGATCACGACATATAATTACAACAAATGCGACTGAAAATCACAGACTTAAAAGACCGCTCGAGACGAAACAATGTCAAATTCCGCGGTATTCCGGAATAGGTCACACTAGATGCATTGGTCACATTTATTCAGCAACTTATGAAACAACTAATCCCATCACTTACTGATCTTGAATTGGCCATTGATAGGGCCCACAGAATACTCAAACCTGACTTCCTACCAATCTCAGTACCTAGAGATGTCTTAGCACGCATACACTTTTGTCACGCCAAAGAAAAGATTATGTGTGCCGCCAGAAACAACTCTGCATTGGCCACACCCTATACAGGGTTTGAATTGTATGCAGATCTTTCCAAAACAACAATCCTCAACAGGACAAACCTCTCCACCATCACTAAGGCCCTCCGCAACAATAATATAGCCTATCAATGGGGCTTCACTACCAAACTCACGATCAAAAACCAAGCAAAATAGCAAACGATCAGAAGTTTGGAGACAGGGTTAGCCCTACTCAAAGAATGGGTAATCTTACCTACAGAGAATCATTCTCCCCCACCACATCAACCACATCATATGGAGACAGAATGGTCCTAAACACTGCCACAGCCTACATATTAGTCCTAATGCCTCTTTCCACATGTACCAATAGCTGGGGAAACTCGGCCTCACCATTCACTTATCTCCTAATTCAACATTGTTTTCCATACCATCATGATGATGATATGGATACTCCTCCCCCTGTTGTTAGTAGCAATGTTTGCTACCCATCACCCTTGCATTTTCTGCAAGTCCTTTTTAGGCCTCCCTCCCTATCTATCCCTATTCTGTGCATCCAACCAATCATGGTTATTAACCTCGATAGACTTCATTATGAGATTATTCACTCCATGGAATCAACCTCCCATGAATCTAACAACCCTTCGGACACCACTCTAATCTATCCATCACAGCCATCAATTAAACTATGGCTGAAGTTGAAGTACTATCAAAAGCACACCGAACACCTGCCAACTCTGATAGAATATCTACACACCAACTGGATCATCTCAAATTCATACAACCTTATGTCAGTTAAATTCACATCTTTAAATGTGCTTGGCCTCAATTCACCTTTCAAGCGCTCATCCCTTGCAAGAGAGGTTTGTTCATTAAAAGTGGACATTCTTCTCATTCAGGAAACTCACTTTGCTTCAGAGAAATCACCTACACTCACCTTGAAGCAATTCCCACATGTATTCTTGGCATCCTTTGCCATGTACACATGGGTGGACTTTTCGACCGAACTTGTCCGCCGGAATGAATCCGTCGGACAATTCGACCGTGTGTGGGCTTCATCGGACTTCCGACGGACCTTTTCGGTTGAAAATCAAACGGACTTTAGATTTGAAACATGTTTCAAATCTTCCCGCAGGAACTCTGCCGGAACCAGTTTCTATCAGGAAATCCATTCGTCTGTATGCTGGTCCGATGGACCAAATATGACGCAAGGGCAGCTACAGCACCTGCCCGCGAGAATGTTTCCAGCGCTCTCGGTGACAGGGTACTGTACATCTCGCGCTCGCTGCAATCGGATAAGGGTCTAGTATGGATTTTGGGAGGACCCCCACGCTGTTTTTTCGGCGTAGGGGGTTCCCCTTAAAATCCATACCAGACCTAAGGGCCTGGTATGCTCTGCGCTGGCTCCCGCGACGTGGCTCGCATGGCGTCAATCTCGCCGATAAAAGCAGCAAGGTTGACTGCCTTTCCTAGTCCCGTCGTACCTCATCACGTTCAAAATGAACAGACTTTAGTCCGTGTGTGGGCAAGTCCGTTCGTTCAGAAGTCCGCCGTAACTCCTCCGTAAAGTCCGGTGGGAAAACTGTCGGATCTAGTCTGCCGGAAAGTCCGGTCGTGTGTGGGCAAGTCCGTTCGTTTGGAAAGTCAGTCGGAAAACCGCAGAAAGTCTGTCAGGATGACCGTCGGACCTAGTCTGCCAGAAAGCCCGGTCGTGTGTATGTGGCATAACACTTGTAAGAAAAATGGGGTTCTAACAGCCGTTCGAGACTCAGTCCAATTTCAACTACACTCTGAAATAGCTGACCCATAGGGTCGGTACCACAGCCTCATCTGTGACATCAACCAAATCAGGTTCACCATTGTCAAAGTCTACGCCCCAAATACTAAACAGATTACATTTTGCAAACACTTGTTCACAAAAATTATTGCCACCAAAAGGCAGGCTCATTATTGGAGGGGACAAAACAATTGGTAATACCACTCTTGACTCGTCCACAGGCAAGAGAGCTGCCCATCAAACCATCAACCACCTCCTACACACTCATGATCTATATGACATCTGGAGATGCCAGCACAGAGCAGAAAAAGACTTCTCTTACTACTCTCCTCCTCACCTCTCTTAATCCAGGATTGTCTTTTTCTCACGGACAAATGGACACTCCAACTGATCACAGCCTCCCAAATAGGTGCAATAACCGATAACATGGTCTGATCATGTCCCAGTGTTTACACAAATTGGAGACTCTAAAAGACCCAATCTCACCCGTCTTTGGAGATTGGACTCCACTCTCCTAGCAGTCCCTGACCATTGCCAAGCAATCTCAAAAGCTCGTCTTATTTTTATAAACAAACGCCTCACCGGACATTTATTTTCCCACATTATGGGCCACATACAAGGCCTTTATAAGAGGTATTTTGAAAAAACTGCAAGCCAATGTTAAAAACCAGAGGAGAAAGTAAATTGAAGAGGTCCTAACTTCAATTAAAAACAAGGAGGATCAAAACAAACAACATCCATCCCCTGCATTATCTTCCTCCCTAATTAATGATAGAAGCAAACTTTGCTCCCTTTTGATGCACCAATTTGACTATAATTTGAAACAATCCAAAGCAAACTATGATTCATTAGGGAAAAAAGCTGGTTCTCTACTATAAAAATCAGTCAAACAACAACGCTAAAAACAAAAATCAAATTAGTTCACTACCCCACTACCAGAAAACCCGTAATTAACCCTTCAGATATTGCTGATGCGTTTGGTGACTTCTACCAATATCTATACAATCTTAAAAACGACCAAGCTACCCCTCAACTGAAACCATCAGATATACAAGATTTTCTGAAGTCAGTGAATCTCCCTGCCCTGTCAACTACCCAAACTCAGTCTTTATCACAAAACCTTTTTCTCCAGCAGAATTCGAAATAGCCATTAAAACTCTCCCATCTAAAAAATCCTCTGCAGGTGACTGCTACACAAACGAGTTCTACAAACAATTTGCCTCCATACACCTTTCTGACCTCTTCGATTATGCAGCATCCTCTGGTTCCCTCCCTAAAGAGATGTTACAATCTGTTATTACAATACCCAAACCCGGTAAGGATCCACAGGAAGTGCAAAATTATAGACCTATCTCTCTTATCAATACTGATGTCAAATTGTATGCAAACGTCATAGCTAGAAGACTGCTCGCCTTCACTCCCTCACTAATACACCCAGACCAGGTAGGATTCCTTCCAGCCTGACAAGCCCCAGATGCCACAAAAAGGTTAATCTCCTTAATTCATGATTTGGAAGCCATAAAAATGCCATCTCTGCTTCTCTCCCTGGACGCAGAGAAAGCGTTTTACCGAAGGCTGTTCTGGAAAAATTTGGCATTACAGGCTGGATACAAAATGCTATAATGGCACTCTACTCCTACCCATCTGCCAAAGTACTAATGGATGAAGTACTCTTCAAGCCATTTGATATTTCACATGGCACTAGGCAAGGATGCCCTCTATCCTCCATAATATTTGTGCTCCCCATAGAACTCCTTGCTGCGAAGATCCGTTCTGAACCCCGCATCTCAGGAATTACGTTCCAAGGGACTAAACATAAGATCAGACTCTTTGCAAATGACAGAATTCTGATGATTACCAACCCCGCCCAGTCCCTTCAGTCTATTCGTAATATTCTATCCCAATATCCTGAGGTCTCCTATTATAAACTGAATGAAGCAAAATCTGTAATCTTAAATCTTCACACACCCCTAACCACACAAAAACCTTGACGAACACCTTCCCATTCAGGTGGGCTAAACAATCCATCCCATACCTAGGCATCAATTTAACCCTGCAACTGCCCAATTATTTCGAATGGAACTATAAACCAATAATGCAATCTCTACCCAAAGATCTACTATCCTTTTGATCCTTTGGCGTGTAAAAACTAGGACATATAGCAATAGTCAAAATGTTCATACTCCCTAAAGTGCTATACCTATTCAGAACGCTGACTATCCCACTTCCCTCTAAGTTCTTTCATACTATACAAAAGCATATAAACCAATATATCTGGGAATTTAAATGTCCTAGATGCTCCTCCCATCTCTTACATAGACCAATGAAAAGTGGCAGAGCCGCACTCCCACATATTCACTTATATTACATGGCCACACTACTTGACCAGATACTTCTGGTGGCACCCAACCAAAGAAAAAACTTGGTCACAGATGGAAACCCCATCATTTCACCCACTCACTTCACCTAACTTCCTACTCTTAAGCTCTAAATTCCCTAAACACAGTACCTTAAGTCATTCATGTATTAAAGCATCTATCGAAGTTTGGACATCTTTACTATCCTACAAGGCTCCGCTTCTCAAATCCATAGCTTTACCTATTGATACCCTTAAAGGTGTAATACCTGATCTAAATTTAACACCCTGGATAAAATGTAGGATCCAGACTCTGCATCACATCTACAGTGACGGAAAACTGACACCTTTCCGCGCCTTGCAATATACATTTGACTTACCTTCTTCCGAGTTTTATACTTACATAAGAATCTACCATTATTTAGGTACCTGTGCGATCCCACCTAGCACCTATACAGTATATATATATATATATATATATATATATACACACATATATCTATAACATAAAACTTACCATCAGATCTCCTTCTTTAAGCAAATGGGAACTGACCCTTGGTAGTAATATACCTGTCCTTTCCTGGCACAAAATACTATCCTACACCACCAAAGCCTCCCGATGTACAAATCACTGGGAGTCTTACTTAAAAATACTCCACCTCTGGTGTATAACACCTTTGAAACTCTCAAAAATGTACCCCAACAACTCACCCCACTGTTGGCGCCAATGTGGAGAACAAGGCTCATTACTTCATATCATGTGGTCTTGTAAATCCCTCACGTCCTATTGGCATCAAGTTTTCAAACTGTCAGCAGGGGTAACGGGAATGATAACCAATCCAGACCCTAGACTGGCATTACTCCACATAGGCATGGAGGCACTCACCCCAACTCCAGGAATATTACTATCCACATACTCCATGCAGCAAAACTAGCCATTACTAGATTGTGGAAATCACCCAAAGTACCAATGATAACCAAAGCAGTCTCAGAACTCAATTATCAATGTGATACGGAAAGAAGATTTGTATTAAGAAACCTCTCATACTCCAAATTTCTCCAAATGTGGTCACTATGGATACACAACCCTATCTGCACAGTGTTATGTTAATAATCTATACCATACTGAAGTGAATATGTATACATTTAACCTATACTTGACTGGCATGTTGCTTCTTAAGTACTTTGACCTTTGCATTTCCCTTCCCTCCCCATAGCCCCCCCAACAACTCACCCCACTGTTGGCGCCAATGTGGAGAACAAGGCTCATTACTTCATATCATGTGGTCTTGTAAACCTCTCACGTCCTATTGGTATCAAATTTTCAAACTGTTAGCAGGGGTAACAGGAATAATAACCAATCCAGACCCTAAACTGGCATTACTCCACATAGGCATAGAGGCACCCCCCCCCAACTCCAAGAATATTACTATCCACATACTCCATGCAGCAAAACTAGCCATTACTAGATTGTGGAAATCACCCAAAGTACCAATTATAACCAAAACAGTCTCAGAACTCAATTATCATTGAGATACGGAAAGAAGATTTGCATTAAGAAACCTTGTCATACCCCAAATTTCTCCAAAAACTATGGATACAAAATCCTAACTGCACAGTGTTATGTTAACAATCTATACAATACAGAAGTGAATATGTATACATATAACCTATACTGGCATGTTGCTTCGTTAAGTACTGGCATGTTGCTTCGTTAAGTACTGTGCATTTCCCTTCCCTCCCCATAGCCCCCCCTCTATCCCCCCCACTCTCAACTTCTTAACCAATCCCTCCCTTGAGTTCTCGTTCCTACTGTTAATTGCCCATATGGTCGCTCATTATGTAAAGTTTACTATTCCTATGGTCAAAGACATGTTTATACAGATTGTTATGTATTATTTCTAAGATGTGAACTCAAATAAGTACTATGTCACATGCTTTGTTTTAAAATCAATAAAAACAATTGAAGATAAAAAAGAAAAAAACAATAAAGATCATAGGACATGCTGGACGTCTAGACGTCTTCACAGCCAAACTACACTTTAAAGCTAAAGTCCAGGCAGACAGCTATAAATGAAAAAAACAATGGTAGCCATGCAAAATCCGCCCCTCTTGAGTTCCCACCACTGCTCTTACAGATAAAATTAATGCAATAGAGCTGCCACTTTAAGTAAATGAACTGTGAAATAATATATTAATTTGCAATAGTGCCAAAAATGTAATATAAGCGGTGCTGAAATTACACTTCAAACGTGATAAGGTGAATGCCTGTCTGCACAGACCTACAACATAAACAAACTGAAATTATATGACATAAATCACCCTGTGCCAGTAGTGAAAAAATATATAATATAATATAGATGTGTAAATAATAAAGTCCATAAAACTTGATGAAAACTTTGATTATGTGCAGAATTCCTCTAATTATCCACCACACCTGAGTGTCAGTGATTCCTCTCCCATTAGATAAAACACTCACCAACTAGATATGCCTGGCACTCTCATGCTCAGCAAACAGATGTGATAAACCTCACAGAAAGGTTATGACGAATACTCCACATTCCATCCGTGTAAATACAAGATCATTCCACATGTAAATAAAAAATTGCACTAATAGTGTGATATCGTAAAAGCAAATTTAATAACCACTGTTAATAACCACTCACACACATCTCTTTAAAAACGAGCAGTAAATATCATAGCAATATCACAGCAAATCTTCCAGTATGTGCCCAAAACCAGTGCAATATGGTCACGGCGGACCCGAGGTGTGCGGATGAACTCTCACCACTACTTGCTACTTGGGCTTGGATCTCTGCTTCCTGAATCGGCTCAGCACATCATACGTCACACGCTAGCTCAGATGGTTGCCGTACAGCCACATCCCGACATGTTTCGTCACACCAACTTAATCATGGGATTGCTATAAATGCAGTTGCAAATATGGGAATTGTCCATTGTGCCAGCTGATTTGCAATTCTCTCCAGCCATTTTTGTGAGTCAAACACCTTCTGCCAGACAGTGCCACAAGGAAGGTGACACCAGCAAAACCATGTTTTCTCATTGGGTGGCTTTGCTTAAAAAAAAAAAAAAAACTTTTTTGATTTAGAGGGTATATTTTTTTGGTGTGTTTAAGCTAGTTTTTATTTCATTAACTTTCTTTTTGTTTACAATGATCGATTCAGGATAGATAAAAGGAGCAATTTAAAGCCTATTTATAAAAAAAAAAGTAACTTTGTCCTAATTCTGCCTCCAACACATTTCATTAAAATGGCAAATTTGGCCAAATGTCTCTCAGTTTTCCCCCAGAATTATGGTTTATGTGTTGCTATGCAAGAAATGACAGAGCCTGATCTCAACATATACTGTGTAATATACCTTGTATATACTGTATACCTGGAATGTAATTCTAAGTGCTGGATAACAAACCTTTGTTGAATTTCAGGACTTTTAAATATTCAAACTTTAGACTTCATATTTATCAGCAGATGTTTCTTCGGTATAATGATGAAGATGCATGTCAGGCTGACTGACAGATGTCTCATAGAATTGTAATATTCATATAAGCTTGTTATCTGTGCAGAGGTAAACTGGGCATAAGGTGGAAAATGAACATGCATCACTATATTATGCTTGAGCAATCCAGTAGTTACTATGATTAGTAATGCAATATGTATATATATATATACAGTATATATATATATATATATATATATATATATATATCAAAATTCACTGCTGTGTGTATTACATTATGCAAACATTTATCAAGGTAACAGCTTTGATTAGGTGCTGTATAGGTTTTTTGTATTTTTGTATAATTTCATAGAAATTACAAATTTTTTATTAACTCAAAATGAGGCTATGTAAGGAAACCATTACCAGACATGAGAGCATCAATCCACAGAGCTTTAAAGTGTAGTTTGGCCCACAATGAGCTGATTGGTTTATATTTTCTGATCTGGCAATCCAGGACAACAGGTATAGAGGTTGGAATCTCCATAATTGAAAGACTTAGAAAATTTCACTTTTTCATAACTGAGATAGTACATGTTGTTCCAAAAGAAAAACATAGAGATGCTAACAAGCACTGGACTCTCTGTGCCCAGAAGTAACTGCTGATAATTTTGGGGCTCAAAGGCAATTCATCCACCCCCTTTAGAGGCTAGCTGAGTCACACAGGGGCAAAACAAAAAAAGAAAAAAAGGGCTGGGTAACTCATAATAGCTAGAAAACGATATGACCATAACTCATAGGGTTACACTTATCAGGAGGTATTAAGTATAATCTCTGCAGTTATGTTTAAAACAAGGATTAATTCCTCAGACACAGAGGAAAAAAAGGGAGGAAATCTGCTCAGAAGAAACATGGCACCCCATGCAGTCACCTAGTCAATCATGTTCAAACACAGCTCCGCAGAAACACTTGATCACTACTATTAAAAGGCTATGGTTGCCAAATTCACACACATTTCAAGCACAATATCTGCTTCTCTCCACAACAAAGATTTGTTTGCAGAGTTAGAATATCTATTATTGTACACTGAACTGATGCATGGTGCAATTGGTATAGTGGCTTGTTAAATTCAGGACTGAAAATAATAGTTTAAATTTAATTTAATGTAGGTTATATAACTGTATAACATATGCCATATACCGTACCAATTTCATACTTAACACTTTCATTTGGTAGTTTGAAAGTGCAAGCTGAGAGAGCCACATTAGCAGTAACATTTTTATTGCATGCATTGTGAATAAAGCTGAAAGGTATCAACACAGTTGAATAAGTCAGAGTAGGACCATATCCCTGGCCCCACCCTCCATGCTTGTATGGATTTCTGTTAACAGGAATAATTAAGAATAGCAGAGCTACATTAGTTCTGGGCTTTCTTTTTAGCAAGCCTAGCATGCTATCTATACACTGTATCATGAGAGTACCCTGTTTTAAATAAAAAGAATAATAAACAGTTTATACTCTAATAATCTTTAAAAAAATACCAAAAAACATTACAATTTAACAAAAGGGAACACTTCTCATATTCTTTCAGCACCTAATTCTTATGCCGCGTACACACGAGCGGACTTTACGGCGGACTTAGCCCGGCGGACTTTTCGTCGGACTTTGTTGGCTCCTTGAGCCGGACTTAAAAACGGACGGACTTGGCCACACACGCTCACTGCAAAAGTCCGCTGGTTTTGAACGCGGTGACGTATAGCACGTACGACGGGACTAGAAAAAGGAAGTCCAAGCCCCACTCCGGCACCCTTTGGGCTCCTTCTGCTAATCTCGTGTTTATCTCGTGTTAGTAGAAGTTTGGTTAGAGACGATTCGCGCTTTTCACACTTCAGCTTATTTCGTTCGTTTTCTGCGGTTCAGTTTGTGCTTGTGAGGTTTGTATCTGCTTTTCAGTGCGTGTTGGTCAGTTCGTAACCTGCCTTGCAGGACGTTCTGGTCCGCTCGTTCCTGATTTTCAGGTCGTTCTTCATAGGCCTTGCTGTTCTTCAGTGCGTTTGTTATAAGTTTGTTTGTTTGAGCAGCCGACCGTTTTGAAGCCATGTCAAGTGGACGTTCTCGTTCTCGAGTTCGTGCTGTGTGGGGACATGGTGTTGGGGTTAATACTTTGACCCGAGTCCAGTCCATGAACAGGGTGAGGAGGAGTTCATGGACCAAGAATTGGTTGCGCCAGCGTGACCAGTTCTGTCATATGCCTTTGCTCCGTGAGCTCCGTGAGAATAATCCTGAGGATTTCAGGAATTTTCTCAGGATGACGGACCCCGTCTTTGAGCGTCTGCTGGCTATGCTGACCCCCTATATCAGCAGGCAGGATACCTGCATGAGGCAAGCCATCAGTGCGGAGCAGAGGCTAGTTGCCACGTTACGTTACTTGGCGACAGGGAGAAGTCTTCAGGACTTAAAGTTCTCGACAGGCATCTCCCCCCAGGCTCTGGGGATCATAATCCCAGAGACCTGTTCTGCTATTATTCAGGTCCTGCAGAAGGAATATATGAAGGTAAGTTTTATCCTTTAACATTACATGATATGTATTAACTGTTTTTAGATGTATTGTAGAACTGTCCTCTTTACCTAATTGCCATGCTTTCAGTCTGCTGTGAATGTCCCCTTTATCTTCGTGCATGCCTATTTTAATCATTTATTGCCCTATATGCATAATTTCTTTCATTAACCTCCCCACCATGCAATGCTGGGTCCATTTTTATCTCTAGCCTATAGTCCATTGAACAATGTATATTGTCTGCTACATTGTCTTGTTTGTCCCTCCCCCACCCCACAAATGTTTGAGCCAGTCAGGTGTGTTTGTTAACCTAATTAGAACCCCTCCCCCACCCCACAAATGTTTGAGCCAGTCAGGTGTGTTTGTTAACCTAATTAGAACCCCTCCCCCACCCCACAAATGTTTGAGCCAGTCAGGTGTGTTTGTTAACCTAATTAGAACCCCTCCCCCCACATTCAAATGTATCAATGGGCCATCATAGGGGGTGAGTAATCTTATAAGTGTGCCTTATGTTTTTCAACATTTCAATTACAAACACACATATTCATAATATTTGACTGCTGTTGTTTACTAATGTTTTGGTGTAATCTGATATACAATTTTTTTATTAAAGTCCTTATCTTATTTTTTTTGCACTCCACAGTTTCCTTCAAGTCCACAGGAATGGCAGACTGTGGCCTCCCAGTTCGCTGACCGTTGGGACTTTCCCAACTGTGTAGGGGCGATTGACGGGAAGCACGTCCGGATTGTGCCACCACCGCATTCGGGGTCTTATTTCTTTAACTACAAGGGGTTCCATAGTGTAGTTTTGATGGCGGTGGTCTCGGCACATTTGGAGTTTATGTTTGTGGATGTGGGTAAGAACGGCCGGATGTCTGACGGAGGAGTCTTTGCACAGACCGAGCTGTGCCATCGTCTCCAGACCGGTGGCCTGGAATTGCCACCTGATGACGATAATGTGGATGGACTCCCCTCAGTTTTTATTGCTGATGAAGCATTTGCTCTCTGTGAGAACTTGATGAGGCCGTTCCCCCAAAGGACACTCACCCCTGAGAGGAGGGTATTTAATTATCGGCTGGCCAGAGCAAGAAGGGTTGTGGAGAATGCCTTTAGTATTCTGGCCAGCCGGTTCCGTATCTTCCTTACGGCTATTAATTTGGCGGACTATAAAATCAACCACGTCATCCTTGCTTGCTGCATTTTACATAACTTTTTAAGGAGACATTCAGCTACATATCTATCCTCTGTTGGGCCTGAGGCCAGACTGGAAGAGGCTAGCACTTTCACAGGCCTAGAAATTGGCCGTATTGGCTTGGCCCCCCGAACCGCACGTCAAGTGCGTGACCGTTATGTGAATTATTTTAATGGTCGGGGGGCCATTGCTATTCAGCAACAGCTGTAAGTTTGTTTCAAAAATAAAAAAGAAAATTGGTTTATCTAAATATCTTGTTTTTATTGTTGTTTACCTTTAAGTTATGTCTGTCTCCTAGTGCACTTGTAGTAGTGTCAAGTGCATTTAGCTTTAGTTAATCAGGCCCACAAAAACAAACCCCAAATTTTGACTTCAAGAAACAGCCACACACATTGTATAGGGTAAAAAATTTTACTTGGTGCACATTGAAAGGTGCATTTTTTACCATATATTTTATTTTTTTTTGTTTTTTTTTTTTTTCAAAAATATTTTACGTTGTGTAAAAAAATTATCTTTTACTAAATTATTCAAGCCATTTTTTCACAAATATATAGACCTTTATCTAACAAGATTTACATACACAACAGTGTTTTTAGAAACAAAACTTACAATAAATGAACTTACAAAGTTCAATATTTCTAGAACGGTGCATGTAATGTCACCCTTGCAGAAATTTGTCATTTATAAGATGCTCAAAATTGAGCTTTACTAAAGGGTCAAGTCAACATGTGCTATCTCCTATCATGGGAGAGCAATGTACGTGTTTTGTGTGTGCAATCCCATTTTTGGTTCCTCTCACCACCCAAGATTTTTCAGGATGAAGGGTTTGCAAACACAAAACAAGTACATTGCTAACCCATGATGGAAGATAGCACATGATGACACACCGTGTGCATCACACAATGTAAATTTGGGTATACCCCAAAAATTGAAAAAAACATTTTTCAAACAAAATAACTTCCCAAGGAAATGAAGAACATGATTGATGTTTTTAGGCCAAATGTGATTATATTCAGCCCAAAACATCAATCATGTTCTTCATTTCCTGTTGCATGGAGTCCAGGCGAAGTTTCATGCTGTGAATTTGTTCACGCATTTGATCTATGTGGCCATTCCACAGCATTATCTGGCCTATTAGTCTTTGTGCACTGTCTGTGGTGAAGTGCTCTGCCGCTTGGCCTTCCACAACCAGAAACTCACCTAAAACGAGTGAATAAAAACAAGGTTTACAATATGCACGCCAAAATACAGTAACTCAAGCTGGGGTGTCAGTCACTCACTTGGTGGGCTTGAAACCTCGCACACTTCCTCCACCTCTCCTTCCTCAAGGTCGTCGGGTGGGTGTGGTCTTGGGCTGGGGCTTGGGGTAGCTTCGGCCTCAGGCTGGTGACTTGGGGGGGTCCTGCGATCCTTGGACTGTTGTCTGAGTCTTTTCTCCCCTATGAGATTTGAAAAAAAGGTATAGTTAAAACACACTGATCTTTTAGGTTTTAATAAATAAAGTAAAACGTTGGTTATGATTTTTTGCCAATTTTGCATCATAATAAATGTTGAAGACAGGATGAACATTACCTATGAACAACAATTATAAAGAATGCTTATTTTCGGGCAAGTTTCACAGATGCTGACACCTCAATGATCTCCTATGTGTATTACCCCTCAAAAATGTATTTATGGTCACATAGTACACTAGAAAATGCATTTCCTGCGCAAAATGCGTGGGAATGCTGAATAGCTAAATTGCTAAAATGACCGCCAGCAAAACTGCCCCATCATATTCCTCTATTATAAATCAGTACATGGTGTGTCTGTCCCCTCCCCCCGGGCTCTGTAATCAGAGCTGAGATGCTCCAGCCACCTCCCCCCCTGTGTATAACAGAAGCTTTGGTAACCATGGCAACAAAACAAACACAGTACACTCTGATTAATGTCTAAAATTTCACGAAATGACCTCTAAACAAAAAGCTTTTTCTCCAAAAATTACAAAAATATCAAACTGAAAGGATATAGCCAGATAGCTGAATATTTATTGAACATTGTAAAGTTTGTTTGGTGTCTCTAGGTGAAAGTATGAAGGAGCTGAAACTTTTGGGAGCGGAAGAAGAATTTAAGGATTTCAAGCATGCTCCCATTGAATTCAATGTTTAAACAAGTGAAAAAAACCTTAATATTTAAAAACGTATAAATGGTAGTAAAAAAGTTGAAAAAGACCACACATCAGCTAAAAGAGACGAACATTTTAATAGTTGAATGGTTTTAATAGCTGAAAGTATGCAGAAGTTACGCAGAGCCAAAAAAAGTACGGAATAAAATTAAAAGTAAATTTAAAAATAAATAAAATTGAAGAACAATAGTGGGCCTGCTAAATCATTCCCACTAACTATAGTGCTCGTGAGTCCAGATGTGGAAACAGCTGCTGTGTCCTGTCCCTACATTACACTGAATCATTTTTGATGAAGCATTATATTTTCAAACACATCTACACCACATCAACTCATTGTGGGAATTCGACAAATTATCAAGCCATAAATGTATGTCCAACACTGTCCCATCGTATTTGGCGAAAAAATAACGTCACTTTATAAAGTATCATATCTATTCCAAAGAACGGTATTTACGAACGATGCAGAAAAACCGCCAAAAATAAGGATCAGCATGCAAGTTCTGTATCTCAATAGTAAAACACAAGTACTTACTTTTTTTAAGCAGCTTCTTTATTCGCCAATATTGTTCTGGCTCCCGACTTTTTATGTCAGACCACCGCTTCCGCAATTGTTCTTTCGAACGTTTTGTCCCAAATTTCTCTTCAAGAGCGGTGACAATTGAGGACATTATTTTGTCCTTTCTCATATTGGGTCGTGTGTACGGTCCTTTTTTGCCATCGTAGTCCTCCCTTCTCAATATGGACACCATCTCCACCATCTCTTCAAAAGCCATGTTGGTGGCCTTATATCTCCTCCGGGATGTGGATGTTTGGGGCTCCGGGCTTTCCTCCGCGCTACTTTCACTTAATCGCTCCGCCATCTTTTGCTATCTTCTCCCACTGCGCAACGAAGAGTGAAGGGGCGGGGGCAAATCGTACTTACGAACGTCAGGGGCGGGCGACGCAGGCGGAGCATGACACATGCGCAGTGTATATAAAGCTATTACGATGGCCTACGTATGTCCGTGCGGAAGTAGCGACCGTCACAAACGAAGGTAAGATTAAAGAGTGTGTGTGTGTGTGTGTGTGTGTGTCCCCTAGATTACAACACAAACTAATCCTGAGATTTGGGCCTGACATTTAAGTTTTGATCTTGTGTCTTGTCTTCCAGAAAAAATGAATCCCTTTAAAGAGGAAGAATTTTTGTGCCATTTTATTGAGCTCTATGAGGACAAGAAAAACCTGTGGGAGGTCAAACACCCCCTATATTATAATCGGGATGTTAGGAAGGCAACACTGGGCACACTTTTAGAGTTTGTGAAGACTCGACTCCCCCAGGCAGACCTCAAGTTTGTGGACAGGAAAATAGGTATCTTGCGTAACATTTATAAGCGGGAACACAGAAAAATCCAGGAGTCGCTCAGATCCGGGGCAGCAGCTGACCAAGTTTATGTCCCCAAGTTGTGGTATTACCACAAACTGCGATTCCTGGATGAGCAGACCGAAGCCAGGCAATCACTTTCCACCCTTCCCCCCACCCTTCCCTCCAGCCTTCCATCCACTCTTCCCTCCAGCCTTCCATCCACCTCCACCCCAGCTGAGGAGTCCCAGGATGAACTGGGCCTTTTCACCATTGATGAAGTGGATGCGCCCAGCTTCAGCCAGGTATACTTTTTTTTTAGATTTGGGGATTGTGTAAATGTTATTAATGATGTTAAGGTGTTAATTTTGAAAGTGCTTCATAAAAAATCACTTCTGCACAAAGAGTAATAATATGTAGACATATCACTAGACAGTAGTGGCCAAATATATACGTAACTTCAGATCTTGTTGATCATCTGAAATAATGGTGTGGTCAAATAGATAGCCTTTACTATTTTGTGTAATTATATTTGAAAGTTAGGAGCTGAAAATTGTGTGTGATTGCATAACAGAAAATTACAACTATGTCCCTTTTTTTACACAGGATGACCTCAGCCAGGAGGAGGCCTTGCCCAGTGGGAGAGAGGAGGAGGCCTTGCCCAGTGGGAGAGAGGAGGAGGCTGTGGCTGGGCCAAGTAGAAGCCGCACAGAGTGTCAGGTGCCTCCCCTCCGCATTCTCCACAAAAGGCCCAGGAGAATGCCACCAACAGAGCAGGAATCCCTAGACCTCATACGGGAAGCAAGCCTGATCCTGAGCAAACCTCCCAATGCAGAGGAGGCGTATGGCACCTATATAGCCAGCAGATTACTGGAGTTGGAAAAGGGCCAACGCCTCCTCTGTGAGGGTCTAATTTTCCAGGCTTACCAGAAGGGCTTGAGAGGGGAGCTTACTACTACAACCTATCTAGCAGATGAAGCCAATCCTCCTCCTCCTCCTCCTCCTCCTCCTGCCCCAAGTACACCACCAGAGGCACAACCTCGGAGGAAGGCTGCAGAGAAGCGTGGAGGGAAGGCTGCAGAGAAGCGTGGAGGGAAGGCTCCACGGAAGAGTCGAAAGTGATTGCCTGGTTTCTGTCTGGTCTGACTGTGCTCCCTGTGCTCCCTATAGTCGCAAGATACCTATTTTCTTGTCCTCAAACTTGATGTGTGTCCTGGGGGACGAAAGGCTTCCCAGATTCTAAAAGTGTGTCCAGTGTTGCCTTCCTAATTTTTTTGGGAATAAAATAAATACATTTTGGTTTACCTTACATTCTTGCCTATGTCTTTTGATTAAAAAACGCCATTTTGTTTGGGAGTAGGCAGGTACAGGTCGAAAAGACTATGGGGTTGATTTGAGAAAAGCAAATAGTCTGTGCACTTTGCAGAGGGCAGTTGCCCTCTGCAAGTGCAATTGCTCCAGAGCATCAGAAATTATTTAAAAGCTTGACTTTGCAAAGAGTACCCAATCCTGTGCAAGTAAAAGAAAAAAAAAAAAATTTTTGCTTGCACATGATTGGATGATGGAAGTCAGCAGAGCTGCTTCACATTTAATAAAGCTTGGGAGCAACTGCTCTTGCAGAGGGCAAATGCAATTTCCAAAATGCACAGGCTTTTTACCTTTAGGAAATCAACCCCTATGTGTGTTTTTGTCAAATAAAAACAATTAATTTTTATTTGACATGATTTTCGGAATAAATCAGCAGAGCTTCCCCGAATTTAAGCTCTTCCCATCAGTTTTTCTGCGACTGCACTTCCAACAAGTGCACTTGGTGTGCAATTTCTCAAGTGAACGTTTCACTTGATATTCTTAAATGATTTAAGCCTTTTGTCAAAAACAAGCTCGGGGGAAGCTCTGCTGATTTATTCCAAAAATCATGTCAAATAAAAATTATTTGTTTTTGTTTGGGCTTCCTTGCATGTGCCCCTCGGATCCACAGCGAACGCACTTCAAAATGCTCTTTATGTGGAATTATATGTATAATTAGCACTTGGAGTGAAAAATGATTTTGCCTTTGTTAAATACACCCCCCTATGTCTAATGAACAAGGGACAACAACCTCATTAAGGTTCTTTAAAACAACACAAAATATGAATGTTAATTGTGGTAACTTGAAAATACACACAAAAAATGTGGTTAGCATTTAACACACATTGTAAAATAGCTAAAGTGTTGAAATAAAAAAAAAAAAAAAATCTATTTTAAAATTTTAAAGTTATGGAGATCTGGCTGTTACAAAATATTATATTAGTCATGGCAGGAGGATAAATCATGAAGAAAGAAGTTTGTGAGAACTCTGTGTGAATATAAAGCAGAAAAACAACTTCATTCCTCTCGCATTATCAATCCTAAAAAGAGGCTGTATTAAAAGACGACAGAAGAGGAATGTGCTAGCTTCAAGACGAAGGCTAGTTTCACCAGACCGAGCGCTTCCGTCTTGTAATTGCTTCAGAGCATGAGTCAGTTTGAGTTTGAGTCAGTTTGAGTTCGTCGGACTAGCACAAATCTAATTCCGTCCAACTTTTGAGAAAACAAAGTCCGCTGGAGCCCACACACATCGAATTGTCCGACGAAATCCAGTCCGCCGGGCAAAGTCCGCCGTAAAGTCCGCTCGTGTGTACGCGGCATTAGTTGTACTAGATGCTGTCCTCCAAAAAGATTGCTGCAGTACAACATCTGTGGGCTTGAACGCCTAAGTTGTTATTCCTGCTGAAAAAATGGCAAGCTGCCCCACTTTATCTAGTAGAAAAAAGTTAGGGTACAGTATATTGTGGATAATGCAACAAGATACATAGAACCATGTTGTAGCTGAAGGCGGAGGTGTTAGCAGTTGGCAAACACAAATCAGGATCATATGACTGTTCTAGTCCTGAGCAGATCTAAGAAGTCAGTGTCTGAGTTAATCAGTTTCAGATTCAGTTAATCAGGTTGCACCTATAAATTAAATAATCCAGTGTAAATCTTAGCCTCTGTGCAGGAGTTTGCTTAATAAAGACCTGTCACTGCTGTCCTTGTGCAGGGTGACTGGTATTGTCCCCATACCCTGGTCTAGTTTTTTGCAAGCTGCCTGTAGTGCATGAGGCTGCTGGGACCCTGCCACTGCTCTGCTCTGCTCTCTGCAGGCTATGTAAGAGTACCAGTGGTGGCTGGTGCTCAATATTGTGTGTGGGGGGGTGACACTTGCACTACAACCCTCAGACACTCGCTTGATTGGTAATTCACTTGCACCCCCAATCCCCCCCACACCCCTCCCCCCCAGCAAGTTCCATGGCCTTACTTTATGCTGCAGTGCTGTGGTACAGGTGCGGAGATGAGACTGATGGCAAGCTGAATCCGGGGTAGGGCTCCAGGAATAGGCTGTTGCTGATGGAGCCATTTCTTCTCCTCCCAGCCGAACAGGAAGCTGTCCTGAGAGCCGATTGGCTGGGACTCCTAAGACCTAAGTCCTAAGGAGAAGCAGAAAGACATTGGTGAATATTAATTCGCTAATGTCACACAAATGGGTGGGCTTGGGGCGCATTGCTCTGTGCATTCTTTTTTAAAGCCAATTAGACCCTCAGGCTCTACTAATGTGCTTAAAAAAAAACATTGAAACCCATGCTTCCAGCCCCCTGCATGGAGATTAGGGGACGGGCGCATGGATTAGGGGGTTGGCACCCCTGCGCCACTAATGAGTCACCACTGAGGAGTACATTAATCACATCACTGCCTTTTTACAGGGGGATATCTAGGTTTGCAAAGAAATTTGATTCACACAAAGTGGATTTACTGTATATTCTTTGTGGCTATTAGGGAGATTATTTTTGTTAATTTTTTTATGCCTGGGATTTAGCTTTAGCACTGACTTTGTGAGAAAGTTTTTATACGTCTATTTAATTACTTTTTTAATTGCGGGTACAATCATGAGGGTTAAAAACTGCTATCAGCTATTTTTTTTTGCAGCTGTACCTTGAGTGAGATTGAGACTTTATATTTGTCCTGGTGACCATTATCACTGTGACTGAAAGTTATTGAAAAATCCAAAATTTTAAAATCCCACCACCAGAACATAAATGCAGAAGAATGTTTCCAATGGGGACAATACTTCTTTGGTAAGATTTCCTCTTGTTTCCTGGTGTGTCTACAGAACAGGAAGTAAAGAAATACCTCCCTATTGGACACAGATGGCCACAAAAAAACTGATAGTGGATTTAAAGTTCATTTACTCTGTTCAAGTGAAAAAAAACTTTGACTTATGATATAGTTTAATTACTGTATTTAGTCAACAAGAAATATTGCTACCACAAAGGACTTTTGGACTTTTTTCATAGGTTACATATTTGACTTCACAGTTAATTTACAGCAGAAAATATAAATCCTGTTTTTAAATTTCTTATAGTATATCTAAAACCAATTTATTTAATTCATTTGTGTCTAGTTTTGTGTAGAGTGTGGATGGAATAAAACCACTATCAGGTTTTTAATTTATTTATTTATTTATTGCTGTATGTGTACAGTACCTTTGCAAACTTTTCCATTCCCTTTTTTCCAAGAGACACAACAGGAAATGGGGTTCAATCCCCTCTTAGACAAGGCAAGTGCCTCTATTGAAAGGTTACCTCTTCATTCATGTTCTGGTGACACCTGTAACATTTTGGATTCTTCTTCGCCTTCTGACACAGTCACAAATAATTCCTAACATTTAACATCCCTAACATCAATAGAGAAGGTGAATTTTCCCAGCTAAAGATATTTATCAAATTAAGCTGAATATATTGCTTTGTATTTTACCAACTAATATGCCACTACAAAACACATTAAAACTGAGACACAGTTTACATTTATTGCATCGATTGTAGGCACTGAGCCACAAGGTGGCACTTTTGCTTTCACTAATGTATTAAAGACATGTCAGTAAGAGAAAGCTATTTTGTACAGTTACTTTGCACTCTGATTACGAAATAGCACACCATTACCTGACTAGAACTATCAACATATTGAGAAAAATATATAATAAGTTGTATAATATAATATATATGTGTATATATATATATATATATATATATATATATATATATATACAGTATCTCACAAAAGTGAGTACACCCCGCACATTTTTATAAATATTTTATTATATCTTTTCATACGACAACACTGAAGAAATGACACTTTGCTACAATTTAAAGTAGTGTACAGCTTGTATAACAGTGTAAATGTGCTATCCCCTCAAAATAACTCAACACACACTCATTAATGTCTAAACCGCTGGCAACAAAAGTGAGTACAGGGAGAGATAGACAACAACCACCCTCCCCCGATTCCCTACCCCCACCTACAACAACCTTGAAACTTAAAGCCCACCCCCCTCCCTCTCCTATCTACCCTACCCCCTCTCACCCCCCTTAACGAAACAACAACCCTTTCTTATCAAATACACGCCTCTTCCCTGAACCCTAAACACCCTCTTAGATATACAGAAACCAGCGCTCTGAACCTGACCTAAAACCCTCCATACAATCTGAATCCTCCCCAAGGCACCTCGACTTAACCAAAACAAATACACCCTTTCCATAACATTTATCTTATTTACATGGATTAACAAACCCACATGTCCAATCAGAAGTCATGAAATCCAACAGGTTCCTGACTCCACAGATACAGGTTTCCGTCTCTTTAGCTTAATGACAATTAACATTTTGATCTTCATAACCTATAAATAACGATGTTAACATACCTTGACCATTGTCATTTGACCTGTATTATGTGTTTCTGTGTTTGCATGTTGGGCCCCTAGCTTCTTTAGCAAGGCAGTGGTCATCTTGGAGGTGTGTTTGGGGTGGTTATAATGTTGGAATACTGCCCTGCGTCTCTGAAGGGAGGGAATCATGCTATGCTTCAGTATGTCACAGTACATGTTGGCATTCATGGTTCCCTCAATGAACTGTAGCTCCCCAGTGCTGGTAGCACTCATGCAGCCCCAGACCATGGCACTACCACGCGATGCTTGATTGTAGGCAAGACATACTTGTCCTTGTACTCCTCACATGGTTGCCGCCACACACATCAGACCACAGGACACAGTTACAGTAATGTAGAAAAAATGATCCGCACTCCAGTTGTTGCTCTTAAAATTTCTTCATTTTATTGAATAGCCACAGTGAACACACACAGATTAAGTCAGTTGACACGTTTCAGCCTATAAGGCCTTAGTCATAACCACATTACAGACATACAACTTTGAAATAAATAGTAGCTCTAAAGATCACAGGCTTCACCCATTGGTTGTCTTAATTGACCGCAGGCAATTATCCAAAAAAAAAAAGAATCAGCTGCAATACATATAGGGTGATCCATGTGTATGCCACTAATTTTCACATACCTTGTAGTGACAATATGCACATGTATGTACACACATGTATGTACACACGTGCATACATTTATACATGTATAGACATATGCATAAAGAAACACACCATAAAATTCAAAAAACATTAAATAAAAAATAAAATACAAATCGTGGCATGTGAGAAAAACCCAGAAGAGAGAATGGAAGAGAGAGAGAGGAGGCTCTTGGGAGAGGCATTCTTAATGTAAGTGCAAGTTCAGATCCCACCTCAGGTTTAACCCCTGGGGCGATCTAGTTTTTAATCTAAAAATCCACTATGCTTCTCTCCCCAGTAGCCTTCTCTCCCTATCACCTCCTCTGGGTGAGTGAGACAACCGTTCTATTCCTCTGAAGCGAAATGAGGAAATATCGCCCTGATGACATTCTCTAAAGTGACGTGTTGCATTCGAAATATTTCTAGCATTTGGGTTGTTTGTGTCACAGTAATGTTCCCCTATATGGGTTCTCAAAGGACGTGTGGTACAACCTACATATTGAAGGCTGCATAAAATACAGGTGATCAGGTAAATTACATAGTTTGTGCCACAGTTGATGTATTGTTGTATAATGAACTCTTCATCTGTGGCTATGGCAACAAAGGTTTTACCCAAAAGACACAAATTACAGTACCTACAGGTTTTTGTATTACAAGGGTAACTTCCAGGATAGGAGAGCCAGGTGGGTTGGCATTGTTTAGATGAGAATAGACTAGGTGATAGTGCAGTCCCTAATGTGGGTGCACGACGGCTAGAAAAATGGCAACCTGCTTGCAAAATGCCATTTACATCTTTATTTGTATACAGTATTGGCAGATTCGTTCTTCCACTTCTAGAGTTCTAAGGTTTATAAGATTTATTTTTATACTTTCTCTTGGTTTTAGGTTTATCTGACAGTAATGTCTCTCTGTCCATTATCAAAACCTTTCCAGTCCGTGGTGTATAACAGATTCCTGGGAGAGAACAAAATTTGTTCCTCCCACCAACCCATGTAGAGATTCGCCACGGACGGTGAGAATCTAGCACCCATCAAAGCGCTACAGCGCTGGACATAATACACGTCATCAAATAAAAAATAATTGTGCTTTAATAGGAGCTCAACGCTTAACAGAATAAATACCTGTAGCTCCTGAGAATAGGAGCTATAGCGTTGAAGATGATATTGGATGGCCTGCAATCCAGCGTTGTGGAGGATCGACGAATAAAGTGCCCTCACATCCAGTTTAGCTCACAGATAGGTCGATGTCCATTTGACAGATGTAATATGGGATAGGACTGTGCTCATATCTGTAGCCAATCTGTGTATTAAAGGCTGTAGGTGCCGGTCCACCCATTCTCCCAAACGCTCCAATAAGGAACCAATTCCGGCCACGATTGGTCGTCCCTGTAAAGGACAATCGATTTTGTGAATTTTAGGGAGATGATGGAAGACCAGCACCACGGGTTTATCCACATAGAGATACTCAGCAGTTTTGGATGACAAAACTCTCATACTAATGCCCAACTGTAAATGTTTTAAAAGGGTTGATTGAAAAGGTATAGTGGGATTGTTGGACAGGGCTATGTATCACTGTCACTAAGCTGTCTGATAGCTTCAGATCTATATTGTTCCCTAGTCATCACCACCACTGCTCCTCCCTTATCTGCTTCTTTTATCACTAACCCCTTATTGTCTTTTAACTGCTGTAGAGCCTGTTTCTCTTCCTTAGAGATGTTCTTTTTCCTAAATGTTAGGTTACATTGTTTCAATTGTATCAATTCCCCCTCTATTACAGCCTGAAAAGTATCTATAGTGGAATTTCTTGCATTTACAGGTGAAACTTGTCCCCATATTGTGATGTACTCCATAGGAGCCCATATGCGATTCAGAGTACAGCTGTTCTAAAGTTAATGATGCAGATAAGTCCTGAAACATAAAAAAGGAAACATGCGGACAAACATCTTGTTCTACAGTTGATTGATTTTGGTCAGATTCACTCACCATCTCTGATGTCAGTGGGTCATCCACCTGTTCATCCATACCCTGTTGGAAATGTTTCCGCAGCAGGAGGTTCCTGACAAACCTATTGGTGTCCAAAATAGTGTTGAAAATATCAAAATGATAGATGGGTGAAAAAAATAGACCCCTTGACAACAGAGATAATTCAGAATCAGTTAAAACCTTATCTGTTAAATTAACTACTGAAGTGATGGTAGATAATTTGTTGCTTACCGTATTTATCGGCGTATAACACGTACCGGCGTATAACACGCACCCCAAGTTTAGGAGGGAAGTTTAAGGAAAAAAACTTTTAGGAGGGAAGTTTAAGGAAAAAAACTTACATTTTAAATGCCCATAAATGCAGCCTTATTAGTGTCCATCTGCAGCTTTGCCCAGTGTCCATCTGCAGCCTTGCCCAGTGTCCATCTGCAGCCTTGCACAGCATCCATCTGCAGCCTTGCACAGTGTCCATCTGCAGCCTTGCCCAAAATTGCAGCATGATGGGTTTTTAAATTTAGCGCTGCCAAGATACAAAGAGTCTGATGTCCTGTGTATTCGACTCCTATGGGCTCCTCTCGGCTCGCAGTCCCGCTTCTTCCCGCCCCTTGGTACGGCTCCTATGATGGACACAACACCAGTCCAATGGCGGGACGTAAAGGCTAGGAGGCGGGACTGGGCATGACTGCAAGCGGAGCCAAGCCTAGCCGAGTACACAGTACACTCGGCTCGGCTTGGTCTATGTCTTGCCCTCAGAGACAGCGGGGATCGGCGTATAACATGCATCCACGATTTTCCCCTGATTTTAAGGAGAAAAAAGTGTGTGTTATACGCCGATAAATGCGGTATTTTCTTCTCCTCTGTGGATATCGCCAATCTCCTTCTTCCCCCCCTTCTCGCCTTTGCCTTTTCTTGCAGTGTACTGTTTTCTGGTTGTTTGTTTTTTCTTTGGGTGCTGATAATATGTTGCTGACATGGAATTTTTTGACCCCTTGGGGTTAACAATTCCACCGGAAACAACCTTGTCTGAGGAGACTCTAGGAGTGGAGGCTTCTTTCTGGGATGACAGCCTTGCAGACCAATTTGATGCAGTGTGCAGCGTATGATTTGACGACTGACAGGCTGACCAGCCTGACCCCCCCACCCCTTCAATGTCTGCAGCAATGCTGGCAGCACCCATAAGCCTATTTCCCAAAGACAACCTCTGGATATGACGTTGAGCATGTGCACTCAACTTCTTTGGTCGACCATGGCGAGGCCTGTTCTGAGTGGAATCTGTCCTGGTAAACCGCTGTATGGTCTCGACCACTGTTCTGCAGCTCAGTTTCAGGGTCTTGGCAATCTTCTTATAGCCTAGGGCCTCTTTATGTAGAGCAACAATTATTTTTTTTAGATCCTCAGAGAGTTCTTTGCCATGAGGTGCCATGTTGAACATCCAGTGACCAGTATGAGAGAGTAACGCTGAGGGGGAGCTGACGCTGAGGGGGAGCTGACGTTCCATGCTGGGGCTGCATCTCACTCCCTGCTTCATGGTATTCAGAGATGGTGCTGATACAACCTATGTACACCCTGATCTTCTCCCATCTATGTGGCTTCAAACATCACATGCATTTTCAAGGTAATCTTCCGGGTGCTTTTTTCAATCACCTTGGTGATATCTGCAGCTTATACCATCTCGTTTTTTGTTACTTGCATCATCATAGATACATTTTATATATTTCCTACATTATAGAAGTCCCCTCCACTGCAGGGTGTTGGTGTGTGCAGTCCGGTGTTCCTCGTTGAGGTCCCCCTCTCAGCTCCCGGGCCAGGCTCCATGGCTCACCCCTGGCTTTGTTTTGTCGCACGGTCCCAGTTTTGGCTATCATGTGAGTAACCTTTTTGGCATGGCCCATTATGCCCAGTTTCCCCCTTTTCTGCTGATTTTGTTAGACCCATGAAACTATATTGCTTTTTATACATTTTTTATAGAATTTAGATGCATCTGGCTCCTGAAGAGTGGATTGAAGTCCATGAAACGCAGCGTCGGGCCCACCTTTGATGCATCAAACACACATTGACCAATTTTCAGATGTTTTTTACTTCACATGACTTTTATCTTGCTTGGGGGATTACGATGCATAATTGTACCTACCCATGTCCCATGGTTGTATATACATAGATTTACTGTTTATATGCGATTATTTTATGTCTAATGTTTGCAATGCGTTTTTATGCCATGTTGATCCTTGGTCCTTAATAAACATACATATGTTTGCACCTCTGTGAGTGTGATTGGGCTGCATCATGCGTACCTCATTTAAAGTCCCTACCTCCCCCCCCTCTTTTTCATGATATTAATGATGGGGGCGCAAACTTTCCCTTGCGTCCCAATTAAAGTCCTAAGTTCGCTTTTCCCCCCATTGCTTGCATTGATTAGGGATGGAGGTGCTCATGATTGTAGCCCATCGCTCTCTTATGGCGTATTCCTACGGGGTCCGGCCGTAATTCAGCATGCTTTATATGAAAAGTTCACTGCACTGACAGTTTACATATTTTGATCTTTCACTACTTTATATATATTTTTTACTCCCTGTGGCCAGACTGGGCCTGTGTGACTCATTGTCGATGGGTGGGCAGATGTCCTGTTTCCCGGGAGCTGCAATGCATGCTGGTGTCTGCCCTCCTACCTCCCCTCCACAGGGTTGGGAGTGGGTGGCTGGGCGGATCTTTCCACCGTGCATCGGCGCCACGCCCCCGGCACTGTGCATGTGACTTCCTTGTTTGGGCGTCACACACAAAGATGTCCGGTATATCAGCTGGGCTGACATGTGGTGAGCTTCTCTATCGTTTGCTGAGGTTTTGCTCCACTGTGTCGTGCCTGCGTGACGCTGAGGGGGAGCTGACGTTCCATGCTGGGGCTGCATCTCACTCCCTGCTTCATGGTATTCAGAGATGGTGCTGATACAACCTATGTACACCCTGATCTTCTCCCATCTATGTGGCTTCAAACATTACATGCATTTTCAAGGTAATCTTCTGGGTGCTTTTTTCAATCACCTTGGTGATATCTGCAGCTTATACCATCTCGTTTTTTGTTACTTGCATCATCATAGATACATTTTATATATTTCCTACATTATAGAAGTCCCATCCACTGCGGGGTGTTGGTGTGTGCGGTCCAGTGTTCCTCGTTGAGGTCCCCCTCTCAGCTCCCGGGCCAGGCTCCATGGCTCACCCCTGGCTTTGTTTTGTCGCACGGTCCCAGTTTTGGCTATCATGTGAGTAACCTTTTTGGCATGGCCCATTATGCCCAATTTCCCCCTTTTCTGCTGATTTTGTTAGACCCATGAAACTATATTGCTTTTTATACATTTTTTATAGAATTTAGATGCATCCGGCTCCTGAAGAGTGGATTGAAGTCCATGAAACGCAGCGTCGGGCCCACCTTTGATGCATCAAACACACATTGACCAATTTTCAGATGTTTTTTACTTCACATGACTTTTATCTTGCTTGGGGGATTACGATGCATAATTGTACCTACTCATGTCCCATGGTTGTATATACATAGATTTACTGTTTATATGCGATTATTTTATGTCTAATGTTTGCAATGCGTTTTTATGCCATGTTGATCCTTGGTCCTTAATAAACATACATATGTTTGCACCTCTGTGAGTGTGATTGGGCTGCATCATGCGTACCTCATTTAAAGTCCCAAACCCCCCCCTCTTTTTCATGATATTAAGGATGGGGGCGCAAACTTTCCCTTGTGTCCCAATTAAAGTTCTAAGTTCGCTTTTCCCCCCATTGCTTAGTATGAGAGAGTAAGAGCGATAACACCAAATTAAACACACCTGCTCCCCATTCACACCTGAGACCTTTGTAACACTAATGAGTCACATGACACCAGGGAGGCGGTGAAGCAGTCACCGTACTGGTCTGCCTCCCCAGGTGGAAGGATTCTATTGTGATAGCTGGTTAAGTGATTTCTGTGACTATGCAAGTTGGAAGCTTAGAGTAAATAAGCCTGTGAAGAGGATGAAGTGAAGTGGCTCTAAGGCACCTCAGAGTAAGCTGTGATGAACATTTAAAAAGTAGCTGTAATAGAATGCAGCCTAGAGCATATATAAAAACAAACTAAGGAACGGCATAAGGTTGAATGGAGGCAATACTGCAGGAACTAAGTTTACTACACTGACTGTGGAAACTTGCATAGGGAATTCAAATACTATTGGGTGAATGAAACGTATATTCAAGACTTTGAAAATCGGTACTTGCTTTACTACACGGACCCAGATAAGGGAATTCCTACAAGCAGGGCTTTTTAGCTGCACAGCGAGCTTTTTAACTGCATACCTGCATGGCGGGGTGGATCGCTTGTGAATGGCCAGTATCTGGGAGTAGCGACTGAGGAGCAAAAGCATGAATGGTAATGGGTAATACAAAGGTGAGATACAGACGAACAACTTGAAGAGTGCGGTTTTAAGTCGCAGATGAAATTGCATATGAAAAACAACTAAGGAATGTAAAATAAATGTGAACATAAACCTTTGTATATCCATACCTGTCCTAGCTTAATCTCCAAACTGGAAATATCTTTGTAAGTATTGTAATATACCAGTTAATTAATCAAGAGGAGTGTGCGATTGAAAATGCAATGAATTTTCGAGTTTCCTTAAGAAAACTATAAATAACACATTGCCTGGTATAAAAAAAAAAAGGTATAATCTTTGAGAGGTATATAAATTGAACAGGACTGGAATTAAAAGGAACCTGCTGATATGGTGCAGAGGTAATTTAAAAACGCAGAGGGGTTTTTGAACTGTCAGCATATACCCCACAGAGTAAGTGGGATGAGTGGGGTCCCCATACCTCAACCCCCTCTTTTCACCGTCTCCCTTAATAAGAGGCTGAAGGCCTCCAACAAGCTCTGAAATAGTGTTTTACAGATAATTATTGACTACTACCTTGCTAACCCAGATCTTAAATGCATAAGCGGCCTAGGGAACCCGAGAAGCAGTGGAGGAGTGGACTCTTTTCAGAAGACAGGGTACGACTTCTCGATTATATGAAAGTCACCAATTGGGAATACTGTCAGATGAAAACGGATGCTTTTTCTGGGGGGAGGTGGGGCTCCTGATACAGAAAGTGCTGGATAAATCTCTCCCATTGGACCCATTACACTATTTGTTGGGCCTTCCTTTCCCTGACTTAACCAAAAGAGCTAACCGGCTTCTTTCTTATATACTATTAGCTGCCAAACGACTTATCCCCCTGTGTTGGCTGTCCGATGCTCCTCCCCCTTGGCCCACATTTTTACAATTAGTAACTGATATCCGAAGGATGGAATATCTAACGGCCTCAGTACATGATACTATCCCCCAATTTGAAAAATTGTGGAAACCCTGGGATGAGTCGGATTTTGGGACTCCTATGGTAAACACCGTCCTTTAAGTTATGATATCCCACCCCCCCCCCCCCCTGCCCCATTTTCATATGTTTTACTTAGAACTTATAACCACATACCACATGTCCTCCATAGAATCTATGTCCCTCTCTCTTATGTAACAAATTTTACATTTCTGATCCTGCACTTTTATTTTAGGAATAATATTTTTCTGTATCCTGGACAAAAGTACATAGCGGTTTGTGCACTGCAATTCTGAACTCTGTTCTTATGTACTTATTTTGTTTTTTGCTATAAAGATACTATCAAAACTTTATATTTTATATTGTACAACATTACTGCTGTACTTGTTCATTGTATATTGTTAAAATCTAATAAAAATACAATTATATAGAAAAAGGACGCTTAAAGACGTTGGTAAGAAGTAACCACAGTGCAAAGGAAAAAATACCAGTATAAATAAAAATACCAGTATGAGAGGCAGAACTACAAAAGTAACCGAGCCCAAAACCCCAAAGGAGAGCTTGAATACAAGCGTGATTCAGAAATATTTAACAAAAGAGGGAAGCCCAAAAAGTCCAGGATCTAAAAAACAACAACAGACGATTAAAGAAAAGAAAAAGGATCCTGGGAAAAGGAAAGGAGAAATACAGGAGAAACCCAGAACAGAAACCATGATGGAAAGTGAAGCAGAGAAAAGCAGAATGGATGAACAAAGTACTAGTGTTCAAATGCCAACTAAATTGGGAATAACAGAAATGTTTGTAAGACTAGAAAACTCCATCAAGATGGAAATTTCCAATATGCGGGCTGACATGGGCCAGTTGTTAAAGAGGGTAGAGGAAATGGAGGATAAGAACAACAAGCAAGCCCTAGAAATAAAAGAGTTAAAAATGCAAGTTAAAACCCCACACATTGGCCAAAGAGAAATAGCATATAAACTGGAAAACCAAGAAAACCAAAGCAGACATCAGAATTTAAGGATCAGGGCTCTCCCAGAAGACAGAGGAGAAGCGTTGAAAAAAACTATGAACAAAATATTTAACCCCCTCTTGGACAGAGGAGAGGAAGAAAAGCTAAAGATAGAACGAGTACATAGGATTAGGAAATCCCCAAATCTTAACACAGAAGTACCGCGGGATGTTATAGTAAGATTTCAACTATATGAAGATAAAGCAGAGATATGGAAAAGATTGAGAGATCGGCCACCATTAAAGTACGAGGGAGTGGATCTCCAAGTCTTTAAAGACCTATCAGCAGAAACACCGGCCAGAAGAAGGTTCCTTAACCTCTTTAGATCCGGGCCATTGCCAAATGACGGCAACAGCGCGGATCTAAATCGCTGGGACGACGTCTATTGACGTCGTCCCGTGCACGAGCGGCCTGCGCACCCCCTGCAGGGCGCGCGCGGTGCGCTCAGTGATCAGCGAGTCTATGAGACTCGCCTGATCACAGATCAGAGTAAGGTGTCGGTCCCAACCCCTTACCACATGATCAGCTTTCAGCCAATGACAGCTGATCATGTGATGTAAACAGAGCCGGTAATCGGCTATTTTTCCTCCTCGCGCTGACAGCGTGAGGAGGAAAAAAAAAACAGATCACCGGCGGCCGTGATCGGGACATCAGTCCCGATCACGGCGATCATCTGTCACAAAGCAATAGGCAGCAGTGCAGCCTACCAGTGCCCGCCAGCGCCACCCATCAGTGCCCACAGTGCCATCAATCAGTGCCATCCATCAGTGCCCACAGTGCCACCCATCAGTGCCCACAGTGCCACCCATCAGTGCCACCCATCAGCGCCCACAACAGTGCTGCACATCAGTGCCACCTATTAGTACCCATCAGTGTCACCTACCAGTGCCCATAAGTGCCCATCAGTGCCACCCATCACTGCCCATCAGTGCCCCCCATCAGTGCCGCCCATCAGTGCCCCCCCCATCAGTGGTACCTATCAGTGCCCATCAGTCCCACCTATCCGTGCCACCCATCAGTGCCACCCATCAGCGCCCATCAGTGGCCATCAGTGCCGCCTTATCTGTGCCCATCAGTACCGCCTTATCTGTCCCCATCGGTGCTGCCTTAACTGTGCCTATCAGTGCCGCCTTAACTGTGCCTATCAGTGCCGCCTTATCTGTGCCTATCCGTGCCCATCAGTGCAGCCTATCAGTGCCCACCAGTGTCGCCTCATCAGTGCATATCAATGAAGGAGAAAAATTACCTGTTTTCAAAATTTTATAACAAACTATTAAACATGATTTTTTTTTTTTCAAAAATTTCCATCTTTTTTTGTTTGTTTAGCAAAAAATAAAAACCCCAGCTGTGATTAAATACCACCAAAAGAAAGCTCTATTTGTGGGAAAAAAATGATAAAAATTTCATTTGGGTACAGTGTTGTATGTCCGCGCAATTGTCATTCAAAGTGCGTCAGCGCTGAAAGGTGAAAATTGGTCTGGGCAGGAGGGGGGTTTAAGTGCCCAGTAAGCAAGTGGTTAGACCACTACTGGAACAAATGAGAACTGCTAACATCAAATATAGCTGGGGTTCTCCGGCATCTTTAATAGTTCAGAAAGAAGGCAGATCCGTGAGATTAAAAAACCCGGAGGACCTACAGGACTTCTGTAAAAAAAATTCATATCCCAACTTTGGATATCTCAGGCTGGTCTGAAGGAGGAAGACCTGCAGGAGAAGAAGAAGGACATTGGCAGGAATCGCAGAAAGTCACAAGAAGAATCTAAAGCTTAAAGATAAAGACGAGACTGTCTGAGTTTCTTTTTGGGGTGATGGACTGAAGAAATCCTTGGGGAGAGGGGGATTGGGGGGGTGAATGGAGAAGAAGTGGGACTGGAATACTGGGAAACCCGGGTCATCTCTAGGGCAAACGACCCCCCCATATGTTTGGTGGGGGCACGGGGGACGAAGGTTGGTTGCTGTGGATGGAGTTATACTCTAGGGTAGGAGATTCGCAGGAGGGAAATGGAGATGGACTCCACTTGCGAGTCAGGAGCCGGAGGATGGCTGTGGTTGGGACAGAGAGGGGGAGGTGGGGGTGGGGGGAGGGTGTTTGGAGAGTGGGTGGGAGGACAAAACTTAGACCCCTCAAAAGACAGCTGCAAATGTAGCCATAGATCCCTCTTCTATGAAAATAGGGGACAAACAAATAAATGCATAATAAATGCATGCATAATAAATGCATGCATAAAGGCATAACATTTTGAAAGAGATTGAGCATCATAGGGCTGGGGTGTTTTTTTTACAAGAGACACACCTCTCCCATGAAACTAATGTGAAGCTATATTCCCAGCAGTTTCCTGTGTGGAACTATAGCGATTTGCCGACAAATGAGGCAAAGGGGGTAGCAATTGGAATAAGTAGAGGGGTTTGGTTCTCCCTCGGGGACAGATTACCTGACCCAGAGGGAAGATTTCTCTTCCTAAAGGGGAAGCTGTTGGGAATGGAGTGTACATTGGTGAATATATATTGTCCAAATAGAGGACCAACAAGCTATTTGGGTCATGTCCTGAGAAAGCTGTTGGAATTCAAAAGAGGAAAAGTGAGAATACAACATCTCAAGGTACGGGACTTTACATTCTACTCCCCTGTACATGGGACGTATACCATAATCAATTATTGGTTGATTGAGCATAGGATGCTAGACATGGTAATATCCACAAACATAGAAATAACGTCACTATCAAACCATGCACCAATGACCATGAAAATTAAGATACCAGAAGCTCAGAAACAGGTATACTCATGGAGGCTAAACAAGGACCTCCTAGATAAACAAGGGGAAGAGATAATTAAAAAGGAGCTAGAACAATATTTTTGTCTAAATGAATCCAATGAGATTGCGGATAACACCCTTTGGAAGGCTCATAAAGCCTATATAAGGGGAATCCTGATTTCATTGGGAGCCAGGAAAAAGAAGGAAAGAATAAAAAAGAGGGAACAATTAACAGAAGAAATATATCTATTGGAGCAAGGGCATAAAAAATATAGAGGGCAAGATCAGGCATTGTTACAAGAACTGGTAATAAAGAGAGATGAACTAAATAACCTATTAGAACAGGAAACGAGAAAAAATTTTAATAAGGTTTCAAAAGAAAGATATCAATGGGGGAATAAAAACAGTAAATGCTTGGCAAAGATGTTAAGGAAAAAAAATCAATAAACTTTACAGAAAAAAATACAAAACATAAAAGGGGAAATGACTTATAATACAAAGGATATAGTGATGGTCTTTCAAGACTTCTATGAGCTATTGTACTCGGTTAATCAGAAAGGACAACAGGAAGTAGGAAAAAAAGAAAGAATCAAAGAATATTTGAAAAAAGCTAAGATCCCCGAATAATGGAGGAGAGAGCCATTTCCCTTGAAATACCTATAACAATAGAGGAGATTAACCAGGCATCAAAAGAGTCAGCACCAGGAAAAAGTCCAGTGCCAGACGGCTTTACAACGTCATATTTAAAAAAATTTAAAGAAATATTATCGGACGAATGATCATCCGTTTTTTATTGCATGCTATTCTCAGATCGAATCTGATGAGTTTACTAAAGTCACAAAAATTCCTGCATGACAGAAATAAAATTTGGAAGTGATGTCATGTGTTGTATTGCATTTATATTGCATTTTCGAAGATAGTTGTACTGATTAAACGAAAATCGTACGATCTGGCATCGTACGAAAATTTTTTTTGTGCATGTTCGATAGAATAATATCTGATGAACTGTCCTGATCGGCTCTTGAAAGCTCTGTACGAACGATCCGATTATCGTACAATCGGTTTGAAAGTGGTATTTTCTGTATGAATTTCTGATCGTGTGTACAGGGCTTTAGCAACAAGGATGAAAGATGAGTTAGTTCACCCCGACCAAATAGGTTTTGTTCCAGTTAGAGAGGGAAGGGACAACAGAGTAAGAACGCTTTTGCTGCTTCAAAAAATAAGAGAGGGGAGGGTCCCCAGTCTACTTCTGTCGATTGATGCCGAAAAGGCGTTCCACAGGGTAGAATGGGGATTCATGATGAACACATTGGAAGGCATGGGAATAGGCCCAAGGATGATGAAGTGGATGCAAACATTATATAAAGGCCCTACAGCAAATATAAAAGTGAATAGAACATCGTCAACCCCCTTTAGAATGTATAATGGGACGAGACAGGTTTGCCCCCTGTCTCCGCTTTTGTTCGTGCTGGCGCTGGAACCTCTTCTGATGATGATGCGGGGCAACGTGGACATAGGGGGCTTCAGGGTCGGAGAAGAGGAGCATAAATTAGCTGCATTTGCAGATTATATACTATTCTATATATCAAACCCTCGAATTTCAGTGCCTAACCTCTTGAAAGCTCTAAAGGAATATGGAGATCTCTCTAACTTCAAGATTAATCCTGGTAAATCAGAGATACTAAATATAAACGTGAATCCAAAAGATGAACATAGTTTACAGCAAGAGTTCCCGTTCCCATGGAGGAAGATGGAAATAAAGTACCTAGGGATAAAATTAACAACATCTCTGGGGAAAATATATCAAGCAAACTATATCCCATTGTTGGAGGAAATAAAAATAGAAACAAAGAAAATAGCAGTACGACCCCTATCATGGATTGGCCGGATTAACGCCTTAAAGATGATAATACTACCTAAAATAATGTACAAGTTTCAAATGCTCCCCATATACATACCCCCAGCATATTTTAGAGTTCTAAAAACTTTAATCACAAAATTAATATGGCAAAACAAGAAACCTAGAATAGCTTTGGCAACTTTAAAGAAAGAAAAAAGCCAAGGTGGATTAAGTGTACCAGATCTTAAAAAATATTACAAGGCAGTTCTATTAACATGGATGGTGGAATGGACTAAATTGAATAACTAGAAAAGGTGGGTGAAGATTGGACACACAATTAGGTAGAAATATATGGATACCACCACAATTTAGGGCACTAGGAGGAAATACACATACACTGACACGGATCGTATTTAGGTTATGGGATTTATTACACAAGCAAAATAAATGGGAATATAACTCCCCATTGATGGCACTAAAGGAAAACAATTATTTTGCACCAGGGAAAAGTTTGTTAGGTGGGAACTGGATTAAAAAAGAAAACGCAAAATTACGAGACATAACACAAGAGGGAAAAATTTGTTCACTACAAGAATTAAAAATTAAAAAAGACGTGTTGGAGATTAATGAATTGCGGTACTTCCAGCTCAAGCACTTTGTAGCAGCACTTCCACACTCGGTGAGAGAGGGTGATGATCTTACAGCATTGGAGCAATTATGTACCATTGAAAAAACACGTGGGAACATATCTTGGATCTATAAGATTCTCATGGAAGTGGAAGGGCTGGTAGTCCCGACATATATAAAAAATTGGGAGAGGGAAATAGGGAAATGAGGGAAGAAACAAGAAGTCGGAAAAATTTTGAGACTTGTACATGGATCATCAGTAAACATCAGAGTTGTGGAAATTAATTACAAGTGTATAACTAGGTGGTTACAGAACCCCGGACATAGTAGGGAAATATCAAATGGAACAAACAACGGAATGCTGGTGAGGATGCAAACAAACGGGAACTATTGCCCATGTATGGTGGGGTTGTCCTATGATCAAGCCATATTGGAAGGGGATATTAAGATATATTAAGGTGATCACGAACATAGATCTGCCCGAGGAACCATGGACATGTTTATCCATGGAGTAGATATCCCAATAAAAGTATACAGAGATTCAATGATAGCACACATGATGAATTTTGCAAAAAGCCTGATACCCAAAAAATGGAAAGAAGTAGATAGCCCAAAGATTAGAGAATGGTTTGATAAAATAGAAGAGACATACAATATGGAATGTCTAAGAAACAGTCGAGAAGAAAGTAGAGAGGGATTTACAAAGAGATGGGAAAAATGGGAAAAGTTTAAATTGTCGAAGGAATACAGAGAGGTAAAAAGTGCTTAGAGAAGGGGGGACTGAGATGTCCTAGGAGGGGAGGTGAGGGGAGAAGGGGAGGGGAGGGGGGATGGGGATCATGGTAGTTGAAATAAAGTATGTTAATGTATGTCCCTATTTTTAGGGAAAATGTTTTGTATATTGAGAAATTTTGAAAAATAAAGAGTAATAAAAAAAAAAAATTGGTGTTATTGCTCTTACTCTCTCATACTGGTCACTGGAAGTTCAACATGGCACCTCATGACAAATAACTCCGAGGATCTGAAAAAAAAATTGTCACTCTACATAAACATGGCCTAGGCTATAAGAAGATTGCCAAGACCCTGAAACTGAGCTGCAGCACGGTGGGCAAGACCATACAGCGGTTTAACAGGACAGGTTCCACTCAGAACAGGCCTTGCCATGGTCGACCAAAGAAGTTGAGTGCACATGCTCAGCCTCATATGCAGAGGTTGTTTTTGGGAAATAGACATATGATTGCAGCCAGCATTGCTGCAGAGGTTGAAGGGGTGGGGGTTCTGCCTGTCAGTGCTCAGACCATACGCCACACGCTGCATCAAATTGGTCTGCATGGCTGTCGTCCCAGAAGGAAGCCTCTTCTAAAGATGATGCACAAGAAAGCCCGCAGTTTGCTGAAGACAAGCAGACTAAGGACATGGATTACTGGAACCATGTCCTGTGGTCTGATGAGACCAAGATAAACTTATTTGGTTCAGATGATGTAAAGTGTGTGTGGCAGCAACCAGGTGAGGAGAACAAAGACAAATGAGTCTTGCCTACCGTCGTAGGTAGGTGGTAGGAGTGTCATGGTCCGGGGCTGCATGAGTGCTTCCGGCACTGGGGAGCTACAGTTCATTGAGGGAACCATGAATACCAACATGTACTGTGACATACTGAAGCCGAGCATGATCCCCTCCCTTCGGAGACTGGGCCACAGAACAATATTCCAACATGATAACGACCCCAAACACACCTCCAAGACGACCACTGCCTTGCTAAAGAAGCTGAGGGTAAAGGTGATGGACTGGCCAAGCATGTCTCCAGACCTAAACCCTATTGAGCATCTGTGGCGCATCCTCAAATGAAAGGTGGAGAAGCGCAAGGTCTCTAACATCCACCAGCTCCCTGCTGTCATCATGGAGGAGTGGAAGAGGACTCCAGTGGCGACCTGGGAAGCTCTGATGAACTCCATGCCCAAGAGGGTTAAGGCAGTGCTGAAAAATATTGGCGGCCACACAAAATATTGATATGTTGGGCACATATTTGGACATTATCACTCAGGGGTGTACTCACGTTTGTTGCCAGCGTTTTAGACATTAATGGCTCTGTGTTGAGTTATTTTGAGGGGACAGCAAATTTACAGTGTTATACATGCTGTACACTCACTACTTTACATAGTAGCAAAGTGTCATTTCTTCAGTGTTGTCACATGAAAAGATATAATAAAATATTTACAAAAATGTGAGGGGTGTACTTACTTTTGTGAGATACTGTATAACTACTATATATATATATATATATATATATATATATATATATATATATATATATATATATTTATAAAATCGTTGATATTATTATTATAAGATTAGCAAATCAGAGTTGGTGAGGTAGATTAGGGCTAGACAGAGAGGGATCATTTTGACGCAGTTGGACAGTTTGAACATGTTTTGCAATGTATGGTAACTAATAATCCCCAGTTACAAGTTAATGGGTGGTAACACCTTTTTAGTATCTCATATGTTGTAGATATCAAGCTATTTACAACCTGAGTATAATTAGGAGCAATTCTAAGTCTGATGTCTGTACTCGGTGTAGTCTCAGGTAACCAAAAAGACTGTGTACAACAGAATTGATGGGCAAACAAATCCCCACAAAGAAAGCGGTTACCTTGAGAGACTAATGCGGCATATGACAGAACCAATATTAGTAAAATTAGTACATTTACCATGTATAAACAATTAGTAAAAAATTGTACACGCATCCATCACCAATACCTAGACAAAGTTGTCTTCCCGCTATCTTAAATCAGACCTCACGAGTGGCCACTCAATAAGATGGGCTAACCAGGATTCGGTAAGTCCGCTATACTGTTAGCCCACCTAGTGTCTGATGCTCACAGGAGAACTAAAATGTTTGGGTCAATGACTATTGAATAAAGCGCTTTGCACAACTGCAATCCAGCACATAGGGACATATAGCAATAGGAAGGAAGGATATATGTAGAACATCCATATACAAATGGGATTGTACTGTAGTAGTAAACAATATTTTTGACCTGAACCCTCATATTTTCATCCCATTGCATGATGCAGGTTGGTAACTATAAAGGACATGGATGCCTACAGTTGGAATATGTATATACCTATTGTGCTGAAACCCCTTTATATTGATTAGCTTGGTTGTTTTGTTGGTTACTTAAACAAATATGTTTTGCGTGGTGCTGTCCACTCTCATATATATATATATATATATATACATATATGTATATATATATATATATATATATATATATATATATTATAACTCCAGAGGGGGAGCAAAGATGTCTGTCAGAGAACCAGTAAATTTTTAGATCCACTTGGAACCAGTAAATTGTAACATCAGCTTGTAGTAACTCCAAAAACAATGGAGTTACTACAAAATTGTCGCTCTTTTTTTGTTTATAGCGAAAAAAAGAAAAACTACAGAGGTAATCAAATACCACTAAAAGAAAGCTCAAATTTTTGGGAAAAAAAGGAAATCAATTTTGTTTGGGTACAACATTACACACCCATGCAATTGTCAGTTAAAGAGACATAGTGCCATATCGCAAAAAATGGTAGGTCATTAAGGGGGTAAATCCTTCTGAGGCTGAAGTGGTTCATTTTCATATCCATTATTTTGCTAGATTAATACTACTCACAAGAATAAACAATACTCTGTGTGTAGCGTACCTGGTGATGAAGTCTGAAGCACAGAGGTAGGCCTCTCCTACAGCTCTGGCTCAGGAGCCCTGGTAAGGCAAGAGGGCGCACCGGAGCACAGAGTGGCACGAGCGCCTGTAAAGTCTTCTGCCAGCAGATACAGATGTGTGTTGTGATGTGCAGAGAAGGCAGGTGGGATGCACACAGGTGGAAGGACCAGGCTAGAGCCAGGCACGGCTCAACCGGTGCTTATGATTATGTATTCAAGCCAAGACAAGGTCAGACAGTCCAGGTTGGCAATGTTCGAGTAGACAGAGACACAGACAGCAGGCAGTGGATAATCAGAAACTGGACCAGGGTTGGTAACAGCAAGAAATCAAATAACACACATAACGTGTGCAACTCAGTGCTAAGAGCCAAATAGTTGGAAAAGATGTGTACTGAAATGATTGCCTTGTGAATGATTCAATCAGTCCAAATAATATTATCAGTCCCAATATAGTCCAATATAAAGAATATCAGAGGTCATTTGCACATAAAAGTGTGCCTGCTCCTGGTGGTGAGGCTGCTTCTATGGCAGGCAGGGAACCCGATTGCTGTGGAAACCAAAGGCAAGGAAGGGGGAAGAGAGAAGCGCCAAACCACCTCTGGTGCAGTAACGTTTTATTAGAATAAATAAAACGAAGAAGATATAATATACACTCACAATGAACGAGTGAATATAGGCTTAACAGAAGGTCAGTATCAGCACAAAGGCGTCCGGGACACAGGAGCGGGCGCCGAGTGAGAGTCTCTGCTGTGGCCGCAGTGGAAATTGGGAAGAGGCCACCCGGGTCTCTCTTCGTAACAGCAAGGCAGATCATCCAGGGGAGTAGGCAGAAGAGTAGTTCAGAGGCAAGCAAGGGGTCGGTACAGGCACCGTTCAGGCAGAATCAGGTATAGCAGAGGTCAGCAGCAGATGATCAAAACACAGGAACAGATACACAGATGCTTATGAGAGGATAAGATCAAACGACACTGACACTATGACATTATGCAGTTTAAATAGCCCGTCAGGCACCAATGCACACTCACGCACGCAAATGCACACCAGCTACACAACCACAAGCAGGAGTTCTCAGGTTACTGCGCGTACAAGGATGCAAACGTCTTCCCTGACACTGTGGTAATCATTAAGCAAGAAAAACTCTTTTTTGATTGCTGTTCCTGTTTTTCCAATGAATGTGTACAAGAAGTCAGAAAGTGGTTCTAATGTCGAACCTTTTTTTGCCCTAATGTATTCCCTGCATTAAGACCAAAATGCTCCACTAACTGTTCCTCTCCATCCCTAAACACTTACCTGACTCCTCCCACTGATCCAGTGCTGTCGCAGCTGCAGCACTGTTCTCCTTCACACTTAGAAACAAAAGCACATACACATAGCCTATCAGAAAAGGACCCCACAGAATCCCGCACCAACTACACAGATGAGGGGTGGGGGGGGGGTTACACCCAGTCTCTCTTCCCCACAAACCCCAATCCCCAATGACCATGTATACACACATTTTTATATGGTGGTTATGTACTTTTCCACCAGCTTTTTTAGCGGGATGCAATAAATATATTGTTTTACCTATTTGCATTGTTGTTTGAGTATGGTGCCTTTAAGTTCCCTAGCATTGAAGGTAATTTTCCCTCCCCTCTATCGGGATGTGGCACCATACATCCACTCTCTGAGATGTGGTAAATTCGATCCTTGTGTATACATAACTGCACAAGCATGCCCCACTCTGAGTAGTAGCGTACCCCTGTACACTAGCTCAGAGTTGGACTTAATTACAGCCAGTTTCCTGAACTAAGAACTAGTGGTAATTTTTTAAGAATATGTCAAATTCATATTTTCAGTAAAAAATACACCAAAATTTATTTCAGTATTTGTAAACATAATACAATTCCCTTTTTTTTGTTCAGTACAAAAGTTGAAGTTGTGTTAAATTGTTTATGCCTGTGAAACAGCAAAAACCTACAGTACCCAAAACTGTTCGTAGGCAACACTTTAGAAGTCTTTACAGTCCATTATTTTAGAGTTAACCATACATTTTGGCCTTAGAATTGTTTCTGTAACTTCAGCATACACGTTGAGTACCCAGTATGTTTTACGCAATCAATGTTGACATATGAATGCCTGCCCAATGTGCATTTTTGCATCCCTAAACTCTGCTAATAAATGATTGAGCACAGACTATGCACAGTCAGTTTCTTTCCTGGTCAGAGTCACCAGGGTTTAAAAGCACTGACTTCAGAAGAGGAAGTGCTCTGAGTGTTTCTATATTCATACTTTACAGGGGAGAATGTAGGTTTGTTTGTCTTACACCTCTCTCCATCCTGACACTTGCCATAGATGGTCCAGTGGTGCAGGAGGGACAGGTAAGCATGGTACATATGGCTGAGGTGTTTCATTTGACTGAAACACTTCTACTAGAAAGCCAACAACCATGAGAAAAAATATAAATGATCTCTCAACTACTATAGTGGTATTATGTTGTTGCCGTCATAACATTGGCGCAGCGGCACCAGTAAAAGGGTTAGAGGTATATTCCCAGACATGCCCTGTTTCCCTGAAAATAAGACCTAGCATGATTGTCGGTGATGGCTGCAATATAACCCCTACCCCCCAAATAAGCCCTACCCTGTTTCCCTGAAAATAAGCCCTACCCTGAAAATAAGACCTACAAGGACTTTAACTAGGGCTTATTTGGGGGGTAGGGATAATATTGCAGCCATCATCAACAATCACGCTAGGTCTTATTTTCAGGGAAACAGGGTACTGATATAGATACAATAAGTAAACAAATGAATAAATAAAAACAGCATCCAAAGCACTTTGGGAAGCACATTTCTCCTCTTTTTTTTGCACTAGTAGATCCATTTCATGATCAGCAGATTTCAGCCAAATGGAGTTGGATTGAATGGTGCAGTACTCCAATGTTTGAATGGGAAATTACTCAGTAAAAAGGGAAAGAAAGAAACTGCGCATAGGTGAAGTGTGTGAACAGTAAAAAATGAAAAAAAACTGCGAATTATAGTATGCAACACAAACACAGTAAATCAAAATGGAAAAATGGAATCTCGCTGAAGAGGGGACTGGTGACCATACAAATGACCATCAATCCTCCTTAGTGAATAAGTGAAAAAATATATAGAGCATATATAATATAATGAAATACAAATGTGAATAAATAAATAACAAGTAAATAGTCCATCAAGTATGCATTACTCATATGCAACAGTGGAAAATAAAAAGTCCATATATAGACAATGGGTGTCTAGATCAGTGTTTCTCAACTCCAGTCCTCAAGGCAACCCAACAGGTCGTGTTTTCAGGATTTCCCTCAGATGAAATGGCTGTGGTAATTACTAAGACTGTGAAACTGATCAAATCACCTGTGCAAAATAATGGAAAGCCTGAAAACATGACCTGTTGAGGCGCCTTGAGGCCTGGAGTTGAGAAACACTGGTCTAGATGAATCACCCAGGTGATTAATAGAAATCAATTGAAATCTTGCTGAAAAAAAGCAAAGTGCTTGGTCCACCACCATATATAGAGAGACTGGCCGCTTACCAGAAACTCATGATCCCCCACTACAGAGGGTCAGAGTAAGCTGTTTAAACTGTTACTCCGGGTCACCACCGAAAGACCGAAAAATTGGCACTGGGATGGAACATCAGGGGCCTTGGTATGATTATGGGACATCAAGCTCTCAACAGAGTGGATGTGATATAAAATAGAAAAGCTCCAATAGTGTAAAATCGTTAAACTTTATTGTAAAATCAAAAAAAAGGAAACACTCACATGTTGGTATTCAATGTTAAGCACCTAGGAAAAAAGTCTGGAGCGCCGGCCAGAAGCTCACTTTGCTTTTATTCAGCAAGATTTCAATTGATTTCTATTAATCACCTGGGTGATTCATCTATATTGTCTACAAATGGACTTTTTATTTTCCACTGTTGCATATGAGTAATGCATACTTGATGGACTATTTACTTGTTATTTATTTATTCACATTTGTATTTCATTATATTATATATGCTCTATATATTTTTTCACTTATTCACTAAGGAGGATTAATGGTCATCTGTATGGTCACCAGTCCCCTCTTCAGTGCGATTCCATTTTTCCATTTTGAAATTACTCAGTAGGCTGTGCTTCCTGTATATATTTTAATTTTGACTGCAGAATGTCTTTATTACAGACATATAATATGCCTTATTATAGCTTGAAAACTCGCAACAACTTACATCAGCTAATTGATGCTTTTAGAAAACAAATCAATTTTACAAACTTTTTTTTTTATTTCTTATCTTTCAGCTCTAACACAGAAGACACAGCCAAGGCATAGTTACATAGTTAAATAGTTAGTCAGGTTGAAGTCCATCTAGTTCAACGAATAATAATAAAAAAATAATAATACAATCTTATACCCACAATTGATCCAGAGGAAGGGGAAAAACCCCACCAAAGCATGATCCAATTTGTTAAAGCAGGGGGGGAAATTCCTTCCTGATCCCCAGAGAGACAATTGGATATTACCTGGATCAACTTTACCTATAAATGTTAGTATCTAGTTATATTATGCACATTTAGGAAAGAATCTAGGCTTTTTTTTAAAGCAATCTACTGAGCTGGCCAGAACCACATTTTCACAGCTCTTTTTCCATATTTGGAGAGTAAATCTCTTTTCTCTAGACGTAAAGAGTTCCCCCTTGTCCTTTGTGATGACCCTAAAGTGAATAACTCAACACAAAGTTCACCATATGGACCCCTTATATATTTTTTCATGTTGATCATAACCCCCCCCCAATCTCTGCTTCTCAAGAGAGAATAAATGCAGTTCCTCTAATCTATCCTCATAGTTGAGCTCCTCCATACCTCTTATCAGTTTGGTTGCCCTTCTCTGAACTTTCTCCAGTTCCCCCCGGTATCCTTCTTGAGAACTGGTGCCCAAAACTGAACTGCATATTCTAGATGAGGTATTAATAATGATTTGTATAGGGGGAAAATTATATCTTTCTCTTTGGAGTCCATACCTCTCTTAATACAAGAAAGGCCTTTGCTCGTTTTGGAAACCACAGCTTGGCATTGCATGCTATTATTAAGCTTAGGATCTTCCCAAACCTCCAGATCCTTCTCCATCGATTCCCCCAGTTTTACTCCCCTAGTATGTATGATGCATATTCTTAGCCCCCAAGTGCATACCTTTACATCTATCAGCATTAAACCTAATTTGCCACCTAGTTGCCCAATTAAACAGTGCATTGAGGTTGGCTTGTAAATTAGAGCATCCTGTAAAGACATTATTCCACTGCTTAGCTTGGTGTCATCTGCAAAGACTGAAATGGTACTTTTAATCCCAGACCCCATATCACTTATTAAGTAAGGGTCCCAACACTGAACCTTGGGGTACACCACTGATAACCTTAAACCTTTCAGAGTAAAAATCATGAACCACTACTCTCTGAATTCTGTCTTTTAGCCATGTTTCTATCCATTTACAAACTGATCTTTCCAAGGCAGTAGACTTTACATTACACATTAGGCGTGTGTGAGGAACTGTGTCAAACGCTTTTGCAAAATCCAAGTATACTATGTCCACAGCCACCCCTCCGTCCAAAGGTTTACTTACCTCCTCATAAAAAGAAATCAGGTTTGTTTTGGCAACTTCTGTCTGAATCTATGCTGTCTGTTGCTTAAAATATTTTTTTCCAGCAAGAACTCACCTATGATGGTCTTTTATTAAACTTTCCAGTATCTTTCTGACTATAGAAGTTAAACTAACAGGTCTATAGTTACTTGGTGAAGACTTTGATCCCTTTTAAATATAGGCACCGCATTGGCCGTCTGCCAATCCAGTGGTACTAGTCCAGTAATTAAAGAATCCCTAAAAATGAGAAACAATGGCTTTGAAATGTCAGAGCTCAATTCTTTTAGGATTCATGGGTGGATGCTATCTGGTCCAGGTGCTTTATCGACCTTTATTCTGTCTAAATATTTCTGGACCATATTACTTTTGAGCCATTGTGAATCATTTCATGCCCATATTGGGGACTGTACCATCCCCAATATGGGCATGAGCTCCCCCATGCTCCTTTGTATACACAGAGCTGAAGAAGGTATTTAATAAATTAGCCTTTTCTTTGTCCCCAGTCACCCACTCTAGATTATTTTGTAAAGGGCCTACATGCTCAGACCTGACCCTTTTACAATTAATATATTTGAAGATTTTTTTGAAGTTTGTCCTACTATCTTTTGCAATCTGTCTTTCGTTTAGAATTTTTGTGTCCTTGATTTTCTTTTTACATATTCTGTTATATTCTTTGTAACATTTAAACAATTAAAGTGTTCCTTCAATTTTATATTTTTTAAAATCTCTTTTCTTACTATTAATAGCTTTTTTAACTTTGGCCATAAGCAACATAGGTTTTATTTTTAGCCTTTTAAATATATTGCCCATGGGAATATACTTTGCAGTGAGTTTACACACAGTCTTTTTGAAGAATTCCCATTTCTGTTCTGTGTTCATCAATACCAATATTCCCTCCCAGTCTCAAGACTCATACACATGGTACGATTGTTGGCAGGGGATTGTCTGTTAATAGACTGTTGTCCTAAAATCTTACCGTTAGTACGCTCCTTTTGACAATTGTTGTCTAATTTTCCACCAACAAATATTGGATGACAGGCTAGTATATTTTCGGCGGACATCGGTTTTACGTCAGATATTCGTATGGTCAGTACACAATTCCGTCACACAAAAGTCGAAAGTACAAACACGCATGCTCGGAATCAATGCTCACCAAACATGAAATTAGCAGAAGGGGCCCAAAGGGTGGCGCTCAAGAGCTGAAATTCCTCGTAGTACGTCACTGCGTTCGTGTTTGTGGCGCGACAATTGTGTACCATTAGTGTGCAAGACAAAATCCTGGCAACATCCTTTTGACATAAAACAGACGATTGGTTGACCAATAATCATACCGTGTGTACGAGGCTTGGAGAGCAGCCCTCATTCTTGGAAAATTTTCTCTCTTAAAGTTAGGTGTATTTATATTTCCAGTATGAGCTTGTTGCTTACAGATAACATTAACCACTTGCTTACTGGGCACTTAAACCCCCCTCCTGTCCAGACCAATTTTCAGCTTTCACGCTGTCGCACTTTGAATGACAATTGCGCGGTCATACAACACTGTACCCAAATGAAATTTTTATCATTTTTTTCCCACAAATAGAGCTTTCTTTTGATGGTATTTGATCACCTCTACGGTTTTTATTTTTTGTTAAAAAAATTTTAAAAGACAGAATTTTTGAAAAAAAATTATATTTTTTTTAATATTTTGTTATCAATTTTTGCAAACAGTTAATTTTTCTCCTTCGTTGATGTACGCTGATGAGGCGGCACTGATGGGCACCGATAGGTGGCAGTGATGGGCACTGATGGGTGGCGGTTATGGGCACTGATGGGTGGCAGTGTTGGGCACTGATTGGGCACGGACTGATGGCAGCACTGCTAGGTGGCACTAATAGGTGGCACTTGTGGGCATTGATAGGTGGCACTTGTGGGCTTTAATAGGTGGCACTTGTGGGTTTTAATAGGTGGCACTTGTGGGTTTTAATAGGTGGCACTTGTGGGTTTTAATATGTGGCACTTGTGGGCACTGGCAGATGGCACTTGGAGGCACAGATGAGGCATCTGTGCCTCCTTCCTCTTCGGGACCGATGTCCCTTTGACATGAGCCGGTGATCGGCTTTTTTTTCTTCCTCACGCTGTCAGCGTGAGGAGAAAACGAAACCGATCACCGAGCTTTTGTTTACATCATGTGACCAGCTGTCATTGGCTGACAGCTGATCACATGGTAAGGGGCCAGGACCGGCCCCTTACTCGGATCTGTGATCATCCGAGTCTCCGTGACTCGGTGATCACAGCGCGCAGACCGCGCGCCCTGCAGGGTGCGCGCGGTGCGCGTGCATAGGGGAGGACGTCATATGACGTCCTCCCGGAGATTGAGGTCCGCGCTGTAGCCATCATTCGGCTATGGCCCGGACCTCAAGTGGTTAAATGAAATCATGTTATGGTCACTGCTACCCAGATGTTCTTTTATATGAATATTGGTAATAAGCTCTGCATGGTTTTTGATTACCAGGTCCAGTAAAGCATCATTCCTAGTTGGGGCCTCAATAACTTGGACCATAAAATTATCTTGTAGTAGGTTTATACATTTTTGCCCTTTAACTGTCCCAGCAGTGCTATTACTTCTGTCAATTTCTGGGTAGTTAACCACTTAAGGACCGAGTTTCTTTCTGAGATTAAAAAAAAGTTAAAAACAGTTTTTTTTGCTAGAAAATTACTTTTCTAACATTATATTTTTTTCTTATAACACCCTAGAGAATAAAATGGTGGCACTTTTTTGGAAAAAATTCACTTTTTTGAATCAAAAAATAAGACAGCAGTAGAGTTAGCCAATTTTTTTTATATTGTGAAAGATAATGTTACACCGAGTAAATCGATACCCAACATGTCATGCTTCAAAGTTGCGCCCGTTCGTGGAATGGCGACAAACTTTTACCCTTAAAAATCTCCATAGGCAACGTTTAAAAAAATCTACAGGTTGCAGGTTTGGAGTTACAGAGGGAGTCTACAGCAAGAATTATTGCTCTCACTCTAACAATCGTGGTGATACCTCACATGTGTGGTTTGAGCACCGTTTTCATATGCAGGCGCTGCTCACGTATGCATTCGTGAGTGCTTGCGGGACAGGGGGCGTTTAAATTTTTTTTTTCTTATTTATTTTACCTTTTATTTTTGATTTTTATACTGTTATTTAAAAAACTTGGGTCACTTTTATTCCTGTGTAAACATCCCTTGTAATAGAAAAAAGCATGACAGGACTGCTTAAATATGAGATTTGGGGTCAAAGAGACCTCAGATCTCATATTTACACTAAAATGCAATAAAAATAAATAAATAATGTAATTTAAAAAAATAAATGTCCCTTTAAGAGCATGTTTTGATGTCACTTCCGCCCTGCAATGATATAGAGACAGGTGGGGGCCATCTTCCCCTCACTCATCTCCATGTCAGGCTATGGAGAGGATGCGATCGCCTCTGCCGCTACCGAGGGTACCGGAGAGTAAGTGGTTAAAATCCCTGAGTCTCCCCCTCCTCATTAACACTGGGAGGTCTATAACAAACTCCAATGATAACCTTTGTAGTATGCACTCCCATGTACAGTTCCACCCATAATGCTTCAGACTCACACTTACCATCAACTAAGTCCTCTTTCACACTCGCTTTGAGATGAATTCTCACATTGAGACAGATACCACCACCCCTCCATTTTACCCTGTCTTTCCTAAAGAGAGCATAGCTAGGACTATTAATAGCCCAGTCATGTGAAGAATGAAGCCAAGATTCAGCAATACCAATGAAATCATAGTTCTTCTCATGCGCCAAAGTGTCACGTACCTTACAGCGGAGTCCGAAATGACGAGGGTGGCCTCTTGCGCAGTCCCGGTCCTACCACCCCTGAAGGTTTATACAGGAACTGCTAGGGTAGCGGAAGGGTGCAGGTGCCTGCAGACAAGTGGCTGAAGTTCAGGAACACCGGAGCCTTCATGGAGGAGGTGAAACACTGATCACAGGACTAGTCCAGGAAAAGTCTAACAAGGTCACTTGTAGAGTCAGGAACAGCCAGGAGTTGGCAACAGGCTGGCAGTGAAGTACACAATCGGAAAGCAGGCTCGTAGTTGGGGACAGGCAGAGGTTGGCAACAGACTGGCAGCGAAGTACAAGATTGGGAGACAGAACCATTCAGAAGTCCAAGCTGGGGTTGATGCAGGTAGCAGAGGCAGACAAGGATGCAGGGATAATCCGAGAGAATGGTCAAAGGAAGCCGGGTGTTCAGGATCAGGATCAATCAAGCAAGACAGTAATGGGTACACAGGAACGAGCTGAAGACAATCCAGCACTGACACCAAGTAAGCTCTTCATTTAAATAGGGCGCCATGTGCCATGATTAGTTGGCATGTGTGCGTGTGCATGCACACCTGTTCGTGTAGGTGAGCCAGTGCACATGCTTGGTCCGGGACTCGTTTGTTCTTGCCTACGACTTGGCGCATGCACATTCGTATTGGAGGAATGAAGATTGATGGCTGGCATATGGGAACAAACGTTTGTTACGATGGTTCTCTGACACAAAGCTTCCAACTCTATTTTGCTTGGCAGACTCCTGCCATTGGGGAACAAACACTTTAAATCATTGCCAAATTTTGCGCACTTATTTTGCATATGTTTTGTTTTAATAAAAATAGTATAATTTCCAATGGTTGTTTGTAACATGGGAACCTTTATATCACCTGCCATAGCTCCCCCCCCATGTTTCACTGTTCCACCCACCAGTAGGGGCCAACCCCTGTCTGACATGTCTGCCCCATTAGAATCTAATTCACCCTCCCCTCTCAATCCTAGTTTAAATATTCCCCCATCCTTCCCATAAACCTCTCCCCCAGCACAGCAGACCCCCTTCTATTTAGGTGCAAACCATCTTTAGCATATAGGAAGCACCCCAATGAAAATTCGGCCCAGTGCTCTAAAAACCCAAATCCCTCCTTCTTACACCAGGTCTTTAGCCATGCATTCAGCTCTTTAATCTCCCCCTGTCTTTCATGTGTTGCACATGGCACAGGCAATATTTCAGAGAATATCACCTTGGAGGTCCTTCCTTTCAACTTGCAGCCTAGTTCTTAAAATAGGCTTTTGAGGAGTCTCCACCTTCCATATATTCTGCCATTGGTTTGAACATGGATCAAGACAGCTGAGTAATGCCCAGCCCCTCCCAGTAATTTATCAACCAAGTCCACCACATGCCAAAACCTAGCACCGGGGAGACAGAAAATCATTCTGCTGAGGTGATCTTGGCAACAAATCCCTTATGATTATAGAATTCCCTATTACCACAAACTGTCTAGGCCTACCTGCACTACTCTCACCACCCCTACTAGATGGGCTGCTCTCCCGGCTGTTAGGGGTAGCAGTGATATCTAGAGTTGCCACCTCTGAGCTTGCCACCCCCACATCTTCACCCAACTTGGCAAATCTGTTATGGTGCTCAAACCCAGGGCTGGCCTTCCTTTTCTGTGAGCCCCCACCACTCCCTCTAACTGTATTAACCCATCTTCCTACCTGATAATCCTGACTTACCCCTCCACCCTCCCCATCAACACTACTAACCACCTGTTCAGCGAGGAGAGGACCCCTTTCAAGGTTGTCAGTTCTGCCCAGTGTTGCAATTTGCTTCTCCGGATCTCTAATATGAGCTTCCAGAAGGGCAACCCGCTCACATCTGTCACAGCGGTATCCATCCTTGAGCTGTTGCTCCATTGTTGTATACATGCAGCACTCTGTGCACTGCACAAAGCCTTCAATCTTGCTAGCACACATTATCCCAGTTACAAATTTAATATTACTAACAGGATAGTTCAGATGTTACTTACAGGCCAGAAGACTTCTGTTGTAATCTCCTGTTTTCAACTCTGGTTTTTCACTCACCAAATTTCCACTTTGTCTAAGTTCCAGCAAGCAAAAAGGGTGGGAAAGCTCAAAGTGAGTACTACAGAAAGTTATAAAGGACCTGTAGCAACTGTGACTAATTAACCACTTCCCTTAATTAGTAGACTGAAGGAAGGAAAGAAAAAAAGGCTATTTAAAAGTGACAGAAAAAGGGTTTAAAAAGCTGCAAGTAAAGACCCCCCCCCAAAAAAAAAAGCTAAAAATGCAACCACACCAACCACCAACGGTCAAAATCAAAACAGTTTTTCACTCTCCACTCAGATTTCCCACTCTTCAGCTTTCAACCAGCAAAATGTGGCATGTACTCTATTATGTAAATGAAAACTTTAATTCCTTTAATTTAAATTGTTGGAACAAAGACAATAAAAGTTTATTTGTGAAAAATCACATGTGGTGCATGTACTTTGCGAAATCTAATTAAAGAAATGGGTATTTGCTTGTCATTTGTGGGAAGCAGATACATCTGTTGTATTATCTGAGTCACAGGTCAGCACTTAAAATCTAGTAACATTGTTCATCATAATACAAATTGTCAACATTCCTGTAAATGTGCAAAATCAATATAACAATCTTGCAGATTATATAACATCAAACATGCTACACCTGTATGTTTCTTAATAAATAATTACTAAACCAAAACAAACAGAAAATGTAATAGTAATTTGGCCATCTGTCAAAAAAGATCTCCAATTATTCTAATTGTTCTATTGCCATTAAATTGTTAGATTTGTAGTGGGTGTATAGGATGATAGACTAAGTCAATTTGTAGTGGGTGTACAAGATAATAGTTTTCTTTAGACAATAGAACCTGCATCGCAGCATCAAAAAATAGGCTAACATTTGCTAGCACTATAAATGCATACAATCAATTGTATTTCTGGCAAAACTTTTTTTTGTATTTTAGATAAGGAATGAGAAGGTTATAATCCCTGTCAGGTTTTTTTTTGTCTCTGTGTCCCATTGGGGAGATTTCCTTTCACTTCCTGTCCCATAGCTGAAACAGAAAGTGAGAGGAAATTTCTTCAAAGTAAAGGAATCCCTGATTGTCACCAAGGTCACCAGCACTAGTGCTCCCAGTGGAAGATCTACTCTCTATTTCTGTTCTGGCGACCTCTAAAAAGGTGTGATTTTTTTCACTATCAGCGATAAAGGTTACCAGGACAAATAGGGTGAATCTCCCTAACAGGGACACAGACAGTAATAAATACCTGACGGGTATTGTATTCCATCTCCACTCTTGTCAAAACTGAAACAAAAGTCTTCCTTCAGTTATACTTTAACTAGCCTATGACATGGGATCTAAGTAATTGCCGGTATTCACCATCTGATAGTGGAGATGAGTTTTGCTATATGCTGGGACCAAGTCATGGTCTTCACGATCACCCCACCAGGAGGTGGGCAAGTTAGGGTCTGGTAGCAGATGTAGTAGGTAAGGATCAAGCAGAATCATGGCCAGTAAACAAAACAAAGGTCTGTAACAAGTAGTAGTTGGATGGATTTAGGCGGAAGTGTAGTCCATGAACAAGCCAATGACGAGTGATAGTGAAGATAAGGGAAGCAGCATGTATGCACGGAGCAAGATATCGTCTGCAGAGTGCACAATAATCTGGCAAAACAAAAAGTGCAGAGACATGGCTTAAATCAGGAAGTTCATGGGAGGAGCAAAAGGTTTTAAGGTTTACTCGAAACAAGACACAAAGTAAGGTTGTCCAAGTAATCAGGGAGCATGATTTCCAGCATCTCTGGTGGCTCAGCAAGAAGAGCCATAGCCAGACAACACAGAGGTTGCAGGTTCAGAGCCAGATCCTGACAAAGGTAGTTGAGGAAATGGTAAGGCGCTTTATACAGAAATTTGTCTGCCATAATGGTATTTATAAGTGTATTATTCAGCATGGAATTAAGAAAGTCCTTTCTTGTCAGACCAACCTGCTATCATTCTATGAAGAAGTAAGTGTGAAATTGGATGGTTTATCCAGATTTTGCCAACACATTTGATACTGTACCTCACAAATGTTTACGACTTAATTCGCTAACTGGTCTAAAGTTGGGAGTGCTGTGCCCCAGGTTTCTGACTTGAGGACAATGTTGTCCAGTTTGAGTTTTAATGATAGGGCTTGGAATTAAGAGCTCAATTTCAGCTTTGCCGATGATACCAAATTATGCTGGGAAATAACTTTGGCACAGGATATAGCATCATTAAAGGAAGACCTTAAAAATATAGATGGTTGGGCATCTGCATGGCAGGTGAGGTTCAATATTGAGAAATGTAAAGTTATATACTTGGATGCCAAAAATACACATGGGGAACGGTGGTGCTTGTAAATCCCTTACTTAAAAAATAACATGCAATGCCAAGCCACAGCTAACAAAGCTAGCAATATACTCTCATGCATAAAAAAGGGTATACAGGCATACCCCACTTTTAAGTACACAATGGGGTTTATTTATTAAGGCTGGAAAGTGCAAAATCAGGCTCCCATCTGCATAGAAACCAATGAGCTTCTAACCCCAGCTTGTTCAATTAAGCTTTGATAATAACACCTGGAAGCTCATTGGTTTCAATGCAGAAGGGAGCCTGATTTTGCACTTTCCAGCTTTAGTAAATAAACTCCATTGTGTACTTAAAAGTGGGGTATGCCTGTACATTCCAGAGGTAAATGATTAATTATACCCCTTACAAAATGCTGTTTTAGCCTAATATTGAACATGCAACTGAATTGGAAAGAGTTCAGAGTTTAGAAAGAGTTCAAAGTGCAACAAAATTAATAAAGGCAATGAAGGTCCTCAGCTATGAGGATCAAGTACATATACAGTATTGACGTTATTTACCCTGGAGAAGAAGCACATAAGAGGGGATATGATTACAATGTATAAATATATCAAAGGTGACGTCTGTAACTGTAATAAACTGTTTGTTTAAGGTTCCTGAATAGGACATGCAGCCACAATTTGAGTATGGATGAAAGGTGGTTTCATTTTAGATTGCGAAAAGGTTCTTTATTGTAGAGCAGTAAAAACATGGAACTCCCTCCTCCAGAAAGTGGTGCTAACTAAAAGTGACAACAAATGCAAAAAAATGTGATGCAGGAAGCAGATGATACAGATTATAGGAATTATTAGAAAATAAAAATCACAGACACATACACACACACACAAGTATCTTTTTTGAAGTTACCCCCACCTTTTTGCAATTATCTATAGAAAACCATCAAAACAAAGCTCCAGTTATAATTAGCTATTCTTGCAGAATTTTTCTGTAATAAAATGTTTACACAAAGGGGAGCAAAGATCTGCATAACCTGCACTGTGAAGGAAAACAAAATAATAAAACTATATCAGGAAAGCAAAGACTTATTTAGTTATATCCTAAGGATGTCCTGGTTTCCATTTTAAAGCTCTAACATAATGCATTCTGTCATGTGTAAGCACAAAAACATCACTGAAGCAGGATAATTGACTCTTGGCTACAAATGCAAGACCTTCTCATCCTTGGTTTGCTACAGCCTGTAGTACAGTGGCTACAGCCACAATAGTGTTGATATATATCTTATTGTACAGCTCCATCACATTCCCTTAGTGAAAAGCAAGCTGATTTGTCAGTATTGGTGGCTATGTAGACCAAATGATTAACTATGCACCTTTACTACTATTGTCAGTATTCTTCAGTGCCAGCATTATTATAATTTAAATCACATAAAAACCCAGTCACTAAAATGTCATACAATTTTTAACATGTTGATGTTAGTTGTATTCAATCTTTTTAAATCTGCAGATTTCTTGAAAGTAATACAAGGTGACTCTGCCATGATGGTCCTTGTTAAGTCACCTCCAGTTACAGGGTGATAACCCTCTGTCTTTATCTCCTAGTTGTTTTCCTGCATTGTGACCCTGCCACAAAAGCTTCCAGTGACAACTGTATGAAGCCATGCTGAAACATACTGTACAGATATGGCCCACCATTAGGAAACAATGACATGCACCTGCCACTGGAGGGCATGCATGTAGACAGGAAGTTGCTGCAAAGAGGCTGCAGGAGATTGGTAGCCCTGAGATGCAACTAAAATAAAAAGGGTGGAAACAATATTTTATTTTTTTTAAGGAAAAAAAAACATAGCAAATGTTTACAATATACTGTGTTTTAGCATACTAAACTTAATCCAGTTAGGATCTACATCTTTCGGATATTCTTTAAAGTTTTATTAAAGGCTGCATTGTTTTAAAGATCATAGTTTTAAAGGAAATTTGTCTTGAAAGAAGCATGTGGGCTGTCATTGCGAACTTCCATTTAAAAATGCTATCTGCCTGGCAGCCTCCGGCTCCAATGCTTGTGGTCACAGACCTTGAACAAGCATGGGGAAAAGGCTCCCTTGATTCCAAGCTACATAAGAAAGGAAATTATATAAAGTACTCAGGCCCAAATAATAACATTAACCACTTCAGCCCCGTCAGTTACTTTAAGTGACAATTCCGCAGTCTTGCGACTTTGTACCCAAATAAAATTGATGTCCTTTTTTTCCCACAAATAAAGCTTACTTTTGGTGGTATTTGATCACCTCTGCATTTTTTATTTTTTTTTATGCTATAAACAAAAAAAAGAGCAACATTTTTGGAAAAAAAAAACATTATTTTTTACTTTCTGCTATAAAACATATCCAATAAAAAAATCTAATGTCTTCATCAGTTCTGGCCAATATGCATTCTGCTACATATTTTTGGTAAAAAAAAAAATCCCAATAAGCGTATCTTGATTGGTTTGCACAAAAGTTCGCGTCTACAATCTATGGGATATTTTTATGCCATTTTCATTTATTTATTTTTTTACTAGTAATGGTGGTGATCAGTGATTTTTAGCGGGGCTGTGACATTGCAGCAGACAAATTGGACACCTAACTGACACTTTTTACCACTTTTTTGGAGACCAGTGACAGTGATCAGTGCTAAAAAATATGCACTGTTACTGTACCAATGACACTGGCAGAGAAGGGGTTAACATCAGGGGCAATTGAAGGGTTAACTGTGTGCCTAGCTGGTGCTTGCTAACTGTGTGGGGATGCTCTGACTGAGGGAAGACAGAGATCCGTGTTCCTGCCTGTCAGAAAGACGATCTGCCTTGTTTACATAGGCAGACCGCCATTCTGCCTCTCTCGGGAACGATCACGTGTGGCTGGCAGACATCAGGTCCGCCAGACCCACTGATTGGCTCCCCCTCTGTCCAATCAGCACACACACCTCCAAGTGGCTATTGCACGAATTGATGTACAGGTACTTGGTTTCGCCTAATAGAACCGACCTGCTGCAGTACATGTACGTTAGGTGGTCAGCAAGTGGTTAATAAAACCAAGACAAAACACAAACTAACAAACATAAGTATAAATATATAAAATATTATAACAATAAAAATGAATAATAACAACAACAATAATAATAATAATACCACTTAATGGCGAATATTAAGTATAAGAATGTAGGAAGTTGAGTTCCAAATTAACATTCTTATTCAAGGTCATTGACTTAAAAAACACTGCAGTCAGAATCAGCATGACAGGGGGAATCTACTAAGCCGATTGTTTAGGAAGTAGGGCATGTGAAAGCTGGGTCAGTGGCAGGATCAAAAAGAAAAATGAGGGGGAGGGAAGAAATTGTGGAGGTTAAAATGAGGGAGAAAGTCAGGTGGGAATTACGCAATACTCCGCTGTAGTAAAGAATGAAAGAATGGGGAAGGGAACAAGAGAGGGATCAGACCTGTTGGAGTTAAGAGTGAGTCAAAACTACATTTCTTGATGAAAATACAATAAAATCATTGTTAACATTTAATAATACAATATAATAACCATTTCCTACTAAAATAAAGGACAGAATTTATCACATACCTGACTAGAGGCCAAAGTGATGAGGGCATTTCAGTTACATCTCTGGTCCAAACACTTCCAGAATGGTGAAAGGAAGTGAAAGGACACACATTAGCATGGGTGCCGAGAGTCCAGTTCAGATTTGGCAGAGAGTCCAGATTTGGCAGAGAAGTTTTCTCGTAGAACGTCAAAGAGATCATTGGGGAACCAGGTGAAGATGCCACAGATAAACAGACTAGAACAACAGCTAACAGCAACACCACAATAGGCTGGAGGCAGTATCTGACGTGGCCAGCGGTTCACAACCAGGAAGTCAGGTATTAGGCAGGACAGAAGGCAGAAGCAAGCTGAGGTCATCATCAAGTAATTAGCAGAATCATGGTCATGAAGCAACAATGAGTAGGCTCATGAGCCAAGGTTAGAATCAAGTCAGGCTACAATATTGTAGATGAATCATCGAATCATAGGAACACCCACCGAACACCCTGCTAATTCGGGTGTTGGACGAACGGGCCGAGCAGCCAATGTTTGGCCTGAACTCATGCTCGGGCCTAATCGTTCACTCAACACTAGACACGATATAGGAAGCCTACCAAACAAAACACATCAGCCTACCAAGATGAATACTGATGAATTCTGTCCACAAATGGCATTTCTGCAGCCAGCAGATAAATGTAAACAAAGAGGTGGAAGATGATGGCTGACATAATTTACCACATAGAGCCAAATAGGGTGATTATGTATGTCCAGCCAAAACAACTTTTCTAGTTTTTGAATTAAATTTTACCAGGTGGAATGTGAGCATAACTCTCCTAAAGCAGCACAAACATAAATAAAAAAAAGCCCTTTGTCACCTATGCACTGCCCTGTGATTAGTAACACGCATGTAATAAGACTAACAAGAATGAAGAGGATGTACAGATACAATGGGGTCTGTGTGCTGAGTCAGATCAGTTAAGAAATAGATTCTCATGGGTTATTAACATCCTCCTAGCTTTTGTCACTAGCCTATATTAGATTAAAAACATCATGTTGCGCTGTGTTATTAATAATGGAAAACACCATATCCCATTTTGGTTCAACTATTGGTACACAATTTTTTTTTTTTTAAACATTTTATTTTATTGAAAAGTAAAAAATATTTGCTTACAAAGCAACAGCAAAGAACAATTGCTTGTCAGATATGTTACAATAGTAGGTAGACATTTTAAGCACAAGATGGAATTACATTAATTTTTGTGCAATTATCAACAGTATGCCATTACTTATGAAATATAGTCTAAGGAACCAAATTGAAAGTTAACTGAGTTTCCTCAATCTGTATGTTAGTTATGGTGTAAACATTTGAACCCATATCATATCCCAAGAAGGGGTAATTACCTCCTCTTAGTAACTAAACAACATACATTGCAGTAAACTACAGAGTACATTTGGTTTATCATCTTATGTAAACATCACCTTCTTCTTAATATTAACTGTTATAAAAATAGAGAGAAGAGGAGAAAAGAAAAGAAAAAAAAAAAAAAAAAAATATAAGAGGGGGGGGGGGGGAAGTGTGGATGGGAGGTAAAGAGGAGTCAGACCAGACTTTGTGCCAGGATTGTAGTGAAATCTTGCGAGTACTTAAAGGTGAACCAAGGTTGCCAGGTTCTATGAAATCGTTCAATGTGGCCCCTGTCCTGCGCTAGCATGTCCTCCATCTCGCAAATATCGCCAACTTTATTCAGCCATTCTGCTGTGGAAGGAACTTTCACTGAATTCCAATATAGCGGGATCAAAGATTTAGCCGCGTTTAGAAGGTGCTTAGTCAGAGAGTGCTTGTACCGCTTGAATGAAAAGTTCGTTACGTGTAAAAGGCAGCAAGCAGCCGTGAGATTTATTCTTGTTTCGGTGATTTTTTTAATCAAATTTTTTATTGTAGACCAGAAATTTGCGATAGGAGGACAGTGCCACCATATATGTGCCAATGTGCCCAACTCACCCTGACACCTCCAACATAATTCTGACCTCTGAGAGTTCCATTTATGCAATTTGTCTGGTGTGTTGTACCAATGCATTAGTAGTTTAGAGCTCGTCTCTTGTGATTTAGTGTTTATAGAACCTTTGTGAGCGAAAATACATGCATACCTCCATTGTTCATCCGAGATGTCCTCTCCAAGCTCCTCTGACCACCTCCTCCTGTGACCGCCATCATCAAAGCTCTTGGGGTGTTGCAACCAAGCATATGCAAATGAAATGGCTCTGTTTAGAGGAGTCTTACTATGGCAGACCGACTCCAGATCCATGAGAGGTCTAATGAATTCCCCTCTTTGACTATGGTTGGTTAGATAGCTTCTTAATTGAAAATAAGACCATTGCCTTAGATGTGGTAGGTTATTTTCCACCTTCAATACCGTCCAATCTTTAAATCTGTCATCCGTAAAACAGTCACCCGTCAGTAATGGAGATGCGTCCTGAGTTATGGGTTTGAACAATTTGTTTCCGAGTCCAGGGATAAAATCTGGGTTATCTGTTAGTGGAGTCAGTGGACTTACGTCAGAAGTAATACAATGGCGATTGGTGAGTGAGTGTATAATCTCTAGCGTGACGCCAGTTATAGGGTGTTTGCGGACATTCAGCGGGTATCTAACCCAGGGGATCCATGGGTAGTATTGTAACGTAAGGGCGTTCAACTCTCCCTCCAGGGGTACCCAGTCCTTCATGTGGCCATGGCAATGCCAATCTATCACTCTGGCTAAATGTGAAGCGTAATAGTAATGTTTAAAGTTAGGGAGGTTAATCCCCCCTAAATCTTTGGGTCTTGTCAACCAGGGTAACCTAATCCTAGGTTTTTTTTGGTTCCACAGGAATCTCAGAATTATAGAGTTTAATGCACGAAAAAAGGTATGAGGGATTCTAACTGGTATGGTGCGCATTAGGTATAGAAACCTGGGTAGAATAATCATTTTTATAATAGCAGCCCGCCCAAACCAAGATAGAAAATCTAAGTGCCAGTCTTTAAGATTTTTTTCACAGCTCTTCAGGAGTGGTGGAAAATTCTTTTCAAACGTGTTCTGGAGTCGAGGAGTAAGCCAGACTCCTAAATATTTAAGTGTATTGGGGACCCACCTAAACTGTGAATTGGCGGTGGTTAGGCGGAGCAAATTATCTGGTAGCGTAATGTTGAGGGCTTCAGATTTAGAGTAATTTATTTTTAAATTTGAAATATAACTGTATGTACTAAATTCTTTAAGTAAGTTAGGTATGGAGACAGTGGGGTTCGTGAGAAAAAATAAAAGGTCATCCGCATAAGCTGCCACCTTGAACTCCCTGTCCCCAATCCGGAATCCAGCTATTGCGGTATTTTGTTTAATCGTTCTTATGAATGGTTCCAGGGTTAGTATGAATAGCAGGGGTGACAGCGGGCACCCCTGTCTAGTCCCATTCGTAATGTGTACAGGTTTAGAGAGGGTACCATTAATCTTTAATTGTGCTTTAGGGTTTTGGTATAAAGCTGATATCCAGGAGAGCATGTGCGTACCCAGTCCCACATGTTGGCACACTGCCTTCATGAAGTCCCACGCTACTCTATCGAAGGCCTTCTCCGCATCCATGGACAGGAGAAGGCCCTCGATATCCCTCGCTTTTGCTGCATGTATAAGAAGGAGCGCTTTAGTGACATTATCTTTTGCGTCTCTTCCAGGGACGAAACCCACCTGATCCAAATCAATCAGCTCTGGCAATAGTGGGCTCAGTCTCGTAGCGAGTATTTTGGCGAATAGCTTAACATCCAGGTTTAGCAGGGAAATGGGTCTATAACTTGGGCATTCTAATGGGTCTTTTCCTGGTTTCGGTATCACTGTAATGTGGGCCGAGAGAAAATCTGGGGTCACCTCTCTAGGCGAGGACAGAGAGTTCAAAGCAGCCGCCAGGGGATTCTTAAGGATGCTCAAGAAGGTTTTATAATAAATGGCTGAATAACCGTCCGGTCCTGGGCTCTTGCTATTTTTTAAATGTTTAATGGCCTGTGTAATTTCTAGTGGTGTGATTGGGTCCTCTAGTAGGACGGCGTCTGACTCCTGAAGAGCTGGGAGACCGCTCCTGAGTATGTAGTCTTTTATGATTTGGATTCTATCGTCAGTCATGTTTTGTTCCCTGTGTTGTGGTGGAAGATTATAAAGTTTTGTGTAATATTTCTGAAAATGATCGGCAATTGCTTCTGTTGTTATGTCAATTTTACCTTGTGTCCCTCTGATGCCGGGAATGTTATTAGAGGTTGTGTGTTCCCTTATCGCTCTTGCTAAAAGTTTTCCTGTTTTATTTCCTGCCTCGTAGTATAGTTTCTTTCTAAAGAATAGAGTTCTTTTGGCTCTAGAATCCAATATTTGTTGAAGAGTCTTTCTAGCTTCTAGTAGTTGTGTGGCTGTGGTTGTAGATAGAGACTGTTTATGCAAGGTCTCTAGGGTGTTGATTTGTGTGATCAATTTTTTAATAGTAAGTTCTTTTTCTCTTTTACGTTTGGATCCCATTCTTATCAACTCACCCCTAATCGTACATTTGTGGGCCTCCCAAATCATAAGAGGGTCTGTGTCTGGGGTATTGTTTAAGTTGAAAAACTCAGTCAGTGTGGAAGTTAGAGTGGGGAGAAACGACGGGTCCGTCAGGAGTGATGCATTTAATCTCCATGTCGGTTGTTTCTGTGGAGGATTTAATAAATCCAGCGACAGAGAAATAGGTGCATGGTCAGAAATCGTTTGGTTTCCTATGTGTGCACCCTCCACTAACTGAAGATCTCTCTGTGAAATAAATAGGTAGTCTAGTCTCGCATATCTAGCATGTGGGATAGAAAAAAAGGTAAAATCTCTATCCTCAGGATGGAGAAAGCGCCATGTATCAACCAACTGTAAGGATTGGAGCATTGCCTTTAGTTTTTTGAGAATTCTGTAGGTGATACATGTTTTCCCGTTGGACGTGTCTGCTAGAGGGTTAAGTGGGACATTAAAATCCCCTCCGAGGATCAGGCAGCCGGAGGCAAATCCCTGCAGCTCCTTTACCATTCGTTGGCAAAACGTGACATGGGCCTTATTCGGGAAATACACGTTCGCCAGAGTTACTGGGGTGCCTCCTAGAGATCCCTTTAAAAAAATAAACCTACCTTCGGGGTCAGAGAGTTGTTCAGTTAGTTCAAAAGGTGTGTTTTTGCTTAATAAAATTGATACTCCCTTGGATCTGGAATCGTTATTTGTAGCATGGAATGCCCTTGTAAAGTGGGAATTCGTAAGTTTAGGGACACGATACGTCCTAAAATGAGTTTCCTGCAAGTAAACAATTTGCGGCTTACCTTTTTGGAGTTCCCTTAGAAGGGAAGTACGTTTCTCAGGGACATTCAGTCCTCTTACATTGTGTGAGATGATCAGAGGATTTTTCCCTAGCGATGAGTAGGCCATGGCGGCAGGTCAGGAGGAGGTGGCTTCGAGGACAATCTGCAAGGAGACAGCTACAAAAACCTGGTTTAAACACTTTGTTATTATCACAGACTCTCAATCTCAGTCCCAGTTGGTATGGGTCTGAGTAAGATAGAACAAAAGGTTGAGCACCAGAACAAACAAAAAAAAAAAAAAAAAAAAAGGAGAGAGAAAGATAAACGATAAGTAAATAAGGAAAGGGAAGAGAAGATTGAAGGAGCAAATAAAGTACTGGGGGGTCCCTCACCAGGGCGCGCTTTGTCGCCCCAGAGGGGGAGCCCACTGGATATGATAGTGACCCCCGAGACCTGCAGACAGGTCACTGGATCACTTTGTGGGGGAAGAGGGAGTCGTCAACGACCAAGCGGGGGCACACCAACTAAATTAGTAAATGTGTAAAATTAGATTTGAGAGAGAACTCTATTGAGTCACACACAGCCTTAAGAAAATTAGCTGAAAAAAAAGCAATAAAACTGAACCATCGTACACCCAACCCAGGTATCAGTCAAAAATTCGGGGTGAGGTGGTGGGATATCTTATAAGGCTAGGGCTGAGACCTAACATAAAATTCAAAACTAAAGCTAAAGTTCTTTAAGGACTTGTAGAAAGAGACCAAATGGTGCACTAATGGTATCATCGTCCTCTTTGTAAGAACCATGTTTCTGCCCTGTGAGAACAGCTGAACTTCAATTGTGACTTAAGATGAACATGTGGAATAAGAGCAGCTGTGAAACTGTGGGGCCTCACATTCGTGCCAAGGGTCTTGAGATTCAAGGGTAGGTGAACAAATTGGGTCTGCTCAAAGCAGATGTAAACGAGAGTTATCAAGAAGTATCTGTAAAGCACCCGTGAACAACATAACTGTGCAAACTTTAGTAAACACTGACAACAGATTGGGATATAGGCGTCACTTCATTCATCCTCCTGGAATCTGGCTTCCTCTGCTGATCTTCTCGGGGTTCCCATTTTGGAGTTTCCAGGTCTGCTGTATTTGGATTTCTTGGACAGTCTCTTGTCAGGTGTAGAGAGAGGTGAGCTCGGTGGGCTTCTTTCAATAGGTGTCCGGAGAAAATCAGCGTACCACTCTGGTAGGTCGATCTGATCCAAATCTAGAGCGCGGCAGAACTCTGGGAGGTCAGCGGGGGTGCGTAGGGTGTGTTGGTGGCCATTGTAGGAGACCAGTAGGGCAAAAGGGAATCGCCAAGAGTATCTGAGATCTTTTTCCCTTATTTTCTCCAGCAGAGGGCGCAAGGCGCGTCTGTTTTGTAAAGTGATCTGGGACAAGTCTTGAAATAGCATGATCGTTGCTCCATTGAAGACAATTCTCTCATTTCTCCTTGCTTTCCTCATTATTTCGTCTTTTAACACAAAACTTTGTAGGCAGCATATTATATCCCTTGGAGGGGCTGTGTCTGGACCTTTCGGTCTGAGGGCTCTATGAGCTCTGACAAAGTCAATCTCTGTGTCCTCAGGTCTCTCTAATAAACTGTTAAACACCCTTTGCAGTGCTGGGGCTATTTGGGCCTGTTCCACTGATTCAGGTATCCCTCTCACCCTGACATTGCACCTTCTGCCTCGGTTGTCGAGGTCTTCGATATGTCTGTTCATGTTTATTAGGTGCTGGGATTGTGTCAGTGAGGCCTTTTCAAGTCTGCCTATAGCCTTATCCCTGTGTCTTCCCGCGGCCTCTGCCGCCGCCATCTTCTCATTAATAACCAGCATGCTGGTCTTAAGGTCCGTGATGGCAGCAGAGAAAGTGGCTTTGATGTCAGCCGCTATCAGGGACATATCAGCGAACGTTAAGGGGTGATCCGGTCTGTGCTTACCCCTGCCTGAATCCTCCGGAGCCGACTGGGAGTCCTCGCTGTACTCCTCCTCGTTGTGCGCCGGCGCCATCTTGGATCTCGTTTTGCTGTCGGTGAGCTGTTTAGCTTTAAAGATGTCCGGAATCGTAGAAGCCGAGTGAGGCACCGATCCACGTCTCGGGCGGGATTTAGGTGTGTAGTGTAGCTTCTTACCCGGCATCTGGTGGCTCTGGGTCGGGTATTTAGGTTGCGGATGGCTGTGTGTGCTGCGGAGCTCAGTTAGTGTGCGACCATCCTCGCCGCGCGCCAAGCCACGCCCATGGTACACAATTTTAGATTTCATTAATAAAGGATAAAGTCTATTAATGCTAAAACACTGCTAGATGTGTCTTTGAAGTGGTAATGTTTACTATTAATACAGTGGATATCTCAGGCTTCAAATAAAGAATTACCTTTCAAGACAGAAAATGGTATAAGCTTGCCTCTGGTTAAAGGCTGAGGACTTTAGAATTGATATTGATTCTGGATAGGAATCAAATAGGTTTAACCTCAGGAGTTTACAGCTAATAAATGATATAAAAAGATGTATACAATCCTATTAAACAGGAGCACAGATGTTTCCTGCTGATATGAAAGGAAGTGATTATACCTAAAAGTAGAATTGGATATGTTACTGATATTTGTACATAAAGTATTTTGTATATAATCTATGACTAAGAGATTAGTGCTTTATATGTAATATTTTCTGTTATATTACCACACTAAACAAGGAGTAATTATTTCAAATGGCCAAGCCTGTCTCCTCTAAAGTGGTTTGTTGAACAGTAGACATGGAGACATGCTAAAGAGCCTTTATTTCCCTGACACACATTCCCTTACTGGAGGTATCAAAATGGTTGGAGTAACTTCTGGAAATACTAAAGTTGGGAATAATGGACTTTATAGGCACGTATAAAAATAAGATCAAATGTAATAGTTCACACAAAATTCATACATTTACAAATAATGGTATATAAAAAAGTAGGTTTCCCTGGAGGATATACTAAGTAATATACATTGTGTGGGGCAAAACTGGAGGTATCAAGAAAATGCCCACACTGAGATTTATGTATTCCTGTTGGTTATTTCCACATATCCTCATGGATTAAAAGGAGTGCTCTACATGTTTCACGACCTGAACTGTCACTTCTTCAGGAGAATGAATGTTTCTAATCAAAAGAACATACTTTGATTAGGATACAGAATTTATATCAATACTTAGAAATATATAGATGTATATATATATGTATGCAAGAACTCACTAATAATACAGTGCATAACAGAGAATTCAACACTCACTTGCACCAGGGGTACATATAACCACAAACAGACCCCCCCTGGGTTGACTGAGGACCCTAATGCTGGAAAGCAGCCATGAATTAGCACGTGTCAGGATATGGGGACACACAAGGTAGCTACGGGTATAAAGAGTATACAGATAAATATGTTAATTTGTTGCTGAGTAAGCTACCGTGCTAAATACTATACTCACAAAATAATTGGTATATATCCACTAGTGCTGACACCACATTGAACCAGGTTCTTGTGTGTCTATAAAGAAAAACCATAAAGTTTTTCTCGCAGAGTCTTTAACCACTTAATGATCAACATTAAATTGTAACTTTCACTGGAAAAAGAGGGGGAGGTAAATAGCAGGGGACAGAATACCTTAGTTATTCACTGACCTGGGATAGAGGGATTCAGTCGCAGTAGTATATACACAGGCATTTAAAATGTGCATACAAGGCTCTTAAATCCACCTTCCTAGAAAGCAGGGGAGAAAAGATGCCATGAGAAAACAGCAGAAGGAAAAATCTAGGGATGCCACCTTGCTAAAGCTAGAGCTTAATGCATCAAAGGGTACCTGGAGTTATAGTGCTTCCGGATTTCAGGTGTAGGGCTGCCTGGTTGCCATTCATGAGGTGTAAGGGATGTCCAATTCCCCTTAGAGTGCCTGGGGAATGGCTTCCTTACCTCTCTATATGTGTGTCCCGAATAAGCCCAATCAGACTGGCATCTGATGTCACTTAGCCCAGCCGCTGGTGCACTGCGCATGCGCTAGAATGTCGGACGTGCCAGTCCCAGTGCTGTCAGCAGCGGCCGTGGTGTGCCTGGGGGACACCAGATGGAAAGTGTCTGCGTGGTTACCAGGGGTGGATGCCCGACCGCAATGCCACTGATCCAGAAGGACCATGGAAATCAGGCTGCATCCCCAGCAGCTCGGGAGGCCACAGATCCTGACTATGCTGGACAGGGCACTGTACAGCATAGGCTCCTGGCAGCCAAGGGAGGAACTGCCGTCAGATCCCTGGTCATAAGTGAGAGAAGAAAAATATATATCATATAATTTAACACCATGCCAGAAAAGGAGTTTCTAAGCAAATAAATTGACTTGATTACAGCAGTCCAGTACAATGTGGACCAGTGCCGTAGTAGTACATACATTTTAAAAACTGAGGATGACCAGGAAAAAATGGTGCCCACACCTGTCCTTCCACCACTGCGCCTAGGATAATCAATCACTTGTGAGCTGCCACTTAAACCAAAAAAAATTATTAAAACTGAAAACACCCTATGGATGACTAGTGGCGCAATATTCCTAATAAATTGAGTGAAACGACCAATTGTAGCCACGCGGCAATCCCTTACTAGCATTCGAGGGAGGAGAGGCGGCGGAGTGAGCAGAGCATTGTTGTGAGCAGTCGGGAAGCGCCAGCAGTGAACCGGTGAGGTGATCTGCAGGCATCCATACTCCACATTTCCTGGGTCCGTCGTGACCATTTAGTGGTTCTAGTGTCAATATTTTCGCTGCATGTGTTACCACATTTATCCTGCTTGCTGTGAAGTGCTGTGACTACATTTATCCTGTATAATGAAAAAGAAAAAGCTGCGCTATCACGTGAGACAAACTAAGACTAAAAACAACTACAGCTGCTAGCACACAACAAACCAAGTCGCAAATAATATGAGAGTAAAAAAGTGCAGCGCTAATCAATAAGTGAAAATAAACAAATATAAACGAATATGTGACTCTGTATATCAAAAGTCAAGTGACAAAAACACCAAAAAACAATAACATAGCAAAAATGTGCAAATTAGTGACTCTGGACAAAGTGGCAATCCCAAAAGTCTATAAATGATGAAACCAGAAGGTCCTCTCCCAAGCAGGGGAGTATCAATGTCTTGAAGGGGCTGTGGACACAGTAAGGGGGCGACCACAAGTTGCAATGACACTCCAAACGTCAAGAAAAAAGGTGGGTACTCTTACCGGATCGGTGGGACGCATCTACCATATAGCAGTGCGTCAATAAGGCAAAAAGGGATGGTCCTCCAGGATATCCAACCAGGTAGTGTCTTCCGGGTCCCGACCCCCAATGGGGGGGTGGTTGTCCTAGACAGGCTATGGATCTCTAATGCACCCGATCTCCGATACCGGAATTGATCGATCACAAGCAGATGGTTCTTAATGGGCCCATGGAGGAAAAGAAAAAGGGACTCCACATAGTGCAGATCAAAATGAGGTTTTATCCTGCCTGCTGTGATATGTTGTGAAGTGTCATACCCATTGTTTTTATGGATCATGTGAGTGCAATGGTTTTAGTTTCAGTTTGTGATTAAATCTTTTAACACTATCTGGAGCATTTTTTATTCTTTATGTGGAACCATCATCCCAAGAAAGGTGTTCGGCACATTGAGCAGTGGATGACTGTGCTCACATGGTAACCCCCATGTTAGTGGGTTAAAGCCTTGTCCAGCCAAGCACGAAAGTGTAAGACCTCAACAGATGGTGAGTTTGCCATCCGTAAGGGAGTGGATTCATGTCACTGAGGTGTGGTGGACAGTACGGCACATGATTGTGAAATAGAGACACTCACTTTTTGGAATATCTTCTTTTCTCGCTTTTGCCACGATTACACATATATTGTGGACTTTTCACCATCATTTGCTTTCATCTGGCTTTTCGTTTCAAGAATATGTTGAAGCCTAGTCATTAAGGCTGATCATTTTTGTTCACTATGTCAATTTATGGTATTTTTTGAAATGTATTATTTTATGATGTTCACCTTATAACATTTTTTTGTATATATATATTTTTAGCACTTCAGGTATATAGTCTCCTAAGTGTGGTCATACACCACACTAGGAAATTGCATTTAACACATATAGTTGGGTTGATCACACCATACACCAATTTATCATATTTTTATGGGTGTACCGGATCCTATAGGACCAGTGTGAACAGATTGTTTTCATTCAGAGTGTATTGATTGGTCGTTTCACTCGATTTATTAGGAATATAGCGCCACTAGTCATCCATAGGGTGTTTTCAGTTTTAGTACATACATTCTAATAAACTTAAACGCATTTATTGTTTCATATGACAAATAAAAGACAGTGGGGACCCCAAGTATAGAGCTAGGCACTGCCAATTACACAGCATGGTACCATATATATATATATATATATATATATATATATATATATATATATATCAGAGTGATTTCGAGCAGAACACTAAAGATAATATCCCGTTACAATACGTAATCAAAAATACATAGCATGTGTAAACATATCAATCCTAAGTGACCAAACACATGCTATGTATGTATAAAGAGAGAGCATTGGTGGGACTTTGAGTGAGGTATAAGGGGGCCGCTCAGGTCCCCTCCTCCATCCCAGTTAGATAATATTAATTAAAAAGGAGCAATTGGCGGGACTTTTCATAAGCACACGGGAGCAATAATAAGGTGGAATAAATTAGCTTTTAATAAATTCAGATTATCATAAAGTTTTTTATATTCAAACGATCAATGCATTTTGCTATATATAACCATTTGTATAACTTTACAATTCATTAAAGCCAGAGAAATATACATGAATACATATTCCTACAAGGAATCAATACATAGTATAGAATACAAAAAAATAATAATTAAAAAATAAATAGATTGAGGACTATGCAGCTTAAAGAAATAATAAAAAAATATATAAAAAAGAAACAAATATATTGGAGCGGCCTGAACAGATGCATCGTTGTATACACTAGGTTGATGTTGGCTCTACGTGTTTCAAGGCCTTTGTGCCTATCATCAGGAGCAAAAAACCATAGTGGCAATCTATAAATAAAAAATAAGAAATGTTTTAGAAAAAAAAAAAAATGGACAAGAGAGGTTCCACCACAGACCCAGCCTGCCCACACACTTACATCGTGGTCCTCACAGTGATGGTGCGGCCATGAGATCCCCAGACCAAACCACAAAAGTCTCGCACGGGAGCTGAGGGGACATGCTGCGGCAGACAAAGGACAAAAATGAACAGCGCCCCGTATGGTTGGCAATGTGAAGGGTGGTGATGGTAAATAGGAGAAATTTGGAGTGAAAAAAGGGGCAAGAGAGGGATAAAAGTGAATAGAGGCAGAAAAGGGAGCAATAGGAGAAATAACTGAAAAGGAAAAGCAAAGTTGTGGTAGTGGGAAAAAGATGTGTATACCTGAATCCAGATATTCACAAACAAAGGTGCCTGAGTGCATAATACTTGACAAAACCAGGTGTGTTGAGTGCGGTGTGTGAGATCCATGTCGGGATGGAGCCCATAGTGGCCGTGCCCCCGCAAAACATATCCCCAACGTCACACGTTGGTCCACAAATAGGGAGAGGAAGGGAGAACGCCGATAGCCCAGAAACCATGCTGACAATAGTCCCGCAGCCAGCGGTGCCAACCATGTAATCCTCCGATGGGCCAGCAGATAGCAAGCACTCGGTCAGCAACACTGCGTTTAAGAAGACGCCAGCGTGTCTGGCCGGGATGTGTGACGTTGATGCGCAGTGAGGACAAACCCCGCCCACCCCACGTCACAACAAGGCGGAGGGAGGGTCCGCAGTGAGCGTCGCAGCTCCCAAACGGGACAAGAAGGCAAGGTCCAAAAAACCACAGACACCTACACCACTGCGCGCATGTAAGGCAAAAAACTAAAAGGAATAAAAAAAGGGCAAAAAGTAAAAATAAACAATATATTGGATAAAAGAAAAGGATATAATGTGTAGAAAAATATATATATAAATGGCTAACAAACAGGCGTATGGATATATGGAAAAATTTCTATGGTTAATGTAGCCGTGTGCTTACCATCCCTAATCGGTTAGTATGTATAAAGAGAGAGCATTGGTGGGACTTTGAGTGAGGTATAAGGGGGCCGCTCAGGTCCCCTCCTCCATCCCAGTTAGATAATATTAAAAAGGAGCAATAATAAGGTGGAAGCACACGGGAGCAATAATAAGGTGGAATAAATTAGCTTTTAATAAATTCAGATTATCATAAAGTTTTTATATTCAAATGATCAATGCATTTTGCTATATATAACCATTTGTATAACTTTACAATTCATTAAAGCCAGAGAAATATACATGAATACATATTCCTACAAGGAATCAATACATAGTATAGAATACAAAAAATAATAATTAAAAAATAAATAGATTGAGGACTATGCAGCTTAAAGAAATAATAAAAAATATATAAAAAAGAAACAAATATATTGAGAAACTGATAAATTGGACAAAGGTGGTATCGAATTTGTGGTACAGGCCCAAGTGGCGACTAACTGGGGTAAGCATTTTGGCATATTGGGAATAGTAGATGTGATTGTATATGTGTTGACTAAGTTGGCGAATCGTCTTGCCTACATAGAATTCTCCGCATCTACAAACCATCAGATAAATCACTCCCTGTATGTCGCAACTTGCATGGAAGCGTGGGTAAGACGTTTCCCCGTTAGGCAAGCGGAATCGTGTACCCATGGGCAATAAGTACACTGTCTACAGATAGAAATTCCTCGACTCGTCAGTGTAGTGTTTCTATTTGATATGTATTGGCTTGTTGTAATTATATTTCCTATTGAGGAAGTTTTACTGAATACTATTTCCGGGGTGTCTCTGACGTATTTGTGAAGGATGGCGTCTTCACTTAGAAGATGCCAATGTTTTTGCGTGCACATTTGTAATTGTTGGTACTGTGCAGAGTATCTGGTGATGAACTTGGTAGTCTTATGTTTTGGGTTAGGCTTCATATTGGAATAGAGCAATGAATTCCTGTTTCTATTTAGAGCTTTGTTATATGCCTTCCTAAGCAAGCTTATCTGTATCCCCGCTGACGCAGGCATGTACCTAACTCTGCTGCTTGGATCCTGAAGTCTGATTCGTGTGTGCAGTTGCACCAAAGGCGGATGTACTGAGCATATGGTATGCTATGAATGAGAGGTATGGGTGTCCGCTCTGTGCATGCAGCAACGTGTTGTTGGCTGTATTTTTAAATACAGTTTTGTGGCCAGGTTGTTAGATACATCCTTGTATATTAATAGATCCAAGAAGGATATAGTCTCCTTATGCCAGTTCACCGTGAATTTCAAATTAAACCTATTGGTGTTAAAGTGATGCATAAATTCCTGTATTGATTCGACAGTACCTGTCCAAATCAATAGAATATCATTGATATACCTGAATCAGCATAGTGCTTGGTCCAGATATCGACTAAGTGCATCATTTGAAAAGCTCTCACTTTCCCACCCCCTAGGTACAGATTGTCGTATGCCAGGGCACAACAGGTGGGAATCAAGGAATGAAAACCAATTGTGTTTGAGGATGTAAGACAACAGCCTCAACACAAATAAGTTGACGTCCCACCACCGGTAAACCTGTTCCATTAGAAAAGTTTTGATGGTTTGTAGGCCTAGATCATGAGGGATGCTGGAATATAGCGCCTCTATGTCAATTGTGACCAATAGTGCGTCAGGAGGGATTGTTAATCCATCCAATCGTTTTAGAAGATCTAATGTGTCTCTAACATAAGAGGGAAGTTTGATGACATGAGACATAAGAAAAAAATCCATGAATCTGCTTGCATCCTCTGTAATGGAGCTTTGTGTGTCCCCATATCCTGACACATGTGCTAATTCATGGCTAATTTCCAGCATTATGTACCCCTGGTGCAAGTAAGTGTCGAATTCTCTGTTAAGCATTGTATTATTAGTGAGTTCTTACAAAGTATGTTCTTTTGATTAGAAACATTGATTCTCCTGAAGAAGCAACAGTTCAGGTTGCAAAACATGTAGAGTACTCCTTTTAATCCATGGGGATATGTGGGAATAACCGACAGGAATATATACATTTCAGTGTGTACCCCTGGTGCAAGTAAGTGTCAAATTCTCTGTTAAGCACTGTATTATTAGTGAGTTCTTACATAATGTGTATACATATATACATCTCTATTTCTAAGTATTGATATATATTCTGTATCCTAAGCAAAGTATGTTCTTTTGATTAGAAACATTGATTCTCCCGAAGAAGCGACAGTTCAGGTTGCAAAACATGTAGAGTACTCCTTTTAATCCATGGGGATATGTGGGAATAACCGACAGGAATATATGCATCTCGGTGTGGGCATTTTCTTGCTACCCCCAGTATTGCCCCACAGGAAGTTTATTATTCAGTATATCTTCCAGGGAAACCACTGTGTCCTACTTTTTTATATACCATTGTCTGTATATGTATTAATTTTATGTGAACTATTCAAATTTTATATTTTTTTATACATGCCTATAAAGTCGATTATTCTTAACTTTAGTATTTCTAGATTATATAAGATGTGGCACAATAATACTATAGGTGTTTTATTGCCACCTAAGGGCCCTGCAATCTATCCAATTTCTCTGGAGTAACTTCTGATCATTTACTGGGGCATAGTGTACATAGAGCTACCCCCCCCCAAAAAAAAAGACATTGACGCTGCTGACCTTTGCTTCTACACATGCTACTTGCCTACATGCCATGCTAAATCAGTGTCTTCAGTATGGAGATAAAAATGGTCTACAGAGATCATAAATGTCTATTCTGTGTTCAGTAGATGCAAACCAAGGGACACAATCTCTAAACAAGATGAACAACATTTTCTGCACTTTGATTTGCATGTCAAAACCTGCTTCCCCAGAACACTGTGAGGTTGATTTACAAAAGGCAAATAGAGTGTGCACTTTGCAAAGCGCAGTTGGACCCTGTAAGTGCATTTGCGTCAGAGCTTAGTAAATATAGTAAAGCTTCACTTTGTAAAGAGTACCCAATCATTTTCAAGGAAAATAAAAATAGTGCATTTTTGTTTGCACATGATTGAATGATTGATGTCAGCAGAGCTTCTGCTGATTTACTAAGCTCTGGAGCAACTGCTCTTGCAGAGTGCAACTGCACTTTGCAAATTGCACAGCATATTTGTCTTTGGTACATCAACCCCTGTATACCCTCCACTTTTTTGCCAGATTTTGCTGGTTGGAAACTGAAGAGTGGAAAGTTTGAGTGGAGAGCGAAAAACAGTTTTGCTTTTGACTGCTGGTGATTGCTGTGTTTGCATTTTTAGTTTTGTTGGGGTCTTTCCTTGCAGCTTTTTAAACATCTTTTGTCACTTTTTGTCACTGTCACTTTTTAAATAGTCTTTTTTTTTTCTTTTCTTCAGTCTACTATTTAAGGAGAGTGGTTAATTGGTCACCAGTGATACAGGTCCTATATAACTTTCTGTAGAACTAATTTCTGAGCGTGCTCATCCTTGAGCTAGTACTTTTTGCTTGCTGAAGCTTTGACCAAGTGGAAATTTGACTAAGTGGTGAGTTAAAAACAAGAGTTGAAGACAGGAGATTATAACAGGAGTCTTCAAACCTGTAAGTTACATCTGGAATTTCCTGTTAGTGATATTATTATTGTAACTGGGAAAATATGTGCAAGCAAGATTGAAGGTTTTATGCAGTGCACAGTGTACTGCATGTATACAACAATGGAGCAACAGCTCAAGGATGGACACTGCTGCGACAGATGTGAGTGGGTTGCCCTTCTGGAAGCTCACATTAGAGATCTGGAGGAGCAAATTGCAACACTGGGCAGAACTGACAACCTTGAAAGGGGTCCTCTGCTCACTGAACAGGTAGTTAGTAGGGTTAATGGGGAGGGTGGAGAGGTAAGTCAGGATTATCAGGCATTAACCCAGATAAACTGGGTTAATGCAGTTAGAGGGAGTGGTAGAAGCTCATGGAAAAGGAAGGCCAGCCCTGGGTTTGAGCACCCTAACAGATTTGCCAAGTTGGGTAAAGATGTGGGGGTGGCAAGTTCAGAAATGGCATCCCTAGATGTCACTGCTACCCCTAACAGCCGGGAGAGCAACCCATCTAGTAGGGGTGGTGAGGGTAGTGCAGGTAGGCCTAGACAGTTGGTGGTAATAGGGGATTTTATAATCAGAAGGACTGATAGAATAATTTGTCGCCTCAACCGAATGGTTTGCTGTCTCCCTTGTGTCAGGGTTCAGCATGTGGTGGACCAGGTTGATAAATTAATAGGAGGGGCTGGGCATGACCCAGCTGTCTTGGTCCACGTTGGAACCAATGACAGAATATATGGAAGGTGGAGGCTCCCTAAAACCAATTTAAAGAACTAGGCTGCAAGTTGAAGGGAAGGACCTCCAAGGTGATATTCTCTGAAATATCGCCTGTGCCATGCACAACACAGGAAAGACAGGAAGTTTATGCATGGCTAAAGACCTTTTATAAGAAGGAGAGATTTGTGTTTTTAGAGCACTGGGCTAACTTTTCATTGGGGTACAACCTATATGCTAAAGATGGTTTGCACCTGACTGGAAGGGGGTCTGCTGTGCTGGGAGAGGGGTTTATGGGAAGGCTGGAGGAGCATTTAAACTAGGATTGAGGGGGGAGGGTGAATTAGATTCTAATGGGGCAGACAGGTCAGACAGGGGTCAACCTTTATTGGTGGGTGGAATGGGGAAAGATGGGGGAGGGCTATGGCAGGTGATATGAAGGTTCCCATGTTACAAACAACCATCGGAAATGGTATCCTTTGTACTAAAATAAAAAATATGCTAAGTGTGCAAAATGTGACAATGAATTAAAGTGTTTATTCACTGATGCCAGAAGTCTGCCATTCAAAATAGGAGAGTTGGAAGTGCTAGTACATGAAGAGAACTGTGATTTAATTGGTATTGCTGAATTTTGGCTTCATTCTTCACATGACTGTGCTATTAATATTCATGGCTATGCTCTCTTTCAGAAAGACGGGGTAAAAAGGAGGGGTGGGGGTGTCTGTCTCTATGTGAGAAGTGATCTCAAAGCGAGTGCGAAAGAGGACCTAGTTGATGGAGAATTTGCCTGAAGCTTGGCCTGTGCTGTCAGCAGACGTTGGCCAACAAATGTGAGCTGCACTTCACTCTATAGCCTTTCTGAACTAGGCTTGAGGTAAGCGACCACTCCTAGCCTTTTACACACTTTGACTCTGATCCCCATTGAGGGACATAGTGCATCACTTACTAGAGCTCTTAAAACTTTTTAATTTTTCTCTCCGTGTTTTTTTTATCTTATAGGTTCTTACCCCCTCAAGCTACTACTCATTGCTACTCATGAAACTTTTTTCATATGAGAACTTATCTACTCTCATTTCAATATTGAGATACTGGCTATATATGGTGCCTCCACAGTGTTTTTTCTATACTGCTGGTCTATCATTACAAATAAGTAGATATTTAGCTTACCAGCAAAGATACTATACTTATATTTTTTCACCATGTCTGACCACTACATGGTAAGCTGTGTTTTTTGGTTTCTATTGTTATCTATTATTCCCCGTATTTTGGTAATACATCAGGTTTCCCTCCCCTATATTTACTACTTTTAACCCAATAATTTTTGTGTAGCCCCAATTGGTCTTTACTTATACAATTAATGTCTCTGGAACCCTCTTTTTTGGGACAATTTGGTCCCTTTTGCTGTTACTTCGGGGAGCATACCTTTACCATGACATATTAGGTCCCTCAGCTACCTGGCTTTGCTGTCCTGCCCCCAAGTGATCAGTCTCCTTTATGGGGATTCCATGCAGCAATTTTACCTGGTTGGAGCAAATGTTGCACTTATTATTAAAGTGATTTTTTGTATTTATCCTTTAATTATGATTTGTGTTTATATACTGTTATACAATATATTTATTGGTGTATTGTATGTATATCCAACATAATTTTTCCTAGCTCCTGAAGAAGAGTTTTTCATACGCGCAACATGTGGAGCTATTAAGAATACATATACCAGGACTTACAACCCGACCCACAACCTGCTTACTCACATCCACAATCGGAACACCTGCATGGGAATTAGTTCCCCATCCATTTCTGGATGCGTCACTCTATATATGTATCACATGAAGTGGTGTCCTGGTTGTATGTAGGGTAGAAAATAATAATTATATGCAAATATTTTTTGTTCTATGTATTTATCAACTGTTCTTACTTTTTGTAGTCCGTACCTAAATAAAACCATTTTTACCTTGTATAGATAGCATATCTGTGTGCCTCCAAAGTCCATTTTTTAGTTGTTGAGGTCTCATATGTCTAATATTGGGACGCTGGCACATTATTACTTGTGTACCTACAGTGTCACCCTGTTTTTAGGTACACATTTATTTGGGAATTTCCTAAATAATTATCGGTGTGGAAGCACCCACTTTTTTCCTTTTTTGGTGATGTTTTTATAAAATAATTTCTCAAATCAACTATTTTTAAAAAATAACATTTTTTGATATCTGATACATTGATTAGTTTATAGTTGTTTTCATCATGGATTTTGTAGGGACTGCTTGGCTAGGTTATATTAACAAAATTCAAACGAGTTGCCAAACTAATACAGGACAAGAAATAGGTCTTAATCAATACATTAATAAGATGAAAAGACTGCTTAAGAAAAAGTCCAATCTACACTGGCATGTAGACTTCCTCCAGCAACATGCACGTGAAAATATCAGCCCCATTGGCCCCATCAGCCCCAATTATTCCCATCATTTCAGAATGTTGACTCTGAATTGAAAGCTTCCTGGGAAAAAATTTTAACCCAGTGTAGCACAGAACTCATCAAACTCCTTATTGCTCCTTATCAAACTGAGCTGATCAATCTTGATCAAGAAATTATTTCTCTCCAAACCATCTGTGAAACACTTAAGAACCATGCACAATTTAATAAAAATGGCAGGAGGTTAAAGATTATATCATCAAGATTAACAAGGATATTATCCTTAAAAAAACAAAACAAACTAATTAAGGATAGAACAGCATTTACTGAGGGATTTGCTTACTGTTGGCAGACCCCCTTCCAAGGTCATGGGCCCAGAAAAACTAACCATAAAAACCAACGGGTAGGAAATGAAATGGGTACTACTGATGAGGACACTGAAATTATTATTATTATTATTATTCAGGATTTATATAGCGGCAACAGTTTACGCAGCACTTTACAATATAAAAGGGAGACAATACAGTTATAATACAATAAAATACAAGAGGATTAAGAGGGCCCTGCTCAGAAGAGCTTACAATCTAATAGGGTGGGGCAGGTGGTACAAAAGGTTGTAACTGTGGGGAATGAGCTGGTGGAAGTGGTAGGAGATTAGTTGGAGACGTGATAGGCTTTCCTGAAGAGATGAGTTTTCAGGGATCGCCTGAAGCAAGAGTAGGGGATAGCCGGATAGATGGAGGTAGCGAGTTCCAGAGGATGGGGGAGGCTCTGGAGAAATGATGAGAGATGAGAGAGCTTGAAAGCAGGAGGTCTTGAGAGGAGCGGAGAGGTCGATTTGGATGATATTTGGAGACAAGATTAGTGATGTAGCTCAGGGCAGAGTTGTGAATGGCTTTGTATGTTGTGGTTAGTATTTTGAATTTAATTCGCTGGGTGATTGGAAGCCAGTGCAGGGATTGGAATAGAGGGTTGGCAGACACTGAGCGGTTGGTAAGGTGGATAAGTCTGGCAGCAGCATTCATGATAGACTGGAGGGGATAGCCTATGGAGAGGTAAGCCAATGAGAAGGGAGTTGCAATAGTCAAGGCGAGAGATAACAAGGGAGTGAATGAGGAGCTTGGTGGTTTCATTTGTTAAAAAGGGGCGAATTTTAGAGATGTTACGGAGGTGAATTCTACAAACTTTTGAAAACGATTGGATTTGAGGCTGAAATGACAAGTCAGAGTCTAGGATTACACCTAGTACCCTGGCGTGAGGGGAGGGACTGATGGTTGCATTGTTGATTTTGATGGAAAAGACATGGAGGGGTGCACGGGCGGGGGGAATATTAATAACTCCGTTTTAGAGAGATTTAGTTTAAGGAAGTGGTGCAACATCCATGCTGATATGTCACTTAGTAAGTTAGTAATGCGAGAGGAGACTGAAGGAGTGAGGTGAGGAGTAAACAGATAGATTTGGGTGTCATCAGCGTATAAGTGGTATTGGAAGCCGTGGGCAGTTATTAAGTGACCGAGGGAGGAGGTGTAGATAGAGAAGAGAAGGGGTCCAAGAACCGAGCCTTGGGGGACCCCCACAGAAAGGGGCAATGGAGAGGAGGAGACAGAGTTGTAGGTGACACTGAAGGAGCGCTGTGATAAATAGGCAGATAACCAGGATAGAGCAGAATCTCGGAGAGAGAAGGGAATGTAGCTTATTGAGAAGGAGTGGGTGGTCAACAGTATCAAAGGCCGCAGAGAGGTCAAGTAGTAGGAGTATGAAGTACTGGCTGTTGACTCTTCTTTGTCTGCTTTCCCTCCACAGCTACCATTGGGAAGAGGAATGAGTATGACGTGCAACGACACTGGTGCACGTAAGAGACAACATGGTGGAGGGCACTATACACCTTATCCTAAAAAGAGATCTGATAACCACGATACTAGACTAACCGATACTTCACTCCGCCATGGTGCTTACCTTGATAGAGGTGGTGGGAATAGTTCACAACCCAAATACATGGGGCCTAATGCTCAAAAAGCACTACAAATACTCAATTCTCAGAGTCAAACTCATAATTCATCCACCACACTTCATTTAATGGGAGCAGTGGGAGGAACGTTCAGTAACACACAATCTACTCATACACCTGTAAATACTGCACCTCAATCTAGTTTTTCTAGCTTACAAAACACACCTAATTTACCCCCATAGCACAATTACAGACCTACAAGAAGCAAAGCACTCTTGACTCTCACATCAATCAAACAACCACACCGATTCTAAATTTTCCAACACTGGGGATTCAGCTGCCCCAAACTTAGAATTAGATATTATAAACCTTCCCCTTATCACTTCACTGAGCAAGAACTTAGTGTACTGACAATTGGCCTAAGTTTCTGCCCTTCACAACAAATAGATAAATATGAAACCATCAAAGATGTTTACATGTTCACTCGCAACTTGATATATAAATTTCTATTTGATAAGGAACGTCTGAGAGCTAAAGAAGAACGTGACTTCTCAGAAAGCATCAAGCATTTTAAAATGGAGGACTTTGGAGCCCTCCGAGATCTGATGCTACTTCTAGATGAGAATGATGACACAAACATTACTGATACCACCACCTATGAGACACTTTCACCCTCTGTCACGAAGTTCAAACCTAAATCTAAACAATTTCCCGATTTATCCTTAAACCCTCAAGCTTGGGTCTTCTTACAAAATGTTGTAAGCGACATCAAACGTATGCATATTCTTCCCAAGAAAAGCAATCTAACCCTGATACAGCGTCAAACCATCTTAAAAATACAAAATCACCCTGACGTAGTTGTTAAGGCAGCAGACAAGGGTGGCAACATAGTCCTTATGACCAGGAATCTTTATGAAACTATGTGCCTTAACATTCTGTCTAATTGCCACTGGTACCAACGTATCTCTTTATCACGTACTTCCTGATTTTCTTGATATTATTAATGATGCCTACTCTAAGGGTCTTATTGACAAAGATGTTTACTATTACCTAGATGTTCGGTCTCCCAGTGTGGCGACATTCTATGCACTCCCAAAAGTGCATAAGAACCCTTTGTCGTCCCCCTGGGAGACCGATAATTTCAGGTATCGGTTGCCTTACCGAAAATGCCAGTAGGCTTGTAGAGTCTGTTTTGATGCCACATGTTGCGGCTTTACCTTCATTCACCAAAGATATGCTAGATTTACTCAAATAAATCAAGGGGGTGTCGGTCCCTCCCGACTCCCTGCTCGTGACATTGGATGTGGAGGCTTTATACTCCAGCATCCCTCACGAGCGGGGAGTCAAGGCAGGCCATACCTTCCTCTATGAGGAGGATCACCATCAGTGGAATTACAACAAATTTATTTTGAGACTATTGAGTTTCATTCTAACCCATAACTGGTTTGAATTTATGGGCTCCCACTACCTCCAAGTGCAGGACTTAGCCATGGGCACCTGTTGTGCCCCTGGCTATGCCAACTTGTATCTGGGGGGTGGGAGCACCATCTTTTTTCTTGTGAATCCCTGACTAAATTTACTGACCATGTCCTATGTTGGAGACGTTACATTGATGATATCTTCATCATATGGACAGAAACTCGTGAATCCCTTGACGAGTGCATTGAAGCCTTAAATACTAATCAATTTAATTTAAAATTCACCTACAGCTGCGATACTAAGACAATCAATTTCCTTGACCTTGTCATCTACAAGGACAAGGACAACATATTAGCAACAAACTTGTTCCGCAAAACTACAGCTGGAAACACATTATTGCATGCCACTAGTGCACACCCTCCAGCACTTATTCGAAGCATACCATATGTGCAGTATATTAGGCTTCGCCGCAACTGTACGCACGTATCAGACTTTCAACACCAAGCCAAACTCTTAAAATCACGCCTACTGGCACGAGGATACAGCTGATCTTTGCTACGTAAGGCCTACAATAAGGCTGCTCGTCAATCGCGCAATGACCTATTATATAAAATCAAGACCTCTCCGAAAAAACCTACTGTTAAACTGATCACTAAATTCTCATCACATCATGAGGATATCAGGAGAATTATGGGCACACATTGGCATCTTCTACAGGAAGACCCAATCCTAAAAAAATACATCAGCATGTGCCCGGAAATTGTATTCAGACGTGCCAACTTCCTTAGAGATAGACTTGTATCCAGTCATTACATTGCACACAATCCATCTGCACCCAAACTACCCTTAGGGACATCACATTGTGGTAACTGCACATTTTGTCCATGGGTACTACCTGGACATGGAATTCTACTTCCCAATGGTGAGGTTTACTACCTTGAATTCTCTGCCACATGCTGTACGCAAGGCGTGGTGTACCTAATGGTATGCAAATGTGGGGCTTTCTTTGTAGGGAAGACGGCCAGATAACTGAGACAGAGGATTAATGACCATCTATACTATTCAGGCAACGGCAGAATGCTCACTCCCATCAGCCGACACCTTGACTTTTATCACCGTTTCGATACTTCCTCTGTCTCATTTGTTTTTCTGGCTGTCGTCCCTAAAAGCCCCAGAGGGGGCGAATGCGACAAGCTTATTTTACAAAAAGAGACTCTATGGATAGAGCGCCTTAATGCTACTCGAGTGACGGGGCTTAATGAGACAGTCTTACAAACCCTTCCTCTAAAAAATCCCCCCTATCAGATGTATCTTACCCTATTCAAATATGATCATTAAATAGAACCTAAACACTCTAGCAGTTTCATTTTGGGGAAGACATTGATAATCCCATATCCATTCTTTGTTCCCTTCATAATTTTGGTTTACTCCAAAAGATTCCCCCCTCCTCCCCCCCCTTTTTTTCTTACCAACCTTGCGTGTTTTTTGTCCTATTCAATTAACATCACAGTCAAAATAAATTATGAAATAATAGCTAATCAATTCCTAGTCATATCCCTATGCCAAAAATGTAAAACTAATTATGAATAAGGTTATTCATTTAATAACATTTTCCCTGTTTTAGATATTTTATTATCAACTTCATTAAACTATATATGTGGATAGTAGCATAATGTATTATTATTGAATTATTATAGTTATATTCATTTTGTATCTGCCTCAGTTTGTACTTCATGCTGTTAACTATATGATATGCTTATTTGCTCCGTCCTCATTTATGGTTCCATGCTCCTTCCCCTGGTCCTGATCGCTTGGCTGGCTACATGGCTCTTGGCCGGTTAGTTTGATCACCCAGTGCCTCACATCCTGTCTCTTCCTCTGGACCGGATGTGCAGCGATTGATGGGGACACGGGGTGCCTTCTTGGCTCTCTCAAGTCCCCGCCTCTGCTACCCCCGCATTGGCCGAGCGCCGCCATGTCAGTGGCGCTGCTCGGCGCATGCTCGGTAGCCAGTGGTTGGACCGGCATGCGTCATTTCCACCCGGACTTGGCGCAACTTCCAGTGGAGGGACCTATAATACACACAGCTTGGCCTGTGCTGTCAGCAGACGTTGACCAACAAATGTGAGCTGCACTTCACTCTATAGCCCTTCTGAACTAGGCTTGAGGTAAGTGACCACTCCAAGCTTTTTACACACTTTGACTCTGATCCCCATTGAGGGACATTCTGCATCGCTTACTAGTGCTCTTAAAACTTTTTTTATTTTTCTCTCCGTTTTTTTTTATCTTATAGGTTCTTACCCCCTCAAACTACTAACTCAATTGCTACTCATGAAACTTTTTTCATATGAGAACCTATCTACTCTCATTTCAATCTTGAGATACTGGCTATATATGGTGCCTCCACAGCGTTTTTTCTATACTGCTGGTCTATCATTACAAATAAGTAGATATTTAGCTTACCAGCAAATATACTATACTTATATTTTTTCACCACGTCTGACCACTACATGGTAAGCTGTGTTTTTTGGTTTCTATTGTTATCTATTATTCCCTGTGTTTTGGTAATACATCAGGTTTCCCTCCCCTATATTTACTACTTTTAACCCCAATAATTTTTGTGTACCCCCAATTGGTCTTTCCTTATACAGTATAATTAATGTCCCTGGAACCCTCTTTTTTGGGACAATTTGGTCCCTTTTGCTGTTACTTCGGGGAGCATCCTATCCTGTACCAGGCTATATCTATAAATATACTATATATCTATAAATATACTATAAATATATACTTTAACTTCTGTTCCATGACATATTAGATCCCTCAGCTACCCGTCCTGCCCCCAAGTGATCAGTCTTCTTTATGGGGATTCCATGCGGCCGTTTTACCTGGTTGGAGCAAATGTTGCACTTATTATTAAAGTGCTTTTTGTATTTATCCTTTAATTATGATTTGTGTTTATATACTGTTATACAATATATTTATTGGTACATTGTATGTATATCCAGCATAAATTTTCCTAGCTCCCGAAGAAGCGTTTTTCAAACACGCAACATGTCGAGCTATTAAGAATATATATATCAGGACTTACAACCCGACCCACAACCTGCTTACTCACATCCACAATCGGAACACCTGCATGGGAATTCGTTCCCCACCCGTTTCTGGATGCGTCACTCAATATATGTATCACATTAAGTGGTGTCCTGGTTGTATGTAGGGTAGAAAATACTAATTACATGCAAATATTTTTTATTCTATGCATTTATATGCATCAACTGTTCTTACTTTTTGTAGACCATGGGAAAAATACACATATGGAAGAGACAAAGAAAGCTGCACACCCTGAAAATATATATTAGGTTTTTGGAAAGATTTTCCCCAGTGGGGCTTTAAAACAGCAATAGGCAAAAATCAAAAAAAAAAAAAAAAAAAAAAAAAAGGTCTATTAAATATAGACAAATATTTTATTGAAAACCAATGTCCAATGACATGGCTTGATTAATTACATTGGGTACAATACCAAATCTGATCCAATAACACAATTCATATTCCACAGTGCAATAAAAACACAAGTACACATCATTACATTTCATCAACATTCCACAATAAAAAACACATGGTACACATCATTACATTCCATCATGTTATAAAATATACGAGCCCCGACGTGTTTCGACCTCTTCAGGGGGACAAATAGATCTAAAAAATATATTGCATATGTTCAGAATTAAAGAAATATATCATCCTTCATCACATTAAATAAACTATGATGGCATGCTTTTACCGCTTAAAAGTGGAATAGATGTTGTGTGAGGATAGGAGGAACCGTTAGAAGAACCGGAGGGCCTGAGGGCCATCACCACCCCACCCCCCGCAGAAGAGGAGCTGACCACAATCGGAACACCTGCATGGGAATACATTCCCCACCCGTTTCTGGATGCGTCACTCTATATATGTATCACATGAAGTGGTGTCCTGGTTGTATGTAGGGTAGAAAATACTAATTAGATGCAAATATTTTTTGTTCTATGTATTTATATGCATCAACTGTTCTTACTTTTTGTAGATCATACCTAAATAAAACCATTTTACCTTGTATAGATAGCATATCTGTGTGCCTCCAAAGTCCATTTTTTAGTTGTTGAGGTCTCATATGGAGAATTTGATGAGGCTGAAGCATTATGGGTGGAACTGTACATGGGTCTGTGTACTACAGAGGTTATCATTGGAGTTTGTTATAGCCCTCCCAGTGTTAATGAGGAGGTAGAGACTCAGCTCCTTGCACAGATAGAAAGGGCTGCAAGGGCTGGTACAGTGATAATAGTGGGGGATTTTAACTACCTAAACTTGTCTTGCATTCACACGGTCACACAAAGTTGTCGGAAAATCCAATCGTTCTGAACGCGTTGACGTAATACACGTAAGTCGGGACTATAAACGGGGCAGTAGCCAATAGCTTTCATCTCTTAATTTATTCTGAGCATGCATGGCACTGTGCGTCCGATTTGTATACACACGATCAGAATTTCTGACAACGGAAAATTTTATAGCAAGCTCTCAAACTTTGTGTGTCGGAAATTCCGATGGAAAATGTGTGATGGAGCCTACACACGGTCGGAATTTCCAACAACAAGGTCCTATCACACATTTTCCGGTGGAAAATCCGACCATGTGTACAGGGCATTAGACTGGGAGGGAATGTTGTCATTGATGAACACAGAACAGAAATGGGAATTCTTCAAAAAGACTGTATGCAAACTCACTGTAAATTATATTCCCATGGACAATAAGTTTAAAAGGCTAAAAATAAAACCTATGTTTCTCATAGTCAAGTTAAGTTAAAAAAGCTATAAATAATAAGAAAAAGCTTTTAAAAATTATAAAAATGAAGGAACACTATTATAACAGAATATGTAAAAATGTAATTAAGGACACACAAATTCAAAATGAATGACAGATTGCAAAAGATAGTAGGACAACCCCCCCCAAAATTCTTCAAATATATTAATAGTAAGCATGTAGTCCCTTTACAAAATAATCTAGAGTGGGTAACTGGGGACAAAGAGAAGGCAGATGTATTAAATACTTTCTTCAGCTCTGTGTATACAAAGCTGCATGAGGAAGCTCAAGTCCATAATGGGGGTGATATTGGCAGAGCCCCAAAAGATCTACAATGGCTCAAAAGTGATATGGTCCATAAATATTTAGACAGAGTAAAGGTGGATAAAGCACCTGGACCAGATGACATCCACCCACGGATCCGCTAAGAATTGAACGCTGTCATTTCAAAGCCATTGTTTCTAATTTTTAGGGACTTGTTAATGACTGGAGTAGTACCACTGGATTGGCGTAGGGCCAATGTGGTGCCTATATTTAAAAAGGGATCAAAGTGTTTACCCAGTGACTACAGACCTGTTAGTTTAACGTCTATAGTTGGGAAGATATTGGAGAGTTTAATATAAGACCACATAGATGAGTTCTTGCTGGAAAAAAAATATTTTAAGCAACAGACATCATAGATTCATGAAAGAGAAAAGTCGTCAAACAAACCTGATTTCTTTTTATGAGGAGGTAAGTAAAACCTTGGAGAAAAGGATGGTTGTGGTCGGAGTATACTTGGATTTTGCAAAAGTGTTTGACACAGTTCCCCACACACGGCTAATGTGTAAGGTAATGTTTACATGCTTGGAAAGATCAGTTTGTAAATGGATTGAAGACAGCATTCAGAGAGTAGTGGTTGATGATTCTTACACTGAATGGTCTAAGGTTATTAGTGGTGTACCCCAAGGTTCAGTTTTGAGACCCTTATATCTTTATAATTGATACAGGGTCTGGGATTAAAACATACATTGCAGGATCATTATATAAAAAAAAAGGAAAAACGGACAGGGTTTACTTCCTCTTTAAGAGAGGTATGGACTCCAGAGATAGAGATATCATGTTACCCTTGTACAAATCATTAGTAAGATCTCATGTGGAACATGGAGTTCAGTTTTGGGCACAAGTTCTCAAAAAGGATATCGGGGAACTGGAGAAAGTGCTAAAACTGATAAGAGGCATGAAGGAGCTAAGCTATAATGAAAGATTAGAGGAACTTATTTTATTCTCTCTTCAGAAGAGATCAAAGGGGATATGATCAACATGTACAAAACATAAAGGGTCCATATAGCGAAATTGGTGTTGAGTTATTCACTTTAAGGTCACCACAAAGGCCAAGGGGGCACTCTTTACGTCTAGAGGAAAAGAGATTTCACCCTCAAATACTTAAAGGTTTCTTCACAGTAAGAGCTGTGAAAATGTGCAATAGGTTTCCTCCAGAGGTGGTTCTGGCCAGGCCAGTAGATTGCTTTAAAAAAAGGCCTCGATTCTTTCCTAAATGTACATAATATAAATGGGTACTAACATTTATAGGTAAAATTGATCCAGGGAATATCCGATTGCCTCTCGGGGGATCAGCAAGGAATTTTTTCCCCTGTTGTAAAAAATTGAATCATGCTTTGCTGGGGTTTTTTGCCTTCCTGGATCAACTGTGGTATAGGATTGTGTATATGGGATTGTATGTTTTTTTGTTGTTGTTGAACTAGAGGAACTTGTGTCTTTTTTCAACCTGACTAACTATGTAACTATGAATCAGCAAATCACCATTACTAGAATTAACCGTGTTATAAATGTTGTTTGAGTGGGGAAGAGCAAGCCACAGCCTGTTGGTCTCCTATGTAAGCAATTTGAAAAATGCACAAGAAACCACTTCTAGCTTGACTCTCAGACACTGTAGCAATTTTTTTCTCATAAGCTTTGATAGAAAGCCATGGCTTGTCAGTCTCATTGGAAAACAATACAGAAGATGTCTTCTTCTCACCAGGCTTACAATACACCATTATGCCCTGTACACACGATAGGATTTTCCGATTGAAAATGTGTGATAGGACTCTGTTGTCGGAAATTCCGACTGTGTGTAGGCTCCATCACACATTTTCCAAAGGAATTTCCGTCACACAAAATTTGGGATCTGGTTTTCAAATTTTCAGACAAAATCCGTTGTCGGAAATTCCGATCATGTGTACACAATTCTGATGCACAAAGTGCCACGCATGCTCGGAATCAAGCAGAAGAGCAGCACTGGCTATTGAAATTACATTTTTCTCGGCTTGTCTTACGTGTTGTATGTCACTGCGTTCTTGACGTTTGGAATTTCCGACCAACTTTGTGTGACCGTGTGTATGCAAGACAAGTTTGAGCCAACATCTGTTGGAAAAAATCCCATGGATTTTGTTGTCGGAAAATTGTTTTGGCAGACACCCTAGGGAATAAAATGGTGGTTGTTGCAACTGTTTTTGTCACACAGTATTTGCATTTTTTTGGGGGGAAAACAACTGTTTCATGAATAAAAATAAACACTAAAGTAAGCCCAATTTTTTTGTCTAATGTGAACGATGATGGTACACTGAGTAAATAGATACCTAACGTGTCACACTTTAAAATTGTGCACACTTGTGGAATGGCGCCAAACTTCAGTACTTATAAATCTCCATAGGTGACGCTTTAAAATTTTTTACAGATTACATGTTTAGAGTTACAGAAGAGGTCTAGTGCTAGAATTATTGCTCTTGCTCTAACAATCACGGCATATGTAATCTGTGTGTATCTGGGTCTGATACTACCCAGTGCCTCACCAGCCACTGACCTCACGGCATGTTCCTGTCTTATATACTGTCTACTCGTCTCTGTCCAAAGCTCTAATGCCCTGTACACACAGTCAGAAAATGTTCGATGGGAGCTTGTTATTGGAAATTCCGACCATGCGTAGGCTCCATCGGACATTTTCCATCGGAATTTCCGTCACACAAAATTTAAGAGCTGGTTCTCAAATTTTCCGACAACAAAATTTGTTGTCGTAAATTACAATCGTGTGTACACAATTCCGATGCACAAAATTCCATGCATGCTCGGAATCAAGCATAAGAGCCGCACTGGCTATTGAACTTCATTTTTCTCGGCTTGTCGTATGTGTTGTACGTCACCGCATTCTTGACGTTCAGAATTTCCGAAAAGATTTGTTTGACCGTGTGTATGCAAGGCAAGTTTGAGCCAACATCCATCGGAAAAAAATCATGGATTTTGTTGTCGGAATGTCCGATCGTGTGTACGTGGCATAAGAGTTATTTCTCTCAGCTGGCTGATTCTTTTTTGATCTGCATGAGTCACTTCTGACAGCTTTTTCTGTGAGAAGAAAAAGTGATGGAGGATGGTAGCTCTAGCACACAGCTTGTGATTGACAGCCATATCTGTGGTTTTTCTCGGTGTAGTGTGAGGAGGGGATTGTGTCCCTTCCCTCCAATCAGGCTTAGAGCTCTTCTCCCTAGCTGTGCAGTGTGTAAATACAGATCCCCACCCCTTTGCTTTGTGAATTTTTTGTGTGGTGAATTTTGTGTGTGTTGTAGAAGGCTCTATAGGGCAGAATGCTGCAGAAAAAAGGGTACACCTTATGTAGGAAAATTTTCTTAATTTCTAATGGCACATCAATGCACTAAAACAACACAGTTCCAAAGCATGTGCATTTCAAAGCACCACAACACATGGTAATCCATTATCATAAATTAGAATGTGCTGCATTGCCAAATATGTGGCATGTCTATTTTGTTGCCCATTGCCAGCAATGCACTGCATCTTAATGTACAGGAATTAACATAAGGCACCAGCATGCCAAGGTCTGAATAGGTCCTTAGAGTGTAATTCAGAAAAATGTATTTATATGTAAGTACAGAGTGCAGGAGTTAGAGATATGTAATGCACAGAATGCAGGGGTCAGGGGTACAAAAAAATACCCCCCTCTCCAAGCCCAAATCCCCCCATTACAAATCTTCCCCCAGTACAGAACTTCCCCACCACTACTACATATTCCCCCAAGTACTTAACCCCTTTGTAAAGCTCTCCCCCTCCCTACAGCTCCCCAGCCCCCTAGTAAAAATCTTTCCCAAGTATGGATCTCACCCGGTACAGCTCTCTCTAAGTAAAACCCCCCTCTCCTCTATGAAACCCATTCCCAAGACTAAGCAGTTCAGAGTAGAGTTGGGGGAATGGTCATTGCCTGTTCACCTGTTTTGCGAACACATGAATTTGCAGGGCATTCTGCGGGTGTTCGCCCCACCGAAAACCCTGCAATGCACTGCACGGAGCATTCTAAGCCCTGGTTGGGCAAAGGTTTGTCCAATCAGGGCACAGTGAATAGCTGGTTGTTGAGGAGTGGGGCCAGGAAGCAGTCCGCCACATCCTTAACAACCAATGAGTCATCAGCTGTCAATGGTCTTCCCCGCTGACAGCTGAATAAAAACATTGCCGGCATTAAAAAAAGTGAAAAAAATGCTCCGCTGTCAACTAAGGCAAATTGCAGAATACCCGGCTTGCCGTTTGAAAGTTCTTATATAGATAAGGGGCGGGACCACCTCTGCAATGTCACCTGGTGGCACTGCCCCCATGTGATATCACCAACCGGTGCATGCTGGGTTGGTGATGTCACAAGGGGTCGGTGCCACCAGGTGATGTTGCCAGGTGGCCCCGCCCTTACCTATATAAAAATGATCAAACGGTAGTTTGCATTAGTTGGCAGCGGTGCATTTTTTTTTTACATTTTAGGGTCTGGCGGTGATAGTGGGCGATGCAAATGACAATAGATTTACATTGGGGGACACAGTTTTTTTATTTTTAATTAAGAAATTGTTTTTATTTATTTTTAAAAAAATGTTGGTGAATGGGTAGGGGTACTATGTACCCCATACTCATTCACATGGGGGCGGGATCTGGGGGCCCCCTTGTTAAAGGTGCTTTGGGGTGGAAGTGGCAGAGCCCCCTGCCCCAAAGCACCCCCACCCCCATGTTAAGGACTGGTATGATTTAGGGGGAGGTCACTTTTCCTGATCTCCCGGGCTGCATGCTCGGATAAGGGTATATTATGGATTTTAGGGGGACCCCACACCATTTTTTTTAAGTTTGGCATGGGGTTCCCTGCAAAATTTATACCAGACCCAAAGGGCCTGGTATCGATTGGGGGACCCCCACACCATTTTTTTAAACATTTTTCTTTTGCTGACAATGGTATTGTACTGCCAGAAATTTAAATGTCGTTTCATTCATTTTTTTTTCTTTAGAAATGTCAGTCTTGCTGCAGTAGGTTCTACCCACGGTACAGATGTGCCACTTTACAGGCAGACTAAGGGGATCCCCTTAGGCACTATATTTAAAGGAATTTTTAATTTTTATTGTTGCACTTTAGGCATCATTAAAATCACTGCTCTTGTAAAAACAATCTTTTTTAAAAACTTGTTTTGCATTGATACATGTCCCCCAGGGCAGCATCCAGACCCCCATACCATTTTTATGGCTAATTACTTGCATATAAGCCTTCAAAATAGGGACTTTTGATTTTTCAAATTTGGGTCCCATATACTTTATTGGGTTCCCCATTCGGATCAGAACTTTTTCTCTGTTCAGGAGTTCTGGTAGGAACCTAACAGGGGAGTGTTCGGCTCATCTCTAATTCACAGTAAGGGAAAGCCCTCCCTCAGCTGGGTCATGTATCCTGTATTAAGGAGGAGCAAAAAAGAGTCTGCAAATATCTGAGGTCTGACAGGCAGCAGTAGCAAGTGCCTTCGGTGCTTTGATGCTCTGGTGAAGATCTGAACCCCCTTACCCCCTTATCTATGCCCCTGTATGAGATAATGCTGTACTTTCAATCTTATACAAATCTTATACAAAACGTTTCATATATTTCATTTAAAATGTGTCTGGAAAACATTTTAAAAGGGTCTAGGGTGCAATGGTAACATTTGAAAAAGAAAAATCAGAGCAAATGCAACACAATTACATTATACATTTGTGGCAGATATATCACCAACACACCTTAAAATAGAATTCTTTTAAGGTCCATCTAGGCCCCAATTTTCATTAACTTGATAGTCCTTTGTCTGGGGAAATCCTTAAAGTGGTTGTAGAGGCTCAAGGTTTTTTTATCTTCATGTATTCTATGTACCTGCTGTGTGCAGCAACCTCTCAACCCCCTATTACTTACTTGAGCCCCTTCAATGTGTAGGAGAGCCTCTGCTCTCCGGGGACTTTTCCTCCTCACTGGCTAAGACAGCAGTGGCAGTCATTGGCTGCCACTGCTGTCAATCAAAGGCAGTCAGCCAATGATTTACTAAATGAGAAAAAACACATTTGCTTGAAAGGGAATTTTCATTTTCAAGGGAATTCTTATTGAGCTCAGAGTGAATTTGGGGAAGGTCTGCTGACTTCCAACATCCAATCATTTGAAAGCAAGACATGCAGGTACCATTTCAAACATGCAAAGGGTGGAAAGGAGGGTAACTCAATTCAACAAAACTTCCCTTTGCATTTCTGTAAACATTTTGAGGGGCATCAGTGCTGTAGAATATTTATATAGACCATGTTTGTGTAGGTTACCTCAAGCCACTTTAAATCCTCTTAAAAGCTGTTATTACTTCGGGTATTCTAGCTCTGTTTAAATTGAAGTTGGAAATTTTTAGTAGGATGTTTTTCTCAGTTGCATGTTGAAGATATGAACTGATGTGAGAAATTCTATTTAGACTGTAAGGTGTTGCAGAATGTGTTGACACTGTATAAATAAGTAAAATAATAAAAAGCAATCTGCAGCTTCCAGGACAGCTTGAACTTGCAAGTGTCCTGTAATAACTGCTTGTATATTCTGTGAAAGCAGTAGACTGACAAATGGGAATTAACTAAAGCTCTGCTGCAATGAGGAGGAAAAATGCTTCCCTGACTTAAAGAAAACCTGTGCTTTGCTCATGTAGGACAAAGCAACAGGGTCACTTTGAAGGATAAGTTCACCTTTGTTCACCTTTTTTTTCTAATATCCAGCTCCCCTATGTACCAATATAGCATTCATGTGCATTTTTTACAAAAATATCAAAGCTTTCAATAAAATTTATAGACACTTACCTTACTGTCCTCCATCCATATTTCCAAACGTATCTATTGCTTCTGTCTTACTTCCTTACAGACGTTAGGTCTTGACTCAGGAAGGAGTTGACCAGCTGACCTCATTAGCACAAACCTTGCATCATCTACCCTCCCACTCCTAGCTACATGTTTTTTTAAATGTAATGCAATCAATCAGTGATCACCCTTATCACTAAATACACAATATACAATCAGACTGCATAGTGGATGGCCATATTTAGTGGACAGAAACACTCAGCTCAAGCCCCATTCACATCTCTGCATAGCAGGAACTTGCATTCCCACATGCGCCTTTTTTTTTAGTGAGGGGGGGTGTTTTGGAGCATTTTTACTCATCACACATAGGGTAGCCCATCCACCTGAATGGGCTCCCCTACACACAGTAATCGCCCCAAAGAAGTTTCAGAACTTGTTTTTAGAGTGGAGCTTGGTGCGTTTTTTACTACAATTTTTGGTGCAGCGCATTTCTGGAATGCAAGGAAACGCACAGATGTGAATGGAGCCTTGTTGTTCTTGTGTTAACGTACCAATTTCACTTTCATGCCCCATTCACATCTAACATAGTGGGAGCAAATGTTTTGTGGCTTGTATTTTCCTGTGACATGCATAGGGCAAAATCAAAAAATCAAAATTAAAAAATAAAGAGATATGTACACATCCTAAAGAGTTAACTACAATTTAATTTATTGCTTAAAAGAGCAAAGTACAAAAAGTCACAGCAAGCCAAAAATCCAGCTAATCCCCTGTGTATAGGCCAAAAAAAGAAATATCAAAAAGTCCCCTATTGGTCTATACTCCCCTACATCAATAAGAACAGATAGCCTATGTAAACATAATGCTGTCACCCAAAACTGGGAAGAGAATGGGCATATACAGCAGTCCACAAACCCCTCCCTCCCCTAGTTAAAAGGCACCCTCTAGAACACCTTCAACAAACCCCCCCAAGCCACCTGTAAACAAATTACCAGCATATAATTCCTAAAAGGAGCAGTGTGTTTCCGTACAACACAGATATATATCACACTGTTCCATAATGCAACGATGCACGATCCACACTCATCCTGATGTATCCATATTGCTATTCATGAAGTTCCGGTATCACAGGAATGAAATATGTAAACTCTCACGCTGGGACGGCACCCCTGCTTTATACTTACCCCAGCCTACACTCTGCTCTATCAGGGACATTGTTTTCGAAAGCAGATGATGCACTATCTGAAACAATCAACTTGAATGTTCCATTTGAAAGATCACTTTTAGAGATCTATCCTGTGTGCCAGACTCCCTGGACATTGATCCAATTGTCCGTTGGACTATCATCAGCTTGCCTTGATAGCATTGAAACACTGCATAACCTGGAAATCAATAGAAATATCACAGATTATGAACCATTTGCTGAGGAATTGTATACACTGCGCATACACTGACAGATTGATCCCCACACAAGATTAGTGGAGATCTCTGTGTTGCCAGCTGGATCCGTGAATAACCACTACAGACTGAAAAATCATATAATTGTATCAATTGCTTATAGGCATTTACCTGCATGTTGCGGGAATCCTAGCATGTGGCTACACTGAATATACCTGTGAATAAGCCTGTGGCTTTTGAGAAAAAACTATCTGCATTTGCAGTGTCTAGGGACATATACAATCTTTCTGGTATTTGGATTTTTTCTCCACCATTGCACTTCAACACCAGGATGGGAGCAATAGGGACTAATTGGTATTGAAGAAATAATACACCTGTCTGTCAGGGTGTTTCCCTATTATGTTGGACAAACATCTATATTCACTCATTGTTGTGTCTAATAACTTGTGTTTTACACTTAGCCCCACTGACTGACCGACCGGTGATATGAATAGCAATATGGGTACATCAGGATGAGTGTGGATCGTGCATCATTCCATTATGGAACAGTATGATATATATCTGTGTTTTATGAAAACACACTGCTCCTTTTAGGAATTATATGCTGGTAATTTGTTCACAGGTGGCTTGGGGGGTTTGCTGAAGGTGTTATAGGGGGTGCCTTTTAACTAGGGGAGGGAGGCGTTTGTGGACTGCTGTATTTGCCCATGCTCTCCCCAGTTTTGGCAGACAGCATTATGTTTACATAGGCTATCTGTTCTTATTGATGTAAAGAAGTATAGACCAATAGGGGATTTTTTGATATTTCCTTTTTTGGCCTATACACAGGGGATTAGTGGGATTTTTGGCTTCCTGGGACTTTTTGTATTTTGCAATAAATTAAATTGTAGTTAACTCTTTAGAGTGTGTACATACCTCTTTATTTTTTATTTTTTGATTTAGTGTTATCATTGATTACACCCCCGACATACAGTCGGTGAGTACTACCAGCTAATTGATATAGGCGGGATTCCCATTTTTCTCTATTTTTGCATACTTGCATAGGGCAGCCTGTTGATTTAAATGGGCTGTGTTATATGAGATTAATGGGAGATTTTGGCATTTTGTGGGTTGCGTGTTTTTTACTGTGCGTTTTGCAGCATATGCCATTTGTTTTTTCGCATGGCAAAATGTGTGTTTGCTTCTGTGTTTGGTGTGCCATTAACAATTATTGGTGGCCATACACTATGCAATCTGATTGTACAATCTCCTTTAGATCTGCCATCAATTATGTAGTGCAAGGACCTGCCTGATTGAATATAGAGTGATTGGCTAGATCAGTGATGGCGAACCTTGGCACCCCAGATGTTTTGGAACTACATTTTCTATGATGCTCAACTACACTGCAGAGTGCATAAGCATTATGGGAAATGTAGTTCCAAAACATCTGGGGTGCCAAGGTTCACCATCACTGGGCTAGATGGTGTTTCCTCCTTTTATATAAATTTGGTAAATCTAAAGGAGATTGCACAAACCAGATTGTGTCTGTCAGGAAAGGCATGTCCATGCAGCAGGAATTGCACGGCAGACATGGACGCTCAGTGCGTGCTGCAATTCCAGCCTGCCATGACTCTGGTTTGCCTAACCATCACCAGCCAGCCTGCTGCACATCCGACCATGGACAACTAGCTATACTGACTACTGGACTGATCTCAGGCACTCCTACGCCCCCGTGCTTCTGTGGTTGCTGTCTCACCTCCAGCGACCCACAAGACAGTACCAGACAGCCATGACTGAGCCTGCAAGAGGACCCTCTCCACTAAAGGAGATCTGCCAGCACCTTGCCTCACTCACCCACGCACTCACATCCCTTCAAGAAGGCTATACTTAGGCTATGATGTGGGAGATCGGGAGCTTCTGGCGATCAAAGCAGCATTAGAGGAATGGATGTATTTGCTGGAAGGAGCCACTCATCCCATACTAATCTTCACAGACCATAAAAACCTTGAATATTTACGAGCTGCAAAACATCTCAGACCACGTCAAGCCCGCTGGGCGCTCTTCTTCTCAAGGTTCACTTTCCATATTACCTACAGACCCAGATCAAAGAACACCAAACCTGACGTGTTATCACACATGTGTCAGGGCTCAGCCCTTCCTTCTCTGAGCTGGCCTCTCAGCTGTCGGCTAATTGCCAGCTCCCATCTGCTTGTCATTCCCGCCTACTTAAAGTCATCCAGCTCACTTGATCTCTGCATTTGCCTTTGTCAATATCACAGAGACTTTCCCCTGCGTTCCCGTTGAAGACTTGCTCTGCTGACGTTCCTTCTGGCTCCTGATCCTGCTTGCTGTACTACTACGTTTATCTCTGGCTCTCTGACATTTGCTTGGCTGACTACCCGATTCGGTTACTGAACTCTGGCTTGTTTTGACAGTGCTTACTCTGTTTACCTTATTATTATTATTATTATTATTATTAAACAAGTGTGATTTAACTATACTTCTGTCTCGCTCTGATTCATGGTTCCTGATAACATGTTTGAGGATCCAAAAAACATACCTTTACCAGATGCCATCTTACCGGCTGGAAGCTTCCTTCTGTTATAGTAAGGCCTACTACCACAACTGCAGCAAGCCTCAGCAGGTACATCCAGTCCTCCAGGAATCACATTGCAGGCAAGGAATGGCCTACTATGGAAAGGGGAGCAAATCTTTCTGCCAGAAACCGCTCAAATGTCTTAGGGTTCTGCCATGATCACCCGTTGGCAGGCCATTTCAGAATCCATGAGACCATAGAGTTAGTACTACATACATTCTGGTGGCCTGGACTGGAGAAAGATTGGAAGGCTTACGTCAACGCATGCACTATCTGCATTCGGAGCAAGAACAACTGAAATATAGCTTGGGGTTTACCTAGATGCTTGCCTGTACCTGATAGGCCTTGAAAGATGATCGCCATGGACTTTGTTGTCTAGCTTCCACCATCTGAAGATTGTTCTGCTATTTTTGTGGTGGTGGACTGCTTAGCAAAAATGACGCACTTCCTACCCCTGAAGGGTACCCCATCCACTGGTGAGACCATTCAAGTCTTTATTAAGGAGGTTGTCAGACTTCATAACATTCCGAGTCCAATTTGCTTCAAGTTTTGGAAAGCGTTATGTGGGTCTTTAAAGATTGAACTCTGTCTTTCAGCAGCTTACCATCCCCAGACCAACGGCAGACAGAGCGGACCAATCAAACCCTGGAGCAATACATCCGATGCTCCACATACTTTGCCCAGGATGACTGGGTATTTCTTTTGCCACTAGCAGAGTTTTCTTATAATAACGCCAGTCATTCTGCTCCAAACATTCTCCATTTTTTTGCAAATGATGGATTTCACCCAACCTTCCAACATGATCTGATTCCTGAAACTACTGTCCCTGCTGTCCAGAGTACTCTGGATTAGGGATGAGCTGAACACCCCCCGGTTCAGTTTGCACCAGAACCTGCGAACGGACCAAAAATTCGCACGAACTTTAGAACCCCATTGACGTCTATAGGACTCGAATGTTCGAAATCAAAAGTGCTCATTTTAAAGGTTAATTTGCATGGTATTGTCTTAAAAAGAGTTTGGGGACCCGGGTCCTGCCCCAGGGGACATGTATCAATGCAAAATTTCGGGAGCAGTGATTTTAATGATGCTTAAAGTAAAAAAAAAAAAAAAAAGTGAAATATTCCTTTAAATATCATACCTGGGGGATGTTTATAGTATGCCTGTAAAGTGGCGCATGTTTCCCGTGCTTAGAACAGTCCCTGCACAAAATGACATTTTTAAAGGAAAAAAAGTCATTTAAAACTGCTCGCGGCTTTAATGTAATGTCGGGTCCTGGCAATATGGATAAAAATCAGTGAGATAAACAGCATGGGTACCCCCCAGTCCATTACCAGGCCCTTTGGGTCTTGTATGGGTATTAAGGGGAACCCCGCACCCAAATTAAAAAAGGAAACAGCAGTATATAGGCTCTGTACTCTGAACAGCAGTATACAGTCAGTGCAAACAAGACAGGGACTGTAGGTTTGTTGTTAAGTAGAATATGTTTGTAATTTTGAACTGGTACATTTTTAACGTGTTTAGCTCCAGCCAAAAATCTATTTTCTGTTCAAAGTTTTTTATTGAAAAGCAGACATGAAATTCAACAGGCAATATTTGTGTGACATGTAGCAATAAGAATTATACAGGTTTCTTTTCTGCGACATATGCATTACAATAGGCAACAAGAACATATCAAAAATAATATGTCCAGTGGATATTCCTCGCAGAGATATTTGTGGACATAATATATCTGTTTTGATTTATAACTAGAGAGAAATTAAAACAAAAACAAAAACTAAGGTTTTATTCGTTTGCTCGAAAGGTGAATCTGCGAGCATGTGCATAGTCAGAATCTGGCAATCGTTTTGTAAATTGTAGAAAACATTACCAGTGATGTATCCGGAGGAGAAACATTAAGTAGAAAAGGTAGAGTGAGGATAGTGGTAGGAATAGAATAGTTAGAAAGAGACTAGAAGTAAGGAGTGGAAAGGAGAGGGATGGTCGGGGGGGGTCGCACAAACCAAAGAAGTACCATTAAGTCTGTCTAGTGTTGTTGTGACCAGATTAGGGTTTTAAAAGTTGTTTATCGAAGTCCGGGGGTAAGAAGTGTTCAGCCCAAGAATTCCAGATTTTAAGGTGTTGGGGAATTCTATCAAGGATTGTTGCTTCTATTTTACTGTGGATCATAGCTTGAGTGACCCTATTTTTGACTTCGGCTAGAGCGAGTTTTGGGGTTTTCCAGGCCCTGGCTATCGTCTGTTTGGCTGCTGTCGTGAGCTGAAGGAGAAGGCGGGTCTGGGATCTGGTGAAATCCGAGGGGGTAAGATTCAGCAATGCAACAGCCGGGTCAGGATCAATGGGATGTTGAAATAAGGTGGAGGCCATACGGAATATTGCAGCCCAAAATTCCTGTACTATCGAGCATGTCCACCATATATGTGTATGGGTACCCCGTTCGTTACAGCCACGGAAACAGGTAGCAGGATAATTTGGGAGAAATTTGGAGATCCTGGCAGGAACCAAGTACCATCTCATGAGTACTTTGTAATTCGCTTCTTGAGCTATTACATTGTGGGATGATATTTTCGTATTGGACCAGATATCAGACCAGCCCTCTGCATCAAGATCTAATGAGAGGTCTTTGGACCACTGTACAGCATAAGAGGGAAGGTTGGTTGGAGGAGAGGTCAGATGAGTATATAGGAGGGAAATTAGTCCCGGGGCATGAGGGTCAGAGTTGCAAATTCCTTCAAAAATGGATAGATCATCTAGTGAGTGTGTGTGCCTATAGTTGTACGGATAAAGTGAGCTATCTGTAAATATCTAAAAACTTCTGTAGGGGGAATGTCAGCATTGTTTTATAGCGAAGAAAATGTCTTAATGGTAGATCCAGAAGCAAAATCGCATACAGTACCTGACCGCGAGATTGTGTTTCCAGCGCGATAGCATCGCGCTGGTTCTCGGCGACAGGGTACTGTGAATGTCGCGCTGGCTCGCTCATCGGGAAAGGAAAACTTTGTTTTCCTTCCGCGATGAGTGACAGGCAGCGCTGACAGCTGCCTGGTATGAATCCTGAGGCGGGAACACCGCGCCAAATTTTAAATAAAAAAACCGGCGTGGGTTCCCCCCTCGGAGGCATACCAGGCCCTTAGGTCTGGCATGGATTGTAAGGGGAACCCCCTATGCCGAAAAATCGGCGTGGGGGTCCCCCCCAAATCCATACCAGACCCTTATCCGAGCACGCAGCCCGGCCGGCCAGGAAAGGGGGTGGGGACGAGCGAGCGTCCCCCCCTCCTGAGCTGTACCAGGCCGCATGCCCTCAACATGGGGGGGTGGGTGCCTTGGGGGAGGGGGGCGCCCTGCGGCCCCCCCACCCCAAAGCACCTTGTCCCCATGTTGATGAGGACAAGGGCCTCTTCCCGACAACCCTGGCCGTTGGTTGTCGGGGTCTGTGGGCGGGGGGCTTATCGGAATCCGGGAGCCCCCCTTAATAAGGGGGCCCCCAGATGCCGGCCCCCCACCCTGTGTGAATGAGTTTGGGGTACATGGTACCCCTACCCATTCACCTAGGGAAAAGTGTCAATATAAAAAAAAACACACTACACAGGTTTTAAGAGTCATTTATTAGTCAGCTCCGGGGGTCTTCTTCCGACTTCGGGGGGTCTCCATCCGACTTCTCCCGGTGTTCGGCCTCTTCTCCCGGGCCCCGCCGCTATCTTCTTCCAGCTCTATTGCCAGCGAGGGGCCCGGTCTGCTGCCGCTGTCTCGCCGCCGCTGTCTCTCCGCCGCTGTCTCTCCGCTTCTTCTCTTCTTTTCTTCCCCGATGTTGACACGACGCTCTCTCCGGCTCGAATGCTGTGTGCGAGCTGCGGAGCCATTTATATAGGCGGTAACCCCACCCCCTTACGACGTCATGGTCCCAGCATGCGCAGGGACTCTGGGGCCACGCCCCCTTATGACGCCAGAGTCCCTGCGCATGCTGGGACCATGACGTCGTAAGGGGGTGGGGTTACCGCCTATATAAATGGCTCCGCAGCTCGCACACAGCATTCGAGCCGGAGAGAGCGTCGTGTCAACATCGGGGAAGAAGAAAAGAAGAGAAGAAGCGGAGAGACAGCGGCGGCGAGACAGCGGCGACAAGACAGCGGCGGCGAGACAGCGGCAGCAGACCGGGCCCCTCGCTGGCAATAGAGCTGGAAGAAGATAGCGGCGGGGCCCGGGAGAAGAGGCCGAACACCGGGAGAAGTCGGATGGAGACCCCCCGAAGTCGGAAGAAGACCCCCGGAGCTGACTAATAAATGACTCTTAAAACCTGTGTAGTGTGTTTTTTTTTATATTGACACTTTTCCCTAGGTGAATGGGTAGGGGTACCATGTACCCCAAACTCATTCACACAGGGTGGGGGGCCGGTATCTGGGGGCCCCCTTATTAAGGGGGGCTCCCGGATTCCGATAAGCCCCCCGCCCGCAGACCCCGACAACCAACGGCCAGGGTTGTCGGGAAGAGGCCCTTGTCCTCATCAACATGGGGACAAGGTGCTTTGGGGTGGGGGGCCGCAGGGTGCCCCCTCCCCCAAGGCACCCACCCCCCCATGTTGAGGGCATGCGGCCTGGTACGGCTCAGGAGGGGGGGGGGCGCTCGCTCGTCCCCACCCCCTTTCCTGGCCGGCCGGGCTGCGTGCTTGGATAAGGGTCTGGTATGGATTTGGGGGGGACCCCCACGCCGATTTTTCGGCATAGGGGGTTCCCCTTACAATCCATGCCAGACCTAAGGGCCTGGTATGCCTCCGAGGGGGGAACCCACGCCGGTTTTTTCATTTAAAATTTGGCGCGGTGTTCCCGCCTCAGGATTCATACCAGGCAGCTGTCAGCGCTGCCTGTCACTCATCGCGGAAGGAAAACAAAGTTTTCCTTTCCCGATGAGTGAGCCATCTCAGCGCTGGCTCCTGCGACGGGGCTCGTAGGTGTCAAATCTCGCCGAGAAGTGCGGCGAGATTGACACAATATCGCGGTCACCTACTGTATACGGTATAGTCCCGCCCTAAGCCAGATTTGAAACGATCTTGGATTGGTTTGGGCCGGGTAAAATTTCGGGTGATCTAGGAACGAGAGTAACGGAGAGTGAGCAGATTGTAATTTAAATGGACCTCGGAGTTTGTCCCACAACTTAAGGGAGTGTCCTGTAATGGGATTACTGATTGGGCCTCGCGTTGAGGGGGGCAGCCATAATATGTTAAACACTTTGAGGGGGTGAAGGTCTATGGCTTCCAAACTAACCCAAAGTGGGGTTTCATTTTTTGCATGGTATAGAGTTATCTGGGCTAGCTGAGCAGCGTGATAATATCCCAAAAAGTTGGGCAGACCCAACCCCCCCTTGAGTTTACTACGAAGTAATATAGCTTTAGCTACCCTAGGTCTAGTGGAGCCCCATATATATTTGGACACTCTTGTCTGAATAATGCGATGGTAGTATGAGGGAATAGGGATCGGAAGGACTCTATATAAATAAAGTAGTTTTGGCAGCATAGACATCTTTACAGCCGCAATCCGGCCTAGCCATGAGATACATTTCGGGCGCCAAGATTCTAATAGAGTTGTTATGTGCTTTAACATAGGGAGGTAGTTGGCTCGAAATAGGTGGGCCGGGTCGCTAGTTAGCTTGATACCAAGGTAGGCTATTGTGGTTGTAGACCAGGTGAAGGGGAAGAATTCTCGTAAATGTTCTAGTTCTGAGTGTGGTAGGGACACGTTGAGGGCCTTAGATTTGGATTGGTTGACTTCCAATCCTGATATTAGAGCAAATTTGTCTAGAAGGTAAATTAGATTCGGGAGTGTGGTTCGTGGGGAGGTGACAAATAGTAGTGCATCGTCGGCAAATAGGCATAATTTATGTGATGTAGAGGCTATATCTAAGCCTTTAATATTTGAATTTGCTCTAAGGAGAGCTGCTAGCGGTTCAATCGCTAATGCGAACACTAGAGGGGAGAGGGGGCACCCTTGTCTTGTACCCCGTTGTATCTGAAAGTAGTCCGATCGGTATCCTGAGTATTTAACATATGCTTGTGGTTGGTTGTAAAGGGAGTCTACCCATTGTAGAAAGTTAGGGCCAAATCCCCATCTTTGTAGTATATAGCGGAGGTAAGGCCAAGAGACTGTGTCAAACGCCTTACGGATATCAAGAGAGAGAAGATGCATAGGGATTTGGCGTGTTCGAGCTAGGTGTTGGAGCAGGATGACACGACGGATATTATCACTGGCCTGACGTTTTGGAATGAAGCCTACTTGGTCTTTGTGTATAAGGCCACCTATAATTGGGTTGAGGCGTAACGCCATAATTTTGGCTAGGATCTTTATATCTAGGTTGAGTAAGGATATGGGCCTGTAATTGGACCACAGAGAATTGTCTGTGTTAGGCTTGGGTATCATAGAGATAATGGCTGTCAACGTGTCCCGACCAAAAGAGTGTTGTTTAAGGAGGGCGTTAAAGGTGTTAGTGAGAAGGGGGGCTAGAATGGGAGCAAATTTTTTGAAGTAAGAACTAGAAAGGCCATCAGGGCCTGGTCTTTTGTGTGGTTTAAGAGATTTTATAGCAATAAGAACTTCCTCGGACGTGACGGGGCATTCCATAGACTCTCTATTGGCCTCTGACAATTTCGGAAGTGTGATGTTTTGAAATAATACCTCAGCTTGTGTCGCCGAGAAGGTACGTGTTGGGGTATATAATTCAGCTAACTTTCTGCGGAATTCGGAGAGAACCTTCACCGGGTTACTCGTGAAATTATCCTTGGCCAGTTTGAGTCTGATGGGATTGTGCACCCTTTCCGGTCGACGAAGTCTCAATGCAAGGAAAGTGTCTGGCTTATTGGCTTTAGTATAAATTGTGTGGTTGGATCTGCGAATGGCTTTGTCTGCTGATTCTGCCAAGAGTAGGTCCAACTCTGTTTTCGTCTTTTCTAACAAAATTCTATGGGGTTCAGTTGGAGTGGATTGGAATTGGAGGAAGAGGCGGTGAAAATCTGCTTCCAATTGCTGGGTTCTAAGTTTTTTATCTCTTTTGAGGTGAGTAGATACAGATATGCAGGTCCCTCTAATTACGGGTTTGTGCGCCTCCCATAATAGGACAGGTGAGATGTCAGGAGTGGAATTATGCTTTATGTATTCTTTAAGGGCTAGCTCTATATCAAAACAGTAGGATTGGTTAGTTAAATATGCCTCATTTATACACCATGTGCGGTCTCTAGACTGAGGGATCAGGGTAGAGACAGTTGTGATCACTGCACAGTGGTCTGACCAGGAAATTGGAATAATGTTTGAGTGGAGTAGGGTTGGTGAGGATGCAACAGGTATAAAGATGTGATCGATCCTTGAAAAGGATTTGTGTGGGTATGAATAAAAAGTAAAGTTTTTCTTGGCTGGATTACATTCTCTCCATGTGTCTAGTAAAGAGGCCTGCTGGAAAAGTTTGCAAAATAGTATAGAAGGGGAGTATTGTTCAGGGGCATAAGGAGATTTATCGAGGTGCGGATGTAGCACTTGATTGGAATCGCCGCATATAAAAAGGGTGCCCTTGCAGTGTGATCGTATTACTTGTAGGAGGTGATTGAAGAAGGGGTTAGGATTGTTATTGGGGGCATAATAGGAGACTATAGTGGACATCACGTCTTGCAAGTGTCCAACTAAAATAATATAGCGACCTTCAGGGTCTTTAATTTCATTTGTTAGGGTGAATGGAAGGGTGTGGTGAAATGCAATGAGGACGCCACGTTGTTTAGTGGCAGCCGAGGCGGTGAACACTTGGGGATATTTAGAACTGAAGTATTTAGGAGTTGCTTGGGTTGAAAAGTGTGTTTCCTGTAGGGCCACTATGCTGGCCTTCAGGTGTGCGAAGGTACGAAAGGCCTTAACCCTTTTGTTTGGGGAGTTGAGTCCCTTAACATTAAGGGAGAGTATGTTCAGAGGGGCCATTTATGTGGGTTGGGAGAAGTACTATAGGGTAAATGTTTGAGGATCATGCGGCCCACTCGACCTAGTGGAAAATGAGGAAGGAAATGAAAAAAGAGGTGTGAGGAAAAGAAAGAGGAGGAGAGAGAGGATAGAGCATGTTTTTTGTAGAGAGAATAAGGAAGTGTAGTAACACTTGGTGCGTTGGACATGTTAGCCCAACAGGTAGATGCCCATTCTTCCAAACCAGCCAGCTGGCGAGGGAGCATGTGCATCCTATAGGGGGGAGCAGTGACATTTCCCCGCCGCAGGTCGGGAAAAGTTAGGAAACTGTAGTGCTCAAACAATATAAACAGTACGCACTAAGACCGTATCACTATATTCAGTTGTAAGATATCGGTAATAACCCCGCTTTGGTGAGAAAAATTTAGTGCCAAAAAAAAAAAATAAATAAAAGAAGGAAGGGAGGGAGCAAGTGGGGATATAACTAGGTGGTAAGGGAAGGGCAGGGTGGAAGAGTGGAAAGGAGAGGTTAGGGTGGGTGAGGAGGTTCTAGGGGGGAAGGGAGGGAAAGAGAGGGAAGGGGGGTAAGGGGGAAAGAGGGAGGAAAAATGGGAAGGGATGGGGGTGGGAGGAAGGCATCAAGTGGCACAACTGAGATCAAAATCACCAGGGGGGATAAGGAAGTCTAAAAATAGAAGGTATCAACTTAACTATACTTTTATAAGTAGTATAATTGGCATTTTTGAAATCTTAGGTTAAACAAGCAAGGTGAAACCGAACAAAGCAAAAGGAAAGTATTCAAGACATATGCACCCTATAATGGGATTAAGGGGATCACATATGCTGAGTCCCGCAACAATGGGAAATCTTACCAGAACACAAGCTTCTGTGTCTCGGTGATGTAAAATAATAGAAAAAAAAATTTTTATAAAAGGAGAAAAAAAAAAAAAAAGAAAATGGAAAAATCACAACTATCTCAGTTCATTGAGATATCAACCGTGTAACCAGGAGTTCTCCTGAGGTGTTGAATAAGAGCATTAGAGGCTTGGTTTTTCAGCGAGATGTGTGTGCTTTAGGATCAAAAAGATTTGCTTGACGAGACGGTGTTCCTTTTCGGATCGAGGAAGGGCCAGCTTGATTCTGCTTAGGAGTGGTGGTGTATGGATAGGCTGCAGAGCGGACTGGGGTGCGTGGTAGCGAAGTCTCGGATTGATGTACAGGGGGCGACAGGTGCAATGATTCAAGAAGACGCTGTAGTGATTCTGGAGATGTGGAGGAGTGTTGCTGCCCCTGGAACGTGAACTGAAGAGAAAAGGGGAAACGCCAGGTATATTTTATCTGATGCTGTATCAGGATTTGTAATTGCGGTTTCATGGCTCGCCGTTTAGCAATGGTAAGGGGTGCCAAGTCAGAGAAAAGTTGGTAGTTGTGGTCTTGGAACTGGAGAGCATCTTTATTCCGGGCTGCTGTGAGTAGTGGCTCCTTTGTGCGGAAAAAGTGTAGTTTAATTATTATGTCCCGTGGAGGGCCGTCTTGTTGGCGGCGAGTAAGCGCCCTGTGAATTCTGTCAAATTCCAGGCTTTCAATAGGTATGGAGGGACAGAGTTCCTGAAAAAGGGCTGTTGTAAAGGATTGTATATCCTCAACCACTTCAGGGATACCCCGGAGGCATAAATTGGACCTGCGAGAGCGGTTCTCGGCGTCCTCTAAACGTGAGAGTAGTGTGGCATTTTCCTCACGGAGGGTTGCCTGTTCCTGAGCATGTTCTTGTATAGTAAGCTCTATATCATCTACCCTGGTTTCCAAGTCTGCTGTGCGCTGACCTAATTCCCTTATCTCCCATGACAGTCTGTTAGTTATTTGGTCAGATGTAGCTTTCAGGGCCTTGTTTAACATCTTCTCCATGTGTTTCAAGAAATCAGGCTGTGACATACCTTGTTGTGCAGGGATGGGAGAACCGCTGTATACAGAGTCTGCAGCATCATCCTCTTCACTGTCTGCCTGCTCCGTTCTAGCTGGAGATGCAGCTTGCTGTTTGGCGAGGGCTTTCGCCGCCATCTTGGATGAGGCGCGGGCCAGGGCCTCTTTGATCGGTTTGGTCTTATTCTTGCCTCTGTGGCCCGTCAGAACCATCCCGGTTGTGGCTCGGGTGACGCTGGGGATGATCGCCGGTATCTTGGTTCAGTTAGGCGGTCTGAGGGCGCTATACGGTCCCGAATCTGCGGCGGGGAATGCGGAGCTCTAAGAGGTAGAGTCCTCCATGCTGAGCCTCGCGCATGCGCCCCCCCCCAAAAATCTATTTTAAGCTTTTTGGAAAACATAGGGAAGGGTTATCACCCCTGTGACATTGGTTTTGCTGTCTGTGCTCCTCTTCAGGAGATTTCACCTCACTTTTTGTCCCAATGACAAATGTTTTTTGAAAATTTGTTTTTTTTGTGAAAAAAGGATTGGTGATAAAGCATCAGTGGAAAGGAGAAATGTTTTTCCCATATTAACTCTTATGCCCCGTACACATGGTCGGATTTTCCGATGGAAAATGTCCGATCGGAGCGTGTTGTCGGAAATTCCGACCGTGTGTGGGCTCCATCGAACATTTTCCATCGGATTTTCCGACACACAAAGTTGGAGAGCAGGAGATAAAATTTTCCGACAACAAAGTCCAATCGCGTCAATTCCGACCGTGTGTGGCCTGTTCTGACGCACAAAGTGCCACGCATGCTCAGAAGAAATTCCGACACGGAACAGCTCGGTCTGGTAAACTTAGCATTCGCAATGGATACAACACTTTCATCACGCTGCAATGTTAAAAATGGTTTAATACAGGGCACTCTCTTCTTCTTTATAATGTGACAAGAATTAAGTAGTTTTGCTGCTCATATTCACACACACTTCTCACAAACTTATTTCTTTACTATTTATCGGGATTCCCTCAATATATTTAGATTTGTCACATCTGGCAACATTATTATTTTTTTTTTTTTGGTTTGTCTTTTTTTCAAGGCTTATTTTTTGTTTTTGTACTCCTGAAAATTTTTGTGTGTGTGTTTTTTGTGTCAAGTTACCACAACACCATTGATATGTTGCTCTATTTAATCTGTAGAAGATTGTTTGGTGGTGTTGTCCCTTGTTAATTTCACATTTTATGTTAGAAATGTACCCGAATCGTCAACAACAAACTGTCCTTTTTGGATGAAAACACACATAGGAGAGTATAATTTTCAAAAAAAAACTTTTATTAAGGGCTCACAACTAAACAAAGAGGGAGGCAATGCTGGAGAAACTGCAGAGATGGGGGAAGCCTTGGACCCCCAGGGCAGACATCAACTATTTTCAAGCAAAATTGGTGGCCTGAGGAGTCCTTATCTAAGGGAGGGCAGTCTGGTCCAGAAGTCCCAGAGATCCGGAAAGCAGCAGATGACATCTGTGTCCCCAGGCTGTGGTCGTACCAGAGACTGCAGCTTTTGTCAGACCATTCTGAACCCAGGTCCATCACTCTCTGGTCTTCCTTCCACGCTTCCTTCCACGCGGTGGCTCTGGTGGTGGAGTTGTGGCAGCAGGAGGAGGAGGAGGATGGTCCAACTCAATCACGTCGGTCTTGGGTGTTAGTTCCCCACTCACCCCCTTAGTTAGGTCTTTATAAATAAGTTGCTCACACAGGAGGCGTTGACCCTCCTGCATGCCCTGCAGTTTGGTGGCAGCCATGCAGGCAAAGGCCTCTTCAGGAGTGGGTAAGGCTCGGAGGGACGCAGAAGCCTCTTGAATGAGCCTGAGCGCTGAATCCTGCATGGGAGTTGTCTTCCTCGCTCTTTTATATGGAAGGCGGAGGGGAGGAACCTGCGATTCAGTCAGGCTGCGACTGGTCCCAGGCTTCTCTTGGCTGACACTTAGCCCCGCCTCCTCCTGGCTGCCACTAATCCCCACCTCCTCCTGGCTGCCACATTCCACAGCCTCCTCCTGGCTGAGGTCTTCCTGTGTATGAAAAAGGGACATAGTTTTAGTATTTTATTCATCACTCACACACAATTTTCACCTCCTGACTGTTGCAAATTGAATGTTATCAAATATAACAGACTATCATTCTGAGCCCAGCATTTTTCATTCTTGTCCCAATTTTGGGTGCCCACTACTGTCTATTGATCTGTAAAACACTTTTTTCAATCAGCAATTAGTGATCAATAATAACATCTAATAAACATCATTTATTTATTGTCCAGAAATCTGTAGAACAATGCTATACCTGACTCCAGCTGGGCTCCTCCAATTCTTCCTGGCTGGAAGGCCCAGGTTGGGCATCGGAAGCCTCAGCTGGGGTGGAAGGAAGAGTGGAAGGAAGAGTAGAGAGGGATTTCCTGACTTCAGTGTGGTCTGACAGAAATCGCAGTCTCTCATAGTACCACAACCTGGGGACATAAATGTCATCTGCTGCAGCTCCGGACCTCTGGGAATCCATGACCTTCTTGCGCTCCCTAAGATAAGTGCTCCTCAGGCCACCAATTTTGGTTTTTAAATAGGGGATGGTTGCTGTGGGGACTACCGGCTTCACCAACTCCCGCAGTTTCTCCAGCGCTGCCTGCCTCTTTTGTTTATTATTGTAATGGGGGTGTCTCACCTGCCACAGACAGGGCAGATCCTTGTATTTGTCTATGAACAGGGGGAGGAAGTTGTGGTCATTGAAGCCATCCATTTTCTCTGCAAGACACAACACAAGACAAACCCTAAGGTCAGGCCAAACTCTCCTAATCTTGTTACAATATAGGCTTCAATTTCGAAGCAGTATAAGCCCAAGTTTAGATCTTACCTTCGTTATCATGATCGGCGCTTTCGATGCTCCTTCCTCCGCTCACAGATCGTACGTAATACGCACGCGTGTTACGCTTTATACACACTGCGCATGCGTGTAACTCCGTCCGCCCCTGACGTTCTTTCTAGTCTATTCCCCACCCCTTTTCGTTCGGCGCAGTGGGTGAAGAGCACATGGCGGAGACACAGCAGGTGCGTGCTAATTATAGCAACGAGGAGGAGGAGGAGGAAAGCCCAGAACCTGAAACGTCACGATCCAGAAGGAGATTTAAGGCCTCAAATATGTCCTTTGGGGAGATGTTGGAGATGGTGGACATCCTGAAGAGGGCTGACTATGAGGGGAAGTATGGACCTTACCCCAACCCCAATGTCCGAAAGGTCAAGATCATGGCGAAAGTGGTCAGGAGTCTGCACCGGCATTTCGGGGTACGTCGATCGAAAGATCAGCTCAGGAAGCGGTGGTCGGACCTGAAATTAAGAGAACATGAGAAGTACAGAAAGATCTGGAGAGTGCTTGCAAAAAAGTAAGTAGTCCTGTGTTCCTATTCTTTATGTTTATTACGTTTGTGCTGCTCCATGTGCTTTTCTTACAAGTCTACATTTTTACATGGCAAATTTCATGTTCATGGGTACATTATTCGTTCGTATCAAACATTTTTCTTTCAGCCTATAAAACACCATTGTTTAGGCCATATGCATTTGACCACAATTTTTACGCCCTACTTGTCATAAACTATTTTGGTTGTGTAGATGGCTTTGTTACTAGAATGAAATGCAAACTAGATTCTGTGTAAGGAGAGGACACTGAGCAGCTGTTTTCACATCTGGACACTGGAGCACTAGTGTGGGACACAAGAACACCATTTTTATTAGGGGGGGCACACAGGTGCTCCAGTGTATACTATAGCGGGGCTACATCTGTGAAGCTTGTACCAAACAGGTAAAGTATTGAAGCTTGACAAAGGACACTGAAAATGCCACATTTTGGAACTCTGCCAAAATAGCCAATTGTACCCCACTTCCAAGCAATGTTTTATAATTATAGTTCTGCCATCAAATCACTGTGTGCTAAGTATAGCATTTTTGTTTGACATAGGGGAGAAAAGACTCGGAGGACACCCCTCATCCGAGGAGAACACAGACCCCCCACCTCTGGGAGAAGGTGAAATCCCACTCATGTCTCATCAGACTCATGTCTGATATTGCCTTCAAGTTCTACCAAATGTGAACTTTGTAAGTTCAAGATTTGTGGCTTTCTTGTTGGTTTTACACATGCCTGTTTTAGCTTAAATGGACATTTATCTGTTTGATAATGCTACCCCAAACATTGTTATACCACAAACATGTTGTTTTGTTAGAAAAAACTTTTCTAAATGCACATGTGATTGTGCAGGTATTAAAGAGATTGTTAAGCAAGAATGTGTGGATTATTGTGTCAACGCTAAAACACTTTGTTGGTGATGTCATTGCTGTTTTCTGTGAAAATGGGGGTTATTTCCTAAGGGCAAATCCTCTTTGCACTACAAGTGCAGTTTCACTGCACTTGTAGTGCAAAGTGTCTTTGCCTTTAGTAAATAACACCCAACAGTGCTTTGTATAAGGTTACACAATCACGCCATTTTCTGGACTCAACACATTTCTGTCACGGTCAGCTAAAACAAACACAAGCAATAAATGTCCACAAAGATTTTCTTTTTTTTGCTTTTTTATTTGATAAAGGCTTCACAAATTTGCTGGCATATTGATGGCCCCTCTACCAGCAAAAAACTCCAGGCATCGTAACTGGACATCACGGGCACTCAGGGAGGGCAAGCCAGGACAGCCACTTTCAAGCGCCGTCAGTGTTGTTTCATGGATGATTCCGGCCTCAGGCCCAACTGAGCCAGCATAGTTGGCGGAATGTTTGCGTAAAATGTTATGGAGAATACAGCACGCCAGGATTATATGATTAAGTTTATACTCCGCCATATGGATGGGTGTCAGAAATAGGCGGAACCGACTGGCCAGGATTCCAAATGTGTTCTCTACCACTCTTCTGGCTCTGCCCAGCCGGTAATTAAAAACCCTCTGTTCCAGGGTGAGGGTCCTCATAGGGAATGGCCGCATAAGATGGTCCCCCATCGCAAACGCTTCATCAGCAACGAACACGAATGGGAGTCCTTCCACATTGTCCTCTGGAGCTGGCAAGTCCAAGCTGCCATTCTGGAGACACCTGTAGAACTCCGTCTGGGTGATGACTCCACCATCAGACATCCGGCCATTCTTCCCCACGTCCACATACAAGAAGTCGTAATTAGCCGACACCACCGCCAACATCACAATACTATTGAACCCCTTATAGTTGAAATAGTACGACCCCGAGTTGGGTGGTGGGACAATGTGGACGTGTTTCCCATCAATTGCCTCTCCGCAGTTAGGAAAGTCCCACCGCTCGGCAAAGTGGGAGGCCACAGTCTGCCATTCCTGTGGCGTGGAGGGAAACTGTTGAAGAAAACAAAAATAAATTAATATTTTTGCACATAAACATGGCAAGCAGATTAGACACAAACATTCTTGGCCAACCTCTAGATAGCATTTATTAAGGGGAATTTAACAACACCAAAGTATAAGGTACACCTATCATATTCCCCCTCCCCCCTCTCATGGGCCATTTCTAACATTATGGGGGGTGGGGAAATCTTGGACAGGTAACCCTCTTCACTTCATTGAGAGATGAATGCCTTAATACAGGGTATTACTTGGAACAGCCACTCCTTAGTTACACTATTGACAGCCCACTGGACAGGTAAGAATTGTCATAATACAAAGATATAAATACACACTGTACACATTTGAGCACATTTGGACATTCTGATATTACCTATCAAGATAATAATAGGATATAAAAAGTTTAAACAGTAACATTTGAAAGTATACAGGCAGGCCCTTGCACTACATGCTTTGGGGAATTCATCCATACATCTGAGCACAAAAGAGATGGGTATAGTGTGTATGGGTTTGGCAAAGTCAGCAGATAGAATATTGAGGATAGATAGAGAATTGGGATCAGCTGACTTAGCAGTTGGGGGAGGGAGGGTTACTAAAAATGATTTGGGGACACCACAAAAAAAGCCTCTGGCACTCTGCCTGAATTTAAAGCAAAAATCACATTTAAAAACATTTTAGGGGGTGTTTGGGGTAAAGCACTACTATGGAGCTGATAAAATACATTGTTAAGTGACTACATGAGGTAAATATAGGGCAGTAAAGCATGCTGGGGAGGTTATTGAAGGCCAATCTGTATGAAGGACTAAAAATAATTACATAAAAATCCAGCATGCATGAGGACAAAGGGGACATTCACAGCATATTCCAATCATGGTAATTAGTGAATGAGGAAAGAAATACAAGACATTTGCAAACATTCAATACAATAAAATGTGATATTAAAGGATAAAAATCTTACCTTCATATACTCCTTCTGTAGGACCTGGATGATGGCAGAACAGGTCTCTGGGATGATGATACCCAGAGCCTGGGGAGAGATGCCTGTCGAGAATTTCAAGTCCTGCAGGCTTCTCCCTGTCGCCAAGTACCGCAGGGTAGTGACGAGCCTCTGCTCCGGAGTGATGGCTTGCCTCATGCAGGTATCCTGCCTGCTAATATAAGGGGTGAGCGAAGCCAGCAGACGGTGAAATACGGGGTCCGTCATCCTGAGAAAGTTCCTGAAATCATCAGGATTATTCTCACGGATCTCACGGAGCAAAGGCATATGAGAGAACTGGTCACGCTGAAGCAACCAATTCTTGGTCCATGAACTCCTCCCCACCCTGTTCATGGACTGGACTTGTGTCAAGGTCAGGACCCCAACACCAAGCCCCCGCACAGCACGAACTCTACGAGGAGTACGTATACAAAACATGGCTAGAAAATGGTCGGCTGCTCAGAACGAAGTAACAGAACACACTGAAAAACAGCAAGGCCTGTGAAGAGCAACTTGAAAAACAGTAACGAACTAACAAGAACACAATGACTACTTAAAGTCACGTGGAACTTGCTTGCACGCACTGAAGTGCAGATACAAACCCACAAGCACAAACTGATCGGCAGAAAACGATCTGAAAGCCACGAGTCTGAAAAAGCGCGAATCGTCTCTCGCCAAACTTTTACTAACACGAGATTAGCAAAAGGAGCCCAAAGGGTGCCGCGCTTGGTTCTGAACTGGCCTTTTCTAATCTCGTCGTACGTGCTTGACGTCACCGCGTTGTTGGCGAACGGAAATTCCGACAACTTTGTGCGACCGTGTGTACGCAAAACAAGTTTGAGCCAACATCCCTCGGAAAAAATCCTAGGATTTTGTTGTCGGAATGTCCGAACAAAGTCCGACCGTGTGTACGGGGCATTGCAGAAGAGAATTTCCCTTCCTAGGGGTAGATTTCATCTCACTTCCTGTTGTCTCCTTCCGTTTGCAAGTAGGAGTCGTTCGCAAGTTGGATGTTTGAAAGTAGGGGCCTGCCCTATATACTCAGCAGAAATTTGGGCCTTAGGTGTTGTTGTGGCCACAACACTGTAAGCCCTCACAGGGCCCTGCTGTGAAATATTAGATCAAGAATAGTAATTACATGCCCCTGTTGAACAGGGGCAGAAAAATTGGGCCTTTGGTGGAGGTGGTGGTACTGGTGCCTCTACACTGTAAGTCCTCACTCGCTCTTGGTGGGCGCAGAAATGGGCCCTGCTGTGAAATATTAGATCAAGAATTGTAATTACATGCCCCTGTTGAACAGGGGCTGAAAAATTGGGCCTTAGGCACTGGTGCTGGTGCCACAACACTGCAACCCCTCACAGATACTCTAGTTGGAACGCAGGAACAAGCCCTGATGCAAAGCATTGCATCAAAAATTGTAATTACATGCCCCTGTTAAACAGGGGCTGAAAAATTGGGCCTTAGGCACTGGTGGCAGCGCCCAGAACCAAAAATGTTCTTACAAGCTATCATCGTGATCATTGAGGAGGAAGAGGATAATTACTCAGGATAGTCACTCAGCATCAGCATAGGCAGTCTTTTCAGGGATCTGAGATTTAAAAAAAAATTATTCGGTTACATCAGCATCAGGTGCTTGGTAGCTGGTGGTGATCCAAGACTGATTCATTTTCGTTCCGAAAGAACGCTGGATGCAGGACAGGCCAGTAGCTCAATTGCATACTGTGCAAGCTCTGGCCAGTGATCCATCCTCAGGACCCAGTAACCCAGAGGATTTTCGGTGGGAAAGGTGTCCAAGTCAGATCTTGCCCCTTGGTATTCCTGCACCATGTAAAACAGACGCTGGCGATGGTTGCTGGAACCAATCATACCTTGGTGCTGCAGACTAAAAAATTGTCTGAACGCATCGGTCAGACAGCCACCTTCTCCACTGCTCCTTCTTTGACTGACCAAAGCCTCAGCAACACGTTGTCCAGAAACAGGAGTTTGTAACCTCCCAGTCTCTGGGAACGCGTTGCACAGACCTTTCTGCAAGGCCTCCCGAAGATGTTTCATCCTCTGCTCCCTCTGCGACGGCAAGATAAGGTCCGCAACCTTACCCTTGTAACGTGGATCAAGGAGGGTTGCCAGCCAGTATTGGTCCTTCTCCTTGATACCACGAATACGAGGATCCTTACGTAGGCTTTGCAGGATCAGGGAGGCCATGCAGCGTAGGTTTGCTGAGGCATTCGGTCCGGAGTCCTCTGGGTCACTAAGGACGACATGGTCCGCAGCCACCTCCTCCCAGCCAAGTACAAGTCCATGTGTTTCTTGGGACTGATCCCTTAAAGACTGCTGCTGATGCTGAGTGCCAGGCTCCACCTCCATACTGACAGAATCCTCCTCCTCCACGTCCTCTTCCTGTGTGATCAGCGGGCATGCAGGAACACTGTCTGGATAAAGGGGGCCTTGAGAGCTAAGGAAGTCCTCCTCTTCCTGCCTCTGTTCTGCCTCAAGTGCCCTGTCCATTATTCCATGCAGCGTATGCTCCAACAGGTGGACAAGGGGGACAGTGTCACTGATGCATGCACTGTCACTGCTCAACATCCTCGTGGCCTCCTCAAATGGTGACAGGACAGTGCATGCATCCCTGATCATGGCCCACTGGCGTGGGGAAAAAAATCCAAGCTCCCCTGACCCTGTCCTGGTGCCATAGTCACACAGGTACTCATTGATGGCCCTCTGCTGCGTGTGCAGCCGCTGCAGCATGGCCAATGTTAAGTTTCACCTGGTGGGCATGTCACAGATTAAGTGGTTCTTGGGCAGGTTAAACTCCTTTTGAAGGTCTGCCAGCCGAGCACTGGCATTATATGACCAGCGGAAATGCACACAGACTTTCCTGGCCTGCCTCAGGACATCCTGTAAGCCCGAGTACCTGCCCAAGAACCGCTGCACCACCAAGTTAAGGACGTGAGCCAAACAGGGCACAAGGGTCATTTGTCCCTGTCGGAGGGAAGAGAGGAGGTTGGTGCCATTATCGCAAACCACCATTCCTGCCTTAAGTTGGCGTGGCGTCAACCACCTCTGAACCTGCCCCTGCAGAGCTGACAGAACCTCTGCCCCTGTGTGGCTCCTGTCCCCCGAACACACGCTCAAGCACCGCATGGCATCTTTTGGCCTGCATACTTGCGTAGCCCCTTGAACGGCTACGTACGGAGCACCGCTGGTTCCAAGGACAAAGCACAGGAAGAGGCCATGGAGGAAGAAGAAGAGGAGGGGGTGGAGGAGAGAGGTGTGTCACAATCATTAGTAGTGGCATTTTGGAGGCATGGTGGCGGAACAACCTCCAACACTACTGCACCTTGTCCTGCATCCTTCCCAGCTGCCAGCAGAGTCACCCAATGCACGGTGAAACTTAGGTAACGTCCCTGTCCATGCCTGCTGGACCATGAGTCAGCAGTAATAAGCACCTTACCGCTGACCGCCCTGTCCAGCGAGGCATGGACATTGCCTTCCACATGCCGGTAGAGAGCCGGAATCGCCTTCTGTGAGAAAAAGTGGCGTTTGGGTACCTGCCACTGAGGAACCGCACATTCCACAAACTCACGGAAGGGGGCAGAGTCTACCAACTGAAAAGGCAGCAGTTGAAGTGCTAGCAATTTTGCCAAGCTAGCATTCAATCGCTGGGCATGTGGATGGCTGGGAGCAAACGTCTCAAAAAAGGCCCACACCAAAGAACTTTTGGAATAACGCGCAGAGACAGCAGCATCCTGCACATGCGGAGCTTTGGGGTGTGATGCAGTCAGTGTGCTGCCCTTAGGCTGGCCCCTGGAGGGCATCCTGCCTCGTTGGTGATGTGCCTCCTCCTCCTTTTCCTTCTCCTCTCTCCTATCAGGCACCCACGTTGAGTCAGTGACCTCATCATCCCCTCCCTCCTCATCACTGGAGCAAACCTGGCAGTATGCTGCAGCAGGGGGAGCATGACTGCCAGATTGCTGTCCTTCTTGGGCACCCCCTCTGTCCGTGCTCACGTTACTGCCTTCATCTAGCTCAGTATCATCATCAGAGCCTTCTAAACTCTGGGCATCCTCCTGGAGCATGTACCCAACACTGTGGTCAAACAGTTCGAGGGACTCCTCAGGAGGACATGGTGGGGCTAGGGAAGGAGTCACTGATGCCATTGAGCCGAGGGAAGAGGCCTTGTTGGCAGCTGCTTTGCCAGACAAAGTACCCTGAGCATGGGTGAGAGAGGATGAGGAGGATGAGGATGGCTTGGTCATCCACTCGACCAAGTCTTCGGCATGTTGCAGCTCAACACGGCCAGCTGCCGAATAAAAGGCCAAACGTGTCCCACGGCCACGTGCTGATGAGGATGCACTGTCTCAACGAGCAGCACTGTTGCCTCTAGACACAGAGCCTGCTTGCCCTCTTTTATTGGCTTGTGACTGTCTGCCTCTCCTTGTTGGCCTTCCAGACATACTAATGGCCTGTAGCTGCACTAAGCTGGGATATATATATATATATATATATATATATATATATATATACATATATACTGATACTGCAGCTAGCAAAATCAACTGCCTACCTGTAGTATGAGAACACTACCAACCTTCTACATGTAGCTTTAGGTGAACACTGTGCAGGGCTTGCAAAAAACTAACTTGTAGCTTATTTAGCTGCTGCCTGCGATAGTGATAGGATCAGGAAAACACCACCAACCTTCTACAGGTAGCTTTAGGTGAACACTGTGCAGAGCTCGCAAAAAACTAACTTGTAGCTTATTTAGCTGCCTGCGGTAGTGATAGGATCAGGAAAACACCGCCAACCTTCTACAGGTAGCTTTAGCTGAACACTGTGCAGAGCTCGCACTACACTAACTTGTAGCTTTAGCTGAACACTGTGCAGAGGTTGCACTACACTAACTTGTAGTTTTAGCTGAACACTGTGCAGAGGTCGCACTACACTAACTTGTAGTTTTAGCCGAACACTGTTCAGAGGACGCACTACACTAACTTGTAGCTTTAGCTGAACACTGTGCAGAGGTCGCACTACACTAACTTGTAGTTTTAGCTGAACACTGTTCAGAGGACGCACTACATTAACTTGTAGCTTTAGCTGAACAATGTACAGAGGTCGCACTACACTAACTTGTAGTTTTAGCTGAACACTGTGAGGAGGACGCACTACACTAACTTGTAGCTTTAGCTGAACACTGTGAGGAGGACGCACTACCCTAACTTGTAGCTTTAGCTGAACACTGTGCAGAGGTCACACTAAACTAACTTGTAGCTTTGGCTGAACACTGTGAGGAGGACGCACTACACTAACTTGTAGTTTTAGCTGAACACTCTGCAGAGGTCACACTAAACGAACTTGTAGCTTTAACTGACTGTGGTACTAATAGGATCAAAAGAACACCAGCAATTTTCTTCAGGTAGCTGTAAATACTGTAACAAGACAAGCCTGCCTGTCAGTAGGAAGATAACAGGAACGGATCTAGCTAACCTGAATACAGTGTATATATATATATATATATATATATATATATATATATATATATATATATACACACACAACACCTGGGATGCATATATATACACAATACACTGGAAGTGCAGCTAACTCACTGACTGTCCTGCCTAATCTATCTAACTTAAATCGAATGACACTGTCTCTATGTCTATCTATCTCAACGCCGGGACACAAACTACACAGGGCCGCCGTGCAGGCAGCCTTATATAGTGTGGGGTGTGTACTAAATCCCCTGAGCCATAATTGGCCAAAGCCTCCTTGGCTTTGGCCAATTACGGCTCTCTGTTAAGACGGCGATGTGATTGGCCAAGCATGCGGGTCATAGTGCATGCTTGGCCAATCATCACCCAGCAATGCACTGTGATGTGGCAGTGAATTATGGGCCGTGACGCACCACACAAATTTGGTGCGAACGGCCCATATCGTTCACAATTCGACGAATGGTCAAACAGATTATGTTCCAGTCGAATATGGGTTCGACTCAAACACGAAGCTCACCCCTACTCTGGATTTCTTTTCCACTAATACCTTGTTGTTACAGAGGGTCATGAAGGCCCAGAGGACAACAAAGGACAAGGCCCAGAGGACAACAAGAGAATGTTTGACAGGAAGAGAAGAGGAGAACTGTTGTTACAACCAGGGGACCAGGTATGGCTCGCCACGACAAACTTGAGAATAACTTGCCCGTCAAAGGAGCTTGCACCGAAATGCATAGGACCATTTCCAGTAAGGAGAGAGGTTAATGATGTGATTTATGAATTAACATTACCAGAGTCCCTCAAAGTGCATCCAGTGTTCCATGTATCCCTGTTGAAACCGGCAGTACCAGATCCATTTCTCGATCTTAGTTCGGGACCCCCTGCACCTATTACTATTAATGGGGATGAGGAATTTGAAGTCGAGGCCATCATAGACTGCCGGAAGAGAAGGGGGCAAATACAGTATTTAATTAAATGGAGGGGCTATGGTCCGGAGGAGAATTCTTGTGAACCTAGTAGAAATGTTATTGCAGCAGACTTTATTAGTGCATTTTTCATAGCCAACCATGGAAGAGGAGCCAGTTGGGCATCCAGAGGTTGCCCATGGGGGGGCAATTTCAGGAAAGGCATGTCCTTGCAGCAGGAATTGCAGGGCAGACACACACGCTCACTGCATGCCGAAGTACACCGAGCGTCAACTTGCGTGCATGCGCACCTGTCGCTAACACTGGCGCCAAAGAACAGAGAGAAGCACACTGCTCCAGGCAAACTCAGGTGCAGGATGGATCACAGGTGCAGACCTCGGCTCACCACCATGGAAGACGAACAAGGCAAGGAATTGGTCGCACACTGGAACTCCAAATTATCTTGATGTCATCTTTATTGTCAAAAAAGGGTCAGACAGATACAGGCAATGGTAGATGTTTCACAAGCGATAGCTTGCTTGTTCACAACCAATGTAACACTAAACAGGCAGGCCTTTTAAGGGAGTCCACCCAAAAACACACCTGGCTCTAATAGTGCCACATATAAACAACATTTCAACCAACATTTTAAAAACATTGCAACGTTTAAAACACATACACATTTCTAAACAAATGCACACAAAAACAGTAACAGTCATAATAAAAATATATATGTAAGCTTGCGGTCATATATCCAAAGTTAAATCACAAGCAAATCATGAAAAAGGAGAAAAGTAAAGAAAAGGACAATAAAGCCTAGAAAAAAAAGACACAAAGTGTCCAAATCCAGGCTTGTAAATGCCCAAAAAGGGTTAACCAAAACACACCTGTTCATTGAATACATGAAATGCAAAATATCTATGCACACACCATGAACATTCATATGTGTGTATGTAAATAGATATATATAGCAAAATCTCATTGGGTATTAAAAGTTCAGAACCAAAACTTTTTCAGCTAAACTGAACCTCAGTGTAATTGGACTATTGATGTGAAAAATGCATAGAGCTGACTGGTGATGAAAAAATAGCCATCAAAAGTCAAATCTATGAAGGACATAAGGACAAAAGGAGCATTGTAACAAAAAACATTGAATTCCGCTGTAAAATATAAACATCAGAATGTGCAAATCGCAACAGGAATAATAGGAAAAGATATAGAATTGATATACATATATATACACATACATATACAGTGGGGCAAAAAAGTATTTAGTAGTCATCCACCAATTATGCAAGTTCTCCCACTTAAAAAGATGAGAGAGGCCTGTAATTGTCATCATAGGTATACCTCATCTATGAGAGACAAAATGTGGAAACAAATCCAGACAATCACATTGTCTGATTTTTGAAAGAACTTATTTGCAAATTATGGTGGAAAATAAGTATTTGGTCACCTATAAACAAGCAAGATTTCTGGCTCTCACAGACCTGTATCTTCTTCTTTAAGAGGCTCTTCTGTCCTCCACTCATTACCTGTATTATTGGCACCTGTTTGAACTTGTTATCAGTATAAAAGACACCTGTCCACAACCTCAAACAGTCACACTCCAAACTCCACTATGGTGAAGACCAAAGAGCTGTCAAAGGACACCCGAAACAAAATTGTAGACCTGCACCAGGCTGGGAAGACTGAATCTGCAATAGGCAAGCAGCTTGGTGTGAAGAAATCAACTGTGGGAGCAATAAATAGAAAATGGAAGACATACAAGACCACTGATAATCTCCCTCGATCTGGGGCCCCATGCAAGATCTTACCCTGTGGGGTCAAAATGATCACAAGAATGGTGAGCAAAAATCCCGGAACCACACGGGGGGACCTAGTGAATGACCTGCAGAGAGCTGGGACCAACGTAACAAAGGCTACCATCAGTAACACACTACGCCGCCAGGGACTCAGATCCTGCAGTGCCAGACGTGTCCCCCTGTGTAAGCCAGTACATGTCCAGGCCCGTCTGAGGTTTCCTAGAGAGCATTTGGATGATTCAGAAGAGCATTGGGAGAATGCCATATGGTCAGATGAAACCAAAGTAGAAGTGTTTGGTAGAAACACAACTTGTCGTGTTTGGAGGAGAGAGAATGCTGAGTTGCAACCAAAGAACACCATACCTACTGTGAAGCAAGGGGGTGGCAACATCATGCTTTGGGGCTGTTTCACTGCAAAGGGAACAGGACGACTGATCCGTGTACATGAAAGAATGGGGCCATGTATTGTGAGATTGTGAGTGCAAACCTCCTCCCATCAGCAAGGGCATTGAGGATGAAACGTGGCTGGGTCTTTCAGCATGACAATCATCCCAAACACACCACCCGGGCAACAAAGGAGTGGCTTCTTAAGAAGCATTTCAAGGTCCCGGAGTGGCCTAGCCAGTCTCCAGATCTCAACCCCATAGAAAAGCTTTGGAGGGAGTTGAAAGTCCATGTTGCCCAGCGACAAAACATCACTGCTCTAGAGGAGATCTGCATGGAGGAATGGGCCAACATACCAGCAACCGTGTGTGACAACCTTGTGAAGACTTACAGAAAACGTTTGACCTCTGTCATTGCCAATAAAGGATATATAACAAAGTATTGAGATGAACTTTTGATATTGACCAAATACTTATTTTCCACCATAATTTGTAAATAAATTCTTTCAAAAATCAGATAATGTGATTGTCTGTATTTGTTTCCAAATTTTGTCTGTCATAGTTGAGGTAAATCTATGATGACAATCACAGGCCTCTCTCATCTTTTTTTTTTTTTTAATTTAAAGTTTTTATTGTATTGTAAGAAGGAAAAGGAATACAGAACATCACCAATTGGGCATACCCTGGCATTATTATGCGTATATAAACAACAAAAGTGGTAAGAGAATACTAATGAGTAGCCTCTATCAAGCTACATCAAGACTAAAGGTTTAGCATTAGATAAACATTTGTATAACAAAGACACAGAAAAGCTTATCATAACATTGTACCAGTCTGTTAGCCTAGTGAGGAGGTGAACTCCCAAGGGTAATAATGGTAGTGGCATGATGGCATAAACTAAGGGAAACTGCAGCTATTAGCACACCAAGGTGTTATAGGCTTATGTGATGTAAAGGGTGCAAGATGTGGGAACCATTTCAGGAAAAATTAATATCGCTAGCACAGTGGTGAGCTTCTCGAGTCAGAGATCCAAGATTTCCAGGTGTTATTGAATCTATTAACGGACATATTGGCCTTGGCAATCTGGAAGTGCAGGTTGAGTCATCAAATGGTATCTTTTAATAAGGGCGGGTCTGTCGATTTCCATTTATTCGCAATTGTTAGTCTTGCTGCTATTAGGATGTGTGTGACCAGCGTTTGTAAGTGTTTTGGCCATGCGGGGATTGAGAGTCCCAGGAGCAGGTCGAGTGGAGACATAGATGGGGATAAACCACACAGAGATCCAATCAGTTTCTGTACCTTCCTCCAAAAATCCTTAAAGAGGTGGCACTCCCACCATACATGTACAAGAGATCCAATTTTATCACAGCCTCTCCAGCATTTGGATGAGGTATTTCAGTATATCCTCGCTAACCTTTCTGGGGTAAAGTACCATTTGTGAAAAAGCTTCTGTAGTGATTCCCAATGGTTAATACGGTGAGATAGGCGTAGAGGCAATGTGAGGGCTTTTTGCCATTGTAGAACTGGAGGTGGGTGATCCAGCAAAGAGAACCAATACTGTGTGGAGGAAGATAGCAGGTTGGTAGCTGGCTTGGTGAGCAGTTTATACACTAGAGAGATTCCTTTGGCGTTGGATGCATCCAGGTTGTAGAACTTGATCAGGGGGAACAAGACACAGTCCGAGCATGACCAGTCTAGTTTTGACAGGCTGGATCTAATCCGTAAGTAGAGAAAGAACGTGTGCTTGGATAGACCAAACTGCTGTGTTAGATGTTCGAAGGTATGCAAACCTGAAGGTGAGAAAAGCATATCAAAGCTGGTGATTCCGGCTTTTGTCCACTCCGAAAGGGGTAAGTTTGGGGAGATAAGGTGCATCGCCTCAATGGGTAGTGATGTTAGAGTGTCTACTGAGATACCTCCATTGCATTGCAGTAGTGCGGACCAGACTCTTATGGAGGATGTGATGGTATAGAGAGGGTATCACTTAGGATGAAGATTAAGCCATAACACGGCGAGGAAGAGTTTATTGTTCATAAGCAGTATGGTGGCTTCAATTTGTTTCCAGTTTGTGTGGTGGTTATCTGACCACCAGGATTTCAATTGATCTAAAATAGTTGCTCGGTGATATGCTTGGATGTCTGGTGCACCCAAGCCTCCATGTTGAACTGGGGTTACAAGTATAGCTTTTTTTACTCTAGGAAGCTTTTGTTGCCAAATGAAACTATTAATGATCCCTTGGAGTTTCTTGATCTGGTTTTGTGCTAAAGGTAGGGGTATTGTACGAAAGAAATATAAAACATGGGGAAGTAAATAAATTTTTGCCTGAGCTACCCTACCAGCCCAAGAGGCTGGAACCTTACTCAGTTCTTTTACTAGCCGTGTGAGCTTGCCCACGAGGTCTTCTAGGTTGGTTCTCAATATTAACTGGCTAGGGAATGTTAGATGGATTCCCAAATATGGGAGAAAGGAGTTGGGGGCCCAAGCAAATGGTGAGGTAGAGTTAATGGCTTTTACAGTCTAGGCCAAGGTTAAGCATTAGGGATTTACTGTGATTCAGCTTATACATTGATATGGCACTGAACAATTCTAGGACTCTTTGGACTGCGGGAAGGGACAACAAAAGATTGGTTATGGCTATAATCACGTCATCTGCATATAGGCCAATTTTTTGATCATCTTCTCCAATTTTCATCCCCGAGATCGATGGGTCCAATCTAATGAGTTGTGCTAAGGGTTCTATTATCATGGCAAATATTAGAGGGGACAACGGGCACCCCTGTCTGGTGCCATTAGTAATCCGAAAGGGGTTGGAGACGACACCAGAAGTCCAAATGGGTGCAGATGGGTGAGTGTACAAGCCTAATATGGCAGTAAGAAAGGTGCCTGACAGTCCAAATTTGCGGAGCACTGCTTCCATGTACGGCCAATAAACCCTATTGAACGCCTTCTCTGCATCCAAAGATAGGAAGAGAGAAGGCGCTCGAATATGCTCCGTCCATTGGATAAGGTCAATAAAATGTCTGGTTCCATCTGAGGCCTGTCTGCCGGGCACAAATCCCACTTGATCAGGGTGAATAATCTGGGGGATGATAGTGGAGAGGCGTTGAGCAAGGAGTTTGGCATAAAGTTTAGTATCTGTGTTGAGGAGTGAGATCGGACGATAGTTGGCAGGGTTGTCTGGAGCCTTTCCCGGTTTTGGAATGGTGACCACTAAGGCATCGAGGGATTCCTTAGGGATTAAACCTGTGGTAGCAAATTGGTTGTACATGTTACATAAATGGGGGACTAAGGGTTGGGTGAAGCGTTTATAGTACTCATTGGGTAGTCCATCAGGTCCTGGTGCCTTATGTAGTGGTAAGTTTTTTATCAAGTTTTGGATTTCGTTGTGAGAAAAAGAAGCTGCTAAGAGGTCAAGTTGTTCTGAAAAAATAGAGGGGAGGGAGATAGAGGATAGAAATTTCGTTATGTCAGTTTGGGAGGGAGCAGATTGGGGGTCTGTTTCTGTAAGATTGTAAAGTTTTGTATAGAAATTGCCAAATTCATTGGCAATATCTAGCAGATTAGTCAGGCGCTATCCTTGAGAACCAGTGAGAAAGGCGATTCTTTTGTTGGAGATTTGTTTTTTAAATTGTCTGGCCAAAAATTTCCCTGGTTTATTGGCTGATGAGTAGGTATTCAATCGCAGTCTCTTTATGTAATAGTCAAAATTTTTGCGAAGGTGATCGCTGAGCTGGAGTCTGAGATTTTTAAGTTCTATGGAGATATTACTAGAGGGGGATCATTTGTTCAAGAGATCGAATTTGTTTTAGGAGGGATTCAGTAGTATGGGAGTGTTGTTTTTTTGCTTGGGCCCCAAGTTTTATGAAGAGACCCCTTAGACAAGCCTTGTGAGCATTCCAAAGAATAGCGTGATCAGTTACAGAATTTACATTTTTCTGGAAATAATTGTCAATCTCGGATTGTATCCGAGACTCAAAAATGGGATTGTTAAGGAGGGAGGTATTCAGTCACCAAACCGTATGTCTGGCGGTTTGTGTAGGGGATGCTAGCTTTATCGTGACTGGAGCATGGTCAGACCACGAAATGGTTCCTATATGAGAAACGGTGATAGACTGAAGTAGATGCTTATCTGTTATAAACATGTCAATACGAGAATAAGATTGATGTGGTGGGGAGAAGCAGGTGTAGTCTCTCTCCATATCGTGCATGCACCTCCAGGAGTCATATAAGTCCTCTCGCTTGAGAATAGTGGATAGCGCTGAGGGCCTACAACGTGAAGGATTGGAAGTATCTAGTGAAGGGTCAATTACTTCATTAAAGTCTCCACAAATAATTAAGGGTGAAGATCTAAAAGGAGTCAATTTAGCAAAGAGGTTGGCATAGAATTTTTTTTGGCCTGTGGCGGTTGTCAAACGTGGCTGATAGGATTAAGAATCTGCCCTCTTCATCACTTTCACAATGGTGGAGTTTGAAATCTATTGCCGCATTAATGGCAATCATCACTCTTTTTTTTTTTAGAAGCGTTTGCAAAGAATCAGTGGGGATATTTTTTGTGAATACATTGGGGTTGTTTAAGTTTAGAAAAGTGTGTCTCCTGAACACAGATTACATCTGCATGCTGTTGTAATGCTTCTTTCCATAGCAGGTTGTGTTTAAATGGCGAGTTTAGGCCTTTCACATTAAGGGAGGTGATTGAGAGTGACATGATAGCAGAGCACTTATGAGGGCCTAGGCAGAGGTAGAGAGACTTCACCTACCGCTGATAGTTGGTAAATATACAGAGAGACAAATCAATGCTGTATGTGCTACCGGTAGATGAACAAAAAAAAACTAGTCAGCTAATAAAATACAAACAATTTTAAATCCTGAAAGAGAAATAAAACAATTGTTAAATAGTCTGTAATGATATCAAAAGTCAAAGAACCGTGTGCTTAGCACAACTTTAAACCTGGGGGGTGGTGAGGAAAAAAAAAAGGGTGTTTCGCCCAGGCTGGAGATGAGAAAGGTTGGGGATCTAGGCTTAGCCTTAGGTCATATTTTGTTGGATACTTTAGTTGCCGTGTTCTTAGAATCAGATGACTTGTATGTGGGGATAGGTTGTTCCATTTCTCTAGGAGCAATGGGGAGGAGACCCCAATTGGTGAGTTTCTTGTAGCCATCTTTCGGAGTGAGAATAGGGACGATCTTTTGTTGGTGAGTAACCAGCAATTTCGTTGGGAAGCCCCATCTATACACTATTTTTTTCTGCTGGAGAATAGATGTAACTGGGACGAAAGCTCTGCGCATTTCCATTGTGGCAGGAGACAGATCAGTGAATAGCTTAACATTAGCGTAGGGGGCCGGCAGGGGTTTCAAGGATCTGGCAGCGGAGAGAACTTGCTCCTTAACATGGAAGAAATGTATCTGCACCAAAACATCTCTAGGGATGTCATCTGAGAGGTGTGGTGGTTTAGCGATTCTGTGGGCCCGGTCAATTAGAGTATCACGGGCGTTGAGAAGTGGAAGTAAGGCGGAGATGAGTTGCTGCAAGTATGGTGTTATTTCGTTCGGTTTGACCGACTTAGGAATGCCTCTAAATTTGATATTATTTCGCCTAGAGCGGTCTTCTAAATCCGCTAATTTCATTTTAATGTGGTGGATATCTTCCGTGTGGTTTTCATGTGCATCTAGCAATTCATTGTGCGCTTTAGAGTAATCCTGCAAATTTTCTTCCAGAGCGTCTGTACGCTCTTCTATGCAGTCTATCCTGTCATGCATCTGGGATATTGATAGTTGGAGCTCTCTGTGTAAATCTTGCTGCAGTGTAAGAAGCATAGATTTCAGTGTTGCTTCAGAAACAGTGTTATCCGTGGCAGGGATAGCAGCCAGAGAGGGAGCGTTTTGGGATCCATGTGTCCCTGCAACAACATGGGACCATAATTGCTTTTTAGCATGTGGCTCCTTGTTGGGGGAGTGTGCAGGGGAGGTAGCCAGCCTCTTATCTCTGTCAGGGTGTAATCCTCCTAGGGGCTCCTCTGGAGGAGGGTGGGTGTCCATAATTTCTTTTGTGGATGCTGTGGCTGGGTCTCCTTGACAAGGCAGCTCTGTAGGGGCAGCAGGCAGGCAGTCAGAGCCGTTATGGGAGCCGTTGCTATTACTGGCGTCGGCGCCATCTTGGGTCACCCTTGCATGGCAGCGGCCGCCGAATAGTAATCAGTCAAGCGGAGGGGATTCGGCAGCTTGTAACGCAGCAGCGACATGCCCTAGAGTGTCCCCGGTCCTCTCACGCTCCGATGGTGTGAGCTGTGAAGAGGAAGGTAGCTGTGGGTTGCCGTTCTCCAGGCCGTGGAGCGGAGCTCTGAACTCAGGCAGCCATCCTGGTCCACAGCAGGCCACGCCCCTCAGCAGGCCTCTCTCATCTTCTTAAGTGGGAGAACTTGCACAATTGGTGGCTGACTAAATACTTTTTTGCCCCACTGTATATATATATATATATATATATATATATATATATATATATATACACACATAACACTGGCGCCAATGGGGCTATTTAAGCTGAGTACACCAAGGACTCTTTGCTGTTTGGTTTGCAGATTCTGTGTATTCTGACCTGTTACCTGTGCTGACCTCTGATCTTGATCCAGCTTGTTCCCACTAACGCTATCTGCTTGATACCCTGACCCTGGCTTGTTTTGTACTTCTCTTCTGCCTGCTGCTCTGCTTATCTGCCTGAATGTTACCGACCCAGCCTGCCTGACCCCGCACCTGATCATCCAGCCTGCTACCAATCAATGCAAAAAAAAGTTTTAAAAACGTCAGTTTTTTCGGGAGCAGTGATTTTAATGACGATTAAAAAAAAAGTGAAATATTTCTTTAAATATCGTACCTGGGGGTGTCTATAGTATGCCTGTAAAGTGGCGCATGTTTCCCATGCTTAAAACAGTCCCTGCACAAAATGACATTTGTAAAGGAATAACAGTCATTTAAAACTGCTTGCGGCTTTAATGTAATGTCGGGTCCTGGCAATATGCATGAAAATCAGTGAGACAAACGACATGGGTACACCCCCCAGTCCATTACCAGGCCCTTTGGGTCTTGTATGGATATTAGGGGAACCCCACACCCAAATTAAAAAAAGGAAAGGCGTGGGGACCCCAGGCCCTATTAACTCTGAACAGCAGTATACAGGCGGTGCAAATAAGACAGGGACTGTAGGTTTGTTGTTAAGTAGAATCTGTTTGTAATTTTGAACTCGTACATTTTTAAAGTGTATCTCCAGCCAAAAAATCTATTTTTAAGCTTTTTGGAAAACATAGAGAAGGGTTATCACCCCTGTAACATTTGTTTTTCTGTCTGTGCACCTCTTCAGAAGATTTCACCTCACTTTTTGTCCCAATGACAAATGTTTTTTGAAAATTTGGGTTTTTTAGTGAAACAAGGATTGGTGATAATGCATCAGTGGAGAGGAGACACGTTTTTCCCATATTAACTCTTACAGGAGAGAATTTCCATTCCTAGGGGTAGATTTCATCTCACTTCCTGTTGTCTCCTTCCATTTGCAAGTAGGAGTCGTTTGTAAGTTGGATGTTTGAAAGTAGGGGCCTGTCCTATATACTCTGCAGAAATTGGGGCGTTAGGTGTTGGTGTTGCCACAACACTGTAAGCCCTCACAGTTACTCTTGGTGGGCGCAAGAATGGGCCCTGTTTTGAAATATTAGATCAAGAATTGTAATTACATGCCATTGTTGAACAGTGGTAGGAAAATTGGGCCTTTGGCGGTGGTGGTGCTGGTGCCACAACACTGTAAGTCCTCACAGTTACTATTGGTGGGCCCTGGAACTGGCCCTGCTGTTAAATATTATATCAAGAATTGTAATTACATGCACCTGTTGAACAGGGGCAGAAAAATTTGGCCTTTGGTGGTGGTGGTGGTGGTGGTGTTGCCACAACACTGTAAGCCCTCACAGTTACTCTTGGTGGGCGCAGGAATGGGTGCTGTTGTGAAATATTAGATCAAGAATTGTACCTACATTTCCCTGTTGAACAGGGGCAGAAAAATTGGGCCATAGGCACTGGTGCCACAACACTGCAATCCCTCACAGATGCTATAGTTGGAGCACAGGAATGAGCCCTGCTGCAAAGTATTGCATCAAAAATTGTAATTACATGCCCCTTTTAAACAGGGGCTGAAAAATTGGGCCTTAGGCACTGGTGCCACAACACTGCAACCCCTCACAGGTACTGTAGTTGAGCACAGCAATGAACCCTCCTACAAAATATTGCATCAAAAATTGTAATTACACCCCCCTATTAAACAGGGGCTGAAAAATTGGGCCTTAGGCACTGGTGCTGGTCCCAAAACACTGCAAACCCTCACAGATACTCTAGCTGGAGCACAGAAATGAGCCCTGCTGCAAAGTAGTGCATCAAAAATTGTAATTACACGCCCCTGTTAAACGGGCTGAAAAATTGGGCCTTAGGCACTGGTGCTGGTCCCACAACACTACAACCCCTTACAGATTCTCTAGTTTGAGCGCAGGAATGAGCCCTGCTGCAAAGTATTGCATCAAAAATTGTAATTACATGCCCCTGTTAAACAGGGGATGGAAAATTAGGCCTTAGCCACTGGTGGCGGTGCCTAGAACCAAAAATGTTCTTAAAAGCTATCAGCATAATTATTTAGGAGAAAGAGGATACTCACTAAGCATAACAGGATAGTCACACAGCATCAGCATAGGCAGTCTTGAAGGGATCTGACATTTCAAAAAAAAATATTCAGCATCAGGTGCTTGGTAGCTGGTGGTGATCCAAGACTGATTCATTTTAATGAAGGTCAGTCGATCGACCAAGTCGGTGGACAGGCACACCTTGTGATCGGTTACAAAGCCTCCAGCAGGATTGAATGTGTGTTCCGAAAGAAGGCTGGATGCAGGACAGGCCAGTAGCTCAATTGCATACTGTGCAAGCTCTGGCCAGTGATCGATCCTCAAGACCCAGTAACCCAGAGGATTTTCGGTGGGAAAGGTGACCAAGTCTGATCTTGCCCCTAGACATTCCTGCACCATACAAAACAGACGCTGGCGATGGTTGCTGGAACCGATCATACCTTGGGGCTGCGGACTAAAAAATTGTCTGAATGCATCGGTCAGACGACCACCTTCTCCACCGCTCCTTCTGTGACTGACCAAAGCCTCAGCAACACGTTGTCCAGGAGGACCAGGAAATTGTAACCTCCCAGGCTCTGTAAACCTGTTGCACAAACCTTTCTGCAAGGCCTCCCAAAGATGTTTCATCCTCTGCTCCCTCTGCAACGGCAAGATAAGGTCCGGAACCTTACCCTTGTAATGTGGATCAAGGAGGGTTGCCAGCCAGTAATGATCCCTCCCCTTGATACCACGAATATGAGGATCCCTCCGCAGGCTTTGCAGGATCAGGGAGGCCATGCAGCGTAGGTTTGCTGAGGCATTCGGTCCAGAGTCCTCTGGGTCACTAAGGACAACCTGATCTGCAGCCACCTCCTCCCAGCCATGTAGAAATCCATGGGTTAGTTCGGACTGTAAATGATCCCTTGAAGACTACTGCTGATGCTGAGTGCCAGGCTCCACCTCCACGCTGACACAATCCTCCTCCTCCTCCTCGTCCTCTTCCTGTGTGATCGGCAGGCATGCAGGAACACTGTCTGTATAAAGGGGGCCTTGAGAGGTAAGGAAGTCCTGGTCTTCCTCCCTCTGTTCTGCCACAAGTGCCCTGTCCATTATTCCATGCAGCGTGTGCTCCAACAGGTGGACAAGAGGGACAGTGTTACTGATGCATGCACTGTCACAGCTCACCATCCTCGTGGAATCCTCAAATGGTTGAGGCATGTGGGCATGTCACAGATTATGCAGTTCCTGGGAAGGTTAAATTCCTTTTGGAGGTCAGCCAGCCGAGCACTGGCATTATATGACCTGCAGAAATGCATACAGACTTTCCTGGCCTGCCTCAGGACACCCTGTAAGCCTGGGTACCTGCCCAAGAACCGCTGCACCACCAAGTTAAGGACGTGAGCCAAACAGGGCACATGGGTCAGTTGTCCCTGTCGGAGGGCGGAGAGGAGGTTGGTGCCATTGTCGCAAACCACCATCCCTGGTTTAAGCTGGCATGGCATCAACCACCTGTGAACCTGCCCCTGCAGAGCTGACAGAATCTCTGCCCCAGTGTGGCTCCTGTCCCCCAAGCACACCAGCTCAAGCACCGCATGGCAACTTTTTGCCTGCATGCTTGTGTAGACCCTTGAACGCCTATGGAGCACTGCTGGTTCCGAGGACAAATCAGCACAGGAAGAAGCCATGGAGGAAGAAGAAGAGGAGGGGGTGGAGGAGAGAGGTGTGGCAGAATCACCACTAGTAGAATTTTGGAGGCGTGGTGGCGGAACAAACTCCAACACTACTGTACCCTGTCCTGCATCCTTCAAAGCTGCCAGAAGAGTCACCCGGTGCGCGGTGAAAGATAGGTAACATCCCTGTCCATGCCTGCTGGACCATGAGTCAGCGGTAATATGCACCTTACCGCTGACCGCCCTGTCCAGCGAGGCCAAGACATTGCCTTCCACATACCGGTAGAGAGCCGGAATCACATTCCTGAGAAAAGTGGCATTTGGGAACCTGCCACTGAGGAACTGCACATTCCACAAACTCACGGAAGGGGGCAGAGTCTACCAACTGAAAAGGCAACAGTTGAAGTGTTAGCAATTTAGCCAAGCTAGCATTCAACCGATGGGCATGTGGATGGCTGGGAGCAAACTTCTTTCGGCGGTACAGCAGTTGGGGCAGGGAACTTTGCCTGATATAATCTGACGTTGGTGTACCGATAGCAGATTGCCCGCAAGTACTTGGCTGTGACACACCTAATTCTACACCTTCATTCCTCTCAGTGCAGGTTTCAGAGAGGACTCAAGGTATAGTGGGGTTGGAGATCCCAGCTGATGAGGAGCAAGAAGAGGTCCGCTTTGTTCTTTGGTGTGGGTCTTTTAGGTACACTTGCCAATGAACTTCATGGCAGGTCAACATATGTCTGGTCAAGCATGGGGTGCCCAAGTGGGTGATGTTTTGGCCACATGAGATACGCTTGAGACATATGTTGCAAATAGCAGCGGTGCGATCTGATGCACTCGTCTCAAAAAAGGCCCACACCAAAGAAATTTTGCAATAATGTGCAGAGACAGTAGCGCCCCACACATGAGGAGCTCTGCGGTGTGATGCAGTCGGGGTGCTGCCCTTAAGCTGGCTCCTGGGGGGCATCCTGCCTCATTGGAGATGTGCCTCCTCCTCCTCTCTCCTATCAGGCACCCACATGCAGTCAGTGACTTCCTCGTCATCCCCTCCCTCCTCATCACTGGAGCAAAGCTGGCAGTATGCTGCAGCTGGGGGAACATGACTGCCAGATTGCTGTCCTTCTTGGGCACCCCCTCTCTCTGGGCTCACGTTACTGCCTTCCTCTAGCTGGGTACCATCATCGGAGCATTCAAAATGCTGGGCATCCTCCTGGAGCATGTACCTAACACTGTGGTCAAACAGTTTGGGGGACTCCTCAGGAGGACATGGTGGGGCTAGGGAAGGAGTGACTAACGCCATTGAGCCGAGGGAAGAGGCCGCGTTGGCATCTGCTTTGCCAGACAAAGTACCCTGAGCCTGGGTGAGAGAGGATGAGGAGGATGAGGACGGCTTGGTCATCCACTCTACCAAGTCTTCGGTATGTTGCGGCTCAACACGGCCAGCTGCCTAAAAAAGGACAAGCGTGTCCCACGGCCATGTGCTGATGAGGATGCACCGTGTCCACGACCAGCACTGTTGCCTCTAGACACAGAGCTTGCTTGCCCTCTTTTATTGGTTTGTGACTGTCTGCCTCTCCTTGTTGGCCTTCCAAACATACTAATGGCCTGCAGTGAGATGTAGCTGCACAAAGCTGGGATGTATATATATACTGATTATACTGCAGCTAACAGAATCAACTGCCTGCCTGTAGTATTATTAGTATGAGAACACCAACAATTGTCTTCAGGTAGCTTTAGGTGCACACTGTGCAGAGGACACAGTACACTAACTGTAAATACTGCAGTTGCCTGCCTGTGGTATTAATAGGATCATAACAACAGCAATTTTCTTCAGGTAGCTTTATGTGCACACTGTGCAGAGGACACAGTACACTAACTGTAAACACTGCAGCTGTCTGCCTGTGGTATTAATAGGATCAGAATAACAGCAATTGTCTTCAGGTAGTTTTAGGTGCACACTGTGTAGAGGACACAGTACACTAACTGCAAATACTGAAGCTGTCTGCCTGTGGTATTAATAGGATCAGAACAACTGCAATTGTCTTCAGGTAGCTTTAGGTGCACACTGTGCAGAGGACACAGTACACTAACTGTAAATACTGCAGCTGCCTGCTTATGGTATTAATAGGACCAGAACACCAGCAATTGTCTTCAGGTAGTTTTAGGTGCACACTGTGCAGAGGACACGGTACGCTAACTGTAAATACTGCAGCTGCCTGCCTGTGGTATTAATAGGATCAGAACAACAGCAATTGTCTTCAGGTAGCTTTAGGTGCACACTGTACAGAGGACACAGTACACTAACTGTAAATACTGCAGCTGCCTGCCTGTTGTACTAATAGGATCAGAAGAACACCAGCAATTTTCTTCAGGTAGCTTTAGGTGCACACTGTGCAGAGGACACAGTACACTAACTATAAATACTGCAGCTGCCTGCCTGTGGTACTAATAGGATCAGAACAACACCAGCAATTGTCTTCAGGTAGCTTTAGGTGCACACTGTGCAGAGGACACAGTACAGTAACTGTAAATACTACAGCTGCCTGCCTGTGGTATTAATAGGATCAGAACACCAGCAATTGTCTTCAGGTAGCTTTAGGTTCACACTGTGCAGAGGACACAGTACACTAACTGTAAATACTACAGCTGCCTGCCTGTGGTATTACTAGGATCAGAACACCAGCAATAGTCTTCAGGTAGCTTTAGGTGCACACTGTGCAGAGGACACAGTACACTAACTGTAAATACTGCAGCTGCCTGCCTGTGGTACTAATAGGATCAGAAGAACACCAGCAATTTTCTTCAGGTAGCTTTAGGTGCACACTGTGCAGAGGACACAGTACACTAACTGTAAATACTTCAGCTGCCTGCCTGTTGTACTAATAGGATCAGAAGAACACCAGCACTTGTCTTCAGGTAGCTTTAGGTGCACACTGTGCAGAGGACACAGTACACTAACTGTTAATACTGCAGGTGCCTGCCTGTGGTATTACTAGGATCAGAACACCAGCAATTGTCTTCAGGTAGCTTTAGGTGCACACTGTGCAGAGGACACAGTACACTAACTGTAAATACTACAGCTGCCTGCCTGTGGTATTAATAGGATCAGAACACCAGCAATTGTCTTCATGTAGCTTTAGGTGCACACTGTGCAGAGGACACAGTACACTAACTGTAAATACTGCAGCTGCCTGCCTGTTGTACTAATAGGATCAGAAGAAAACCAGCAATTTTCTTCAGGCAGCTTTAGGTGCACACTGTGCAAAAGACACAGTACACTAACTGTAAATACTGTAAATACTGTAAAAACACCTAACTGCCTGTCAGTATATTAGAAAGAGAATAACAGGAACAGATCTAGCTAAACTGAATGCAGTGTGTATATATATATATATATATATATATATATATATATATATATATATATATATATATATATATAGATAGATAGATAGATATAGATATACACACACAACACCTAGGATGCATAATAATACAAAATACACTGTAAGTGCAGCTAACTGACTCGCCTGCATACTCTAACTTAAATCAAATGACACTGTCTGTCTATCTCTCGCCACACTACACAAGGCCGCCACGCAGGCGGCCTTATATAGTGTGGGGCGTGTACTAAACCCCCTGAGCCATAATTGGCCAAAGCCACCCTGGCTTTGACCAATTATGGCTCTCTGTACAGGCATGTGGGTCATAGTGCATGCTTGGCCAATCATCAGCCAGCAATGCACTGCAATGCTGCAGTGAATTATGGGCCTTGATGCACCACTCGAATGGCCCATAACATTTGCAATTCGACGAACGATCGAACAGGTGATGTTCGAGTCGAACATGGGTTCAACTCGAACTCGAAGCTCATCCCTACACAACAACAATGAGGCTCCATTCACATCTGTGTGTTTCCTTGCATTTCAGAAATGCGATGCACCAAAAATCGTAGTGAAAACTGCACCAAGCTCCGCTCTATAAAAAAGTTCTTTGGGGCGATTGCTGTATGTAGGGCAGCCCATCCAGGTGCATGGGCTGCCCTATGTGTGATGAGTGAAAATGCTCCAAAACACCCCACCCCCCCGCTAAAAAAAAAATGCATGTGGGAACTATGCAGAAATGTGAATGGGGCTTGACAGCTGAGTGTTTCTGTCCACTCCCTCCTATGTACTTGTATAAAGATGGCCATACACTATGCAATCTGATTGGATATTGTGTATTTAGTGAGAAGGGTGATCACTGATTGATTGCATTTCTTTTAAAAAATGTGCAGCTGGGAGTGGGTTTGGGTGGCTGATGCAGGGAGTGTGCTAATGAGGTCAGCTGGTCAACTTCTTCCTGTGTCATGACCTACAGTCTGTAAGGAAGTATAACAGAAGCAATAGATACATTTTGGAACATGGCTGGAGGACAGTAAGGTAAGTGTCTGTAGATTGTATGGAAAGCTTTGATATTTTTGCAAAAAAAGTACGTTGGTACAATTGAGGACCTGGAATTTAGAAAAAAAAAGGTGAACTTCACCTTTAAAACCCCTTCCCGATGATCGTACACACATATGCAGCCTCGGCTTTCAGGAGTTATACCAGGAATATGCCAGCAGCTGCATGCATCATCCCGGTATCGTTTTTGAGAGCGGGTGGTCGGCTATTTTGCTGTATCAGGGGACATTTCCGTTTTTTTTCTCTGCTATGAAGCATTTACTGTCGCTATGGCAACTCACCTCCTTATAGTGCGGGTGCCCACGTAGTCTTGTCATCTGCTGAAGAAGTCCCCGCCCACTGGGACGCAATGCGTCCAGAACGTAACGGCGTGACGTCACCCGCTGCTACCGCGCATGCTCCACTCCGTGTCTTCACACGGCGGTGCTTTGTTATCTTTGCTGTGTTCGTCCTGGCACTTGTGAAGTGCCGTTTTTGTAAGTGTTACCTTTTATCATTATTTTTAATAAATTGGAGTATACAGAGAGCACTATTGCTGTCCTTTTTGCATTACATATGCCATGTGAGAGCCATCCTCACCTACAGCCCAGCCCAGAGCCATCCTGACCCACAGCCCCAGTGTTTCCTGACGGATTATCAACATCAGAAAAAGGATCTCTTGTTGTTTGACCCTTATGGGAATGCCTTACTGACCCTCTATAACTAAAGGGTCCTGGTCATCAGGTGAGAGGCCACTCAGTGTATCGGTGTCGGGCACACTCATCAATCACTCTATTGGCATGCTGTCACGTGTGGTGGATACTCACTGAATATCTTGGACATTTTTAGTACTTCATTTATGAATTATAGGACTGTTTGTTATGTTCCTCTGAAGGACTATTTGTTCTATTGATATCTCCGCATTTTATCCCTTGAAGTTTATTAGTTTTTATTTTTTATTTTTAGCGCTGCACCTTATTTTGTAATTTTTGGACTAAGGGATTTGATTGTGTTGACCCTGGTGTACAGCTGCTTTGTAGTTTTTGCATATATGCGCTGATTTACTCATCTCATTTTGCTGTATTACAACTATCATTAATCTAGCTGCAGTATGGAAGTTTTCAATTATTTTGACTAAAGGGAAATCAAGATAAATGAAGTATTCTCTAGGAATCCCACGTTTGAATCCCATAATGACCTGCCTCAAACATTTAGAAAATTAGGTCATATTTATAAGAAAAAGATTAAAGCATGGTGGGACATCACATCCTTTGAACAATATTTGGCAGCTAGACTTATTCCAAGACGTCTCAGGTGGGATTTACCCCCCAATGATGGCCTTACGGATGTACAGTCTATGTCTGAATGGAGTGACTTTTTTGTGAAAAGGGGTTTTGAGCTGCTGGAATTTCTTTTGATACGCAAGAGAAAGAGAATGACAGCTCTTGACTCACAAATCAATGAAATCACCCATAATATTGAACCTTTAAAGTATAGTGATGAGTTTCTGAGATTATCAGGAGAACTTAAAAATAAACTCATGAAATGGGATTTAGAATCTCAGAACAAAAAGAAGAAAAAATTAATCAGGGATTTTGATGACTTTAATGGTGGGGTTATTTTTAAATGGCAAAATACCCCCACTGTAGAGGATACTGCTCAGCCTATTCAGACTATTCAATCTAGTACTGGAGCTATGCATTTGAATACTCCTCGTGTCAACCCTGTATATGAATATGACTCTCCCCGTCCAAATGAATCCCAAGCCCCTCCCATTAATAATGGGTATAAGAAATTTAACAACAAAAGAGGGAAAAATATGAGAGGAAAAGGGAGGGGAGGAGGCCCTAAAACTCACACTCGAGATATGAACCATTCTAGAGGGACATACCAATATGACCCTCCCTCTCATCGGGATGGGTATTCTTCTCAAAATGATAGGAGAGATTATTCTGACAGGGGATATCCTTATCAATCTCATGATAGATCTATTCCCACACAAAATAGATATGCTCCACTTATTGAGCATACCCCATATGATTACAGTGATTTTTTAGACCAAAGGGGGGCACAGAGGAACCCCCCTCCGCAATACCAAGCAGCTCAAGGGGAACCTTGGAGACAGCCTGTGCCGTACACACCCCCAAACCCCGGTCCCCCCCGAAAGCGAAAACAAAGAGAGGAAGGAGAGGGGGGAAGCGAGTACAAAAAGTCCAGACCGTAACAGGCAAAGGAATTTATAACCTTAGTCATGTTGTTCTGAACGAAGACGAAATAAAAGTTCTTGACCGAGGTCTTAAATTCGCCCCTATTAAAAATCTTAATAAGTTCAACACTTATGTCAGTATTCAAAAATACGTAAGAACTCTTAACATGAAAAAATATTTTTTATCACACCCTTCCCAGGGATCTAAACCCTTGGCACAGAATTACTCTTCTCTACGAAATAGGTCTACTTTTAATCCTCAGATTTCCGATAATAAACATTTGGAAGTTTTCAAAAATATGGTTTCCAATGACCTAGAAAAATTACAGGTGAAGAGAGTGTCTGATCCACTGTTTATCAAGTGGGGCATAAAATCCCTGACGGACCGTAAGGATATCGTCATTCGCCCTGCGGATAAGGGAGGTGGGTTAGTCATTCTCAGTAAAGAATATTACCAAAATGAAATGTGTTGCTTGTTATCGGACCAGGATACTTATCAGGTTTTGAATAAGGACCCTATGCTCACCTTTAAAGATAACTGCATAATATTATTGAAGATGGTAAGGATCGAAGGATCCTTAATAAAAAGGAAGCTTTATATTTAGATCCTTTATTTTGCAGAACACCTGTTATTTATTTTCTACCAAAAATGCACAAAGATGCTGTTAGACCTCCAGGGCGACCCATTGTTAATGGGATCGATTCTGTTTCTGCACGATTAGGACAATACATTGATTTCTTTTTACAACCTTTAGTTATGCAAACTCCTGCATTTTTGAAGGACACCAAACACATCATCCAAATTCTAGACACCTTGAAATGTTCCCCGTCTACCTTTTTAGTTACAGCAGACGTGAGTTCCCTGTATACTATTATTGGCCATCAGGATGCTTTGGCTTCGGTAGAATGGGCTCTGGCCGCATCTTCTCTATCTGGTGGGCATCAGGAGTTTCTTTTAAGTTGTTTAGATTTTTGTCTCACAAGGAACTATTTTTGGTACAATAGAGAATTTTATTTACAGACCAGGGGTGTAGCTGTGGGGGCTCGCTTCGCTCCCAGTGTGGCTAATATTTTCATGTCCCACTGGGAGGATGAGGCAGTGTTCCTCCACCGCCCCCCTGAGTTAGTGTGTTACAGGAGATTCATTGATGATCTTATCCTTGTTTGGAATGGTGAAAGATCTAGATTGAATGATTTTATTGAATCACTCAATAATAACACAAAGAACATATCTCTAACATGGACCATTAGTTCCGAAAAAGTTGTGTTTCTAGATTTGTCCATTAGTATTAAGCATGACCAGTTTATTCTCACCAATTACTTTAAACCAACAGATCGCAGCTCGTATATTCCCCTGGGGAGTTGCCATCACAGCTCTTGGCTGTGCAACATCCCCAGGGGCCAATACATTAGGCTGCGCCCTAATTGTACCACTCTAGATGATTTTGTTAATCAATCTCAAGTCCTCTCTTCTACGTTCGAGCAAAAGGGTTATAATAGATCTACCCTTGATGAAGAGGTGTCTAGAGTCATGTCATTAGATAGAAAAGAACTTATTGCGGGTTCTTCGAAGGTCCCTACTAATGATAACCACAATTTCAAAATGGTGTTGGATTATAACGTCCAATACCGTAAGTTTGAGAGAATTATTCAAAAAAACTGGGCAATACTAAAGCAGGATAAAATTTTGGGCCCCTTACTCCCTGACAGGCCCCAATTTATTTATAAGAAAGCCCTCACATTAAGGGACCGTTTAGCCCCTGGAGTTCTTAACCCGCCAGTCCCCACGTCAGATAAGCTTTTTTCTTTTTTGGGGGGTTTCTATGCTTGTGGTAGGTGTGTCCCCTGCAAACACGACAAAGGGAACATCAAAAAAAGAAAAAAAATTTTGGCATCAGCCACTAACCAAGAGTATGAGATCAAACAATTAATCACGTGTGACACGGTTGGAGTTGTCTACATGCTGGAGTGCAGTTGTGGGCTCCAGTATGTGGGCAGAACTTCAAGACCTCTACATGTCAGATTGGCTGAACATGTCAACAATATTAAAAAAGGCCTTAAGACCCACAATGTGTCCAGACATTTTAAGGCCTTTCATCAACAGAATCCGAAGGGTCTGAAATTCTGGGGCATTGAAAGGGTTACTAAACACTGGCGGGGGGGGAATTTCATAAGACAATTAAGCAAAAGAGAATCCTATTGGATATATGAGACAAGAGTAATGTGCCCTGAAGGGTTAAACGTAGAGTTCGATACAAACTGTTTTATTTCTGATCGATAATTATTATTATTTTTTTGAATATGTCACTTGTGAAATCAATTTTTAAATTTTTCAAATGTTCACATTGTTCTTGTTTTGGAGCAGTCGGTAACAGCGGTTGACGGATTTTATAACTGTTCTGACATTTATTATCGTAATACATATATATTTTAAATAAGATATTATCATTTTGAAAATGATATGCTTAAATATATCTTTGCGGTTTTTTTATATATATTTTTTACATGTTTTTATGTAGATAAAACGTGAGGTGTTCATTTAATTACCCATGTTTTATTTTACTTTTGCCATTTATTTATTGTATTTGCCCATATGGTTGAATTATAACGACAAGCTCACATGGAACAGTTTCCGTTTTCCCTGTTTGCTGTATCAGGGGACATTTCCGTTTTTTTTCTCTGCTATGAAGCATTTACTGTCGCTATGGCAACTCACCTCCTTATAGCGCGGGTGCCCACGTAGTCTCGTCATCTGCTGAAGAAGTCCCCGCCCACTGGGACGCAACGCGTCCAGAACGTAACGGCGTGACGTCACCCGCTGCTACCGCGCATGCTCCACTCCGTGTCTTCACACGGCGGTGCTTTGTTATCTTTGCTGTGTTCGTCCTGGCACTTGTGAAGTGCCGTTTTTGTAAGTGTTACCTTTTATCATTATTTTTAATAAATTGGAGTATACAGAGAGCACTATTTCTATCCTTTTTGCATTACATATGCCATGTGAGAGCCATCCTCACCTACAGCCCAGCCCAGAGCCACCCTGACCCACAGCCCCAGTGTTTCCTGACGGATTATCAACATCAGAAAAAGGATCTCTTGTTGTTTGACCCTTATGGGAATGCCTTACTGACCCTCTATAACTAAAGGGTCCTGGTCATCAGGTGAGAGGCCACTCAGTGTATCAGTGTCGTGCACACTCATCAATCACTCTATTGGCATGCTGTCACGTGTGGTGGATACTCACTGAATATCTTGGACATTTTTAGTACTTCATTTATGAATTATAGGACTGTTTGTTATGTTCCTCTGAAGGACTATTTGTTCTATTGATATCTCCGCATTTTATCCCTTGAAGTTTATTAGTTTTTATTTTTTATTTTTAGCGCTGCACCTTATTTTGTAATATTTAGGGATAACAACCGATGCGGCTAAAAGCTGCTCGGTTGTTATCCCAGAGGAGCGGGAGGGGACTCCCCCCCTCCCGACGCCTTAAGCAGCTCTTCTCGGGCCTCCCATCCCTTCCGCCGGGTAGAGTGAGACTGAAAGAAATCTGAAAATGGCTTTGTGCCAGTCTGCTTTGTGTAAACATGGAAGCAACGTCACAATGTCACTTCCTAGTTTACTCGGCTGCCAATGGTGCCGGTTTAAAAAAAAACCACAGTATTCAGAATTGCCGTTTTCAGCGATCTGAATACTTTGAAGTGCAAAGGAGGGATTTGGGGTCTTTTAGACCCCACCTATCACTGTCACAAGGGATGTTTACATTGTGACAGCAATAAAAGTGATTTTTTTTTTTTTTTACGTGACATTGTAAAAAAATAAAAATAAATAATATAACATTTTTTTTTAAAAGTGCTCCCCTCCCCCCAAGCTCGCGCAGCAAAGAAAACGCACATGTTTGTCGCACTCGCATATGTAAATGGTGTTAAAATCACACATATAAGGTATCACCGCGATCGACAGAGCAAGTGCAAAAATTCTAGTACTAGACCTCCTCTGTAACTCTAACCTGATAAACGTTATTTTTTTTAAAGCCCTGCCTTTGGAGATTTTTAGGTACCGTAGTTTGACACCCTTCCACAAGTGTGCACAATTTCAAAGCATGAGGTGTTAGTTATCTATTTACTCTGCGTAACATCATCTTTCACATCATAGAAAAAAATTGGGCTGACTTTACTGTTTAGTATTTTTTTAATTCATGAAAGTGTCTTTTTTGCTAAAAAATTGCGTTTGAAAGACTGCTGCGCAAATACAGTGTGACATAAAATGTTGCAACAATCGCCATTCTATTCTCCAGATTCTCTGCTAAATATATATATATATATATATATATATATATATATATATATATATATATATATATATATACATACATATATACAATGTTTGGAGGTTCTAAGTAACTTTCTAGCAAAAAATATGGATTTTAACTTGTAAGCAACAAATGTCAGAAATAGGCTTAGACATGAAAGGGTTAAAGCTGAACTCTAGAAGATACAAATTACTGCTGCTCTATATTCATGAATACATTATTAATAGTGATGAGCCAAATTGCCCTGGATTCGGTTCAAGCAGAATTTGGTGAACTTTAAATAAGTTCAGTTGCAAAATCCAAAGCCCACTGTAATCAATCTGAACCAAATCTGTCAAATCGAAAATGCTAATATGCAAGGGGGGTGTAAATAGCAAAAATAGCAAGGGGAGTGGGTGGGCATTATCCTGGGGAACATGTACCCTTGCAAAAAATAAATAAACAAACTCATTTTGCTCAAGAGCAGTGATTCTTTTAAATGCTTGAAGTAGCCCCTCCAAGGGTCTTCTACATATTTTGGTGGACTTTTGGAGAGGTCCTTGTGCTTTTTTTCTTTTTTTCTTTAAAGGAGCCAGCAATGAGATAATTTGTCCTTTTCCAGCAATTTACACTGTATCATGTTTTTCTTTGTAAATTTCACTTTTGCCGTAGTTAATGCTATAGTAAGAAAGAAAACAAATTGAATAGAGTCTCCCGCAAAACTCATACCATACCTTTTGAGTCGGGTATTGCTTTTAGGGAGGTACACTAAGAAAAACACAAAAAAATGCATCCCCCAGCAAGTCCATACCAAACTCTTTTAAGTCTGATATGAATTTTAAGGGGGCCTCAGGCAAAAAAAAAAGTGTGAATGTCACCTAAAAATCCATACCAGACCCTTATTTCAAGCATATAGCCCCCCTTCCTTAACCACTTGCCGACCGCCTCACGCCTATATACGTGAGCAGGTCGGCACGGGCAGGCAAAATCACGTACCTAGTACGTGATGCCTTCCCGCGGGCGGGGGGTCCGATCTGACCCCCCCCGGTGCCCTGAGCGGTCGGCTCTTGTTCGCGGGCGATTGGGGGTCAGGGGGAGGCCATCCATTGATGGCCACCCCCTCCCGATCGCTCCCACGAATCAAATGCTTCCTCTCCCTCTGTAATGTAAACAGAGGGAGAGGAAGTGATGTCATCTCTCCTGGAGCCGGTCTTTTTGATCCGACGCCGAGGAGAGAAGACATCCAAGTAAGTGCACCAACACCACACGCTCAGTAGAACACGCCAGGCACACTTTTCACCCCCCTGTCACCCCCCGATCACCCCCCGATCACCCCCCTGTACCCACTGTCACTCTGACACCAATAGCAGTGTTTTTTTTTTTTTGCATTGGTGTCAGTTTGTCAGTTATAAGTGTTAGGGCAGTTAGGTTAGCCCCCTTTAGGTCTAGGGTACCCCCCCTTAGGTCCAGGGTACCCCCTAACCCCCCCTAATAAAAGTTAACCCCTTGATTACCCCCCGTCACCAGTGTCGCTAAGCGATCGTTTTTCTGATCGCTGTATTAGTGACACAGGTGACGCTAGTTTAGGGAGGTAAGTATATAGGTTCGCTGTCAGTGTTTTATAGCGACAGGGACCCCCATATACTACCTGCTAAAGGTTTTAACCCCCTGATTGCCCCCTAGTTAACCCTTTCACCAGCGATCACCGTATAAGTGTTACGGGTGACGCTGGTTAGATAGTTTGTTTTTTGTAGTTTATTATAGTTTATTACAGTTTATTATAGTTTTAGGGCACCCGCCGTTTATTACCTTATAAAGGTTTAACCCCCTAATTGCCCGGCGGTGATAGAAGTTACGTTTTTAGGATCAGATAAGGTCTGCGTCGCCCCAGGCAGCGTCAGGTTAGCGCCAGTACCGCTAAAACCCACGCACGCAGCATACACCTCCCTTAGTGCTATAGTATCTGAACGGATCGATATCTGATCCGATCAGATCTATACTCCCCAGCAGTTTAGGGTTCCCTGAAACGCAGTGTTAGCGGGATCAGCCCAGATACCTGCTAGCACCTGCGTTTTGCTCCTCGGCCCAGCCCAGCCCAGCCCACCCAAGTGCAGTATCGATCGATTACTGACACTTACAAAACACTAAGCACACATAACTGCAGCGGTCGCAGAGTCAGGCCTGATCCCTGCGATCGCTAACAGTTTTTTGGTAGCGTTTTGAATCAGTCGCTGACAGTCGGGAGCTTTTTTGCCTGTGAGTCTCACTAGTGTACCCCTAAATTTAGAGGCCAAAATGGCAAATCGAAGGTACACTAGTGAAGAGGCCTACAGGATTCTGAGCATGACAGATAGTGAAGAGGAAGTCACTCATCTGTCAGATTCAGGCTCAGAATACGATCCTGTAGAGGACAGCGGCTCCATGGCAGATAGCTCTGACGACGGAGTTGTGGTCCCTGCTAAGGTCAGGCGTACCAGACCCCGAACTTATGCTGTCCTTGAAGTGCAAGAACCGCAGGGCTCTCGTATGGAGCAGAGAAGTACTAGTGCCGCTACTCCTTCTGGTGAACTGGCAAGCACCAGCGGCCTAGTACACCCTGGTCATACATCCAGCACTGCAGTATCACGTGGTGACGTGGCGAGTCCCATAAGTGCAGTTCAAGCTGGCGAGGTGGCAAGCACTAGTAGTGTCCCGCTGCCACCAAGAAGACGAACACAGGCCCGTCGTGCCCATAGTGCCCTTCCTGCTGCATTGGCCAATCCGAATTGGGTACCCACCTCTTCTGCAGCACCCGTACTTCCCCCTTTCACTGGCCAACCCGGAATTCAGGTGGAAACAGTTGACTTTACGCCACTGGATTTTTATTCGCTGTTTTTCACCGAAGATCTCTATAGATCTATTGTGGACCAAAGCAATTTATACGCTGGTCAATACATCGCCACTATGCCCCCGTCCACCCTTGCCAGAGATTGGAGACCAATTACGGTCTCCGAATTTAAGATCTTTCTGGGCCTTTCCCTCCTCATGGGGTTGAATAAAAAGAGTGAGTTGCGGTCATATTGGTCCACTGACCCAATTTACCATTCACCCTTGTTCTCTGCTTCCATGGCCAGGGCACGATACGAGCAGATTTTGCGGTTCATGCACTTCAACGACAATGAACTCTGTCGTCCTCGTGGAGACCCTGAATACGATCGGCTCTACAAAATTCGGCCCCTCGTAAACCACTTCAACCAACGTTTTGCAGACTTGTTTACCCCCCATCAAGTTGTCTGCGTTGATGAGTCCCTGGTTAAATTTTCTGGCCGCTTGTCATTCAAACAGTACCTTCCCAGCAAGCGTGCCAGATACGGGGTCAAGATGTATAAGCTCTGTGACAGGGCCACAGGCTATACATGTAGATTTATGGTTTACGAGGGAAAAGATAGTCACGTAGAGCCGACAAACTGCCCTGACTACATAGGAAGCGCTGGCAAGATAGTGTGGGACTTGGTGTCACCCTTATTCGGAAAGGGGTACCACTTGTACGTGGACAATTATTATACGAGCGTGCCACTTTTTAGCCACCTTTTTGATCATCAGATTGGAGCATGTGGCACCGTGCGACCTAATCGCCGGGGCTTTCCCCAGCGGCTTGTAGATTCCCGTCTTAGGCTGGGGGAGAGAGCCTGCTTGAAGTATAATAATTTGCTCGCTATGAAGTGGAGGGATAAGAAGAATGTTTTCGTTCTCACCTCCCTTCATGCAGACACGATGGTCCAAATTCCTACGGCGACTGGTGTTGTGGAGAAACCCCTCTGTGTCCACGAATATAACCTTAATATGGGAGGGGTGGACCTCAACGACCAGTTGTTGGCGCCGTACCTAATTGCCCGTAAGGCCAGACGCTGGTACAAAAAAGTGTCTGTTTATTTATTTCAATTGGCTTTGCTGAATGCTTATGTGCTATACAGAGCTTCAGGACGGACTGGATCCTTCCTTAAATTCCAGGAAGAGATCGTCAGAGCCCTTCTGTATCCAGACGGTGCTCCACCTCACCATCCCCAACCAAATGCAGTAAGCCGGCTGCATGAGAGGCATTTTCTTTATGCCCTCCCGAGTACCCCTACCCAACCAACCCCCCAAAAAAGATGTCGTGTCTGCAGCAAGCGCGGATTTAGACGTGACACCCGGTATTGTTGTCCCCTCTGTCCTGGCAATCCTGGTCTTTGCATTGGTGAATGTTTTGAACGCTACCACACACTAGTGGAGTATTAGCGTAGGGTACAGCACTGCACAGACTAGGCACACTTCCACAGGGTCTCCCAAGATGCTGTCGCATTTTGAGAGACCCAAACCTGGTACCAGTTAAAAAAGTTAAAGTTACAAAAAAAAGTGTAAAAAAAAACAAAAAAAGTAAAAAAAAGAAAAAAACACAAAAAAAATATAAAATAAAAAAACCAAAAATAGTTGTTGTTTTATTGTTCTCTCTCTATTCTCTCTCTATTGTTCTGCATTCTATACTGCAATGTTTTATTGTTATGTTTTTATCATGTTTGCTTTATAGGTATGCAATTTTTTTATACTTTGTTTTTTTTATTGTTAACCACCTTTGTGTTTTCAGGTACGCCATTCAGCTGCAGAGCGGATTTATTTATCTTGACAGCAACAGCGTTTGCTCCCACGATACATAAAGCCGTGACTCCAGCGCTGTCGGAGGTGATTTCACCACCACAGTTACATACTTCAGCATATATGCCGAAGCGTGGGGGCAGCAGTGGGTGGAGGAGCGATTTGCTCCTGCCTTTTGCGGGAGGATGCCCCCATGCTTCGGCATATATATATTTTTAGGTAGGCACAGGTTGCGTTAAATGTTTTATTTTTTACTATGTTTTTTTGTATTTTGCTTTGCAGGTATGGTAAGTAATACTGTTATACTGTAATGTTACTTTGTTTTTTTGTTAACCATCATTTGCTTAGCAGATACGCCATTCAGTTGCAGCACGGATTTATTTATCTTGACAGCAACAGCGTTTGCTCCCACGATACATAAAGCCGTGACTCCAGCGCTGTCGGAGGTGATTTCACCACCACAGTTACATACTTCAGCATATATGCCGAAGCGTGGGGGCAGCAGTGGGTGGAGGAGCGATTTGCTCCTGCCTTTTGCGGGAGGATGCCCCCATGCTTCGGCATATATATATTTTTAGGTAGGCACAGGTTGCGTTAAATGTTTTATTTTTTACTATGTTTTTTTGTATTTTGCTTTGCAGGTATGGTAAGTAATACTGTTATACTGTAATGTTACTTTGTTTTTTTGTTAACCATCATTTGCTTAGCAGATACGCCATTCAGTTGCAGCACGGATTTATTTATCTTGACAGCAACAGCGTTTGCTCCCACGATACATAAAGCCGTGACTCCAGCGCTGTCGGAGGTGATTTCACCACCACAGTTACATACTTCAGCATATATGCCGAAGCGTGGGGGCAGCAGTGGGTGGAGGAGCGATTTGCTCCTGCCTTTTGCGGGAGGATGCCCCCATGCTTCGGCATATATATATTTTTAGGTAGGCACAGGTTGCGTTAAATGTTTTATTTTTTACTATGTTTTTTTTGTATTTTGCTTTGCAGGTATGGTAAGTAATACTGTTATACTGTAATGTTACTTTGTTTTTTTGTTAACCATCATTTGCTTAGCAGATACGCCATTCAGTTGCAGCACGGATTTATTTATCTTGACAGCAACAGCGTTTGCTCCCACGATACATAAAGCCGTGACTCCAGCGCTGTCGGAGGTGATTTCACCACCACAGTTACATACTTCAGCATATATGCCGAAGCGTGGGGGCAGCAGTGGGTGGAGGAGCGATTTGCTCCTGCCTTTTGCGGGAGGATGCCCCCATGCTTCGGCATATATATACGGTGCATGTATGCCCATCATTAGAAGTGGGTGGATGAAGGGAGGTATTCTAATGGTGGGCATACCCACTGATCAATATCTTTTTTTCGTTCAGCCCACAGGCTGCATGAAAAAAAAGTTTACAATGTATGCCCAACAAGGACCAGCAACGTACTGGTATGTTGCTGGACTTTGAGTGGTTATACCAGAATGATGCCTGCAGGTTTAGGTATCATCTTGGTATCATTCTTTTCAGCCAGTGGTCGGCTTTCTTGTAAAAGCAATCCTAGCGGCTAATTAGCCTCTAGACTGCTTTTACAAGCAGTGGGAGGGAATGCCCCCCCCCACACCGTCGTCCATGTTTTTCTCTGGCTCTCCTGTCCCAACAGGGAACTTGAGAATGCAGCCGGTGATTCAGCCAGCTGACCATAGAGCTGATCAGAGACCAGAATGGCTCCAAACATCTCTATGGCCTAAGAAACTGGAAGCTACAAGCATTTCATGACTTAGATTTCGCCGGATGTAAACAGCGCCATTGGGAAATTGGGAAAGCATTTTATCACACCGATCTTGGTGTGGTCAGATGCTTTGAGGGCAGAGGAGAGATCTAGGGTCTAATAGACCCCAATTTTTTCTAAAAAGAGTACCTGTCACTACCTATTGCTATCATGGGGGATATTTACATTCCCTGAGATAACAATAAAAATGATAAAAAAAAAATAAAAATGAAAGGAACAGTTTAAAAATAAGATAAAAAAGCAAAAAAAATAATAAAAAAAAAAAAAGCACCCCTGCCCCCCCCCTGCTCTCGCACAAAGGCGAACGCAAGCGTCGGTCTGGCGTCAAATGTAAACAGCAATTGCACCATGCATGTGAGGTATCACCGCGAAGGTCAGATCGAGGGCAGTAATTTTAGCAGTAGACCTCCTCTGTAAATCTAAAGTGGTAACCTGTAAAGGCTTTTAAAGGCTTTTAAAAATGTATTTAGTTTGTCGCCACTGCACGTTTGTGCGCAATTTTAAAGCATGTCATGTTTGGTATCCATGTACTCGGCCTAAGATCATCTTTTTTATTTCATCAAACATTTTGACAAAATAGTGTGTTTTAGTGTATTAAAATTTAAAAAAGTGTGCTTTTTCCCCAAAAAATGCGTTTGAAAAATCGCTGCGCAAATACTGTGTGAAAAAAAAAAATTAAACACCCACCATTTTAATCTGTAGGGCATTTGCTTTAAAAAAATATATAATGTTTGGGGGTTCAAAGTAATTTTTTTGCAAAACAAAATAATTTTTTCATGTAAACAATAAGTGTCAGAAAGGGCTTTGTCTTCAAGTGGTTAGAAGAGTGGTCGATGTGTGACATAAGCTTCTAAATGTTGTGCATAAAATGCCAGGACAGTTCAAAACCCCCCCAAATGACCCCATTTTGGAAAGTAGACACCCCAAGCTATTTGCTGAGAGGCATGTCGAGTCCATTGAATATTTTATATTGTGACACAAGTTGCGGGAAAAAGACAATTTTTTTTTTTTTTTTTTGCACAAAGTTGTCACTAAATGATATATTGCTCAAACATGCCATGGGAATATGTGAAATTACACCCCAAAATACATTCTGTTGCTTCTCCTGAGTACGGGGATACCACATGTGTGAGACTTTTTGGGAGCCTAGCTGCGTACGGGACCCCGAAAACCAAGCCCCGCCTTCAGGCTTTCTAAGGGCGTAAATTTTTGATTTCACTCTTCACTGCCTATCACAGTTTCGGAGGCCATGGAATGCCCAGATGGCACAACCCCCCCCCAAATGACCCCATTTTGGAAAATAGACACCCAAAGCTATTTGCTGAGAGGTATAGTGAGTATTTTGCAGACCTCACTTTTTGTCACAAAGTTTTGAAAATTGAAAAAAGAAAAAAAAATATGTTTTTCTTGCCTTTCTTCATTTTCAAAAACAAATGAGAGCTGCAAAATACTCACCATGCCTCTCAGCAAATAGCTTGGGGTGTCTACTTTCCAAAATGGGGTCATTTGGGGGGGTTTTGTGCCATCTTGGCATTTTATGGCCTTCAAAACTGTGATAGGTAGTGAGAAGTGAAATCAAAAATTTATGCCCTTAGAAATCCTGAAGGCGGTGCTTGGTTTTCGGGGCCCCGTACGCGGCTAGGCTCCCAAAAAGTCCCACACATGTGGTATCCCCGTACTCAGGAGAAGCAGCAGAATATATTTTGGGGTGTAATTCCACATATGCCCATGGCATGTTTGAACAATATATCATTTAGTGACAACTTTGTGCAAAAAAAAAAAAAAAAAATTGTCACTTTCCCGCAACTTGTGTCAAAATATAAAATATTCCATGGAATCAACATGCCTCTCAGCAAATAGCTTGGGGTGTCTACTTTCCAAAATGGGGTCAATTGGGGGGGGTTTGTGCCATCTGGGCATTTTATGGCCTTCAAAAATGTGATAGGTAGTGGGGAGTGAAATTACAACTTTACGCCCTTAGAAATCCTGAAGGCGGTGCTTGGTTTTCGGGGCCCCGTACGCGGCTAGGCTCCCAAAAAGTCCCACACATGTGGTATCCCCGTACTCAGGAGAAGCAGCAGAATATATTTTGGGGTGCAATTCCACATATGCCCATGGCATGTTTGAGCAATATATCATTTAGTGACAACTTTGTGCAAAAAAAAAAAAAAAAATTGTCACTTTCCAGCAACTTGTGTCAAAATATAAAATATTCCATGGACTCAACATGCCTCTCAGCAAATAGCTTGGGGTGTCTACTTTCCAAAATGGGGTCATTTGGGGGGGTTTTGTGCCATCTTGGCATTTTATGGCCTTCAAAACTCTGATAGGTAGTGAGGAGTGAAATGAAAAATTTATGCCCTTAGAAATCCTAAAGGCGGTGATTGGTTTTCGGGGCCCCGTACGCGGCTAGGCTCCCAAAAAGTCCCACACATGTGGTATCCCCATACTCAGGAGAAGCAGCTAAATGTATTTTGGGGTACAATTCCACATATGCCCATGGCCTGTGTGAGCAATATATCATTTAGTGACAACTTTGTGCAAAAAAAAAAAAAATTGTCACATTCCCACAACTTGTGTCAAAAAATAAAATATTCCATGGACTCAACATACCTCTCAGCAAATAGCTTGGGGTGTCTACTTTCCAAAATGGGGTCATTTGGGAGTGTTTTGTGCCATCTTGGCATTTTATGGCCTTCAAAACTGTGATAGGTAGTGAGGAGTGTAATCAAAAATCTATGCCCTTAGAAATCCTGAAGGCGGTGCTTGGTTTTCGGGGCCCCATACGCGGCTAGGCTCCCAAAAAGTCCCACACATGTGGTATCCCCGTACTCAGAAGAAGCAGCTGAATGTATTTTGGGGTGCAATTCCACATATGCCCATGGCCTGTGTGAGCAATATATCATTTAGTGACAACTTTTTGTAAATTTTTTTTTTTTTTTTTGTCATTATTCAATCACCTGGGACAAAAAAAAATAAATATTCAATGGGTTCAACATGCCTCTCAGCAATTTCCTTGGGGTGTCTACTTTCCAAAATGGGGTCATTTGGGGGGGTTTTGTACTGCCCTGCCATTTTAGCACCTCAAGAAATGACATAGGCAGTCATAAACTAAAAGCTGTGTAAATTCCAGAAAATGTACCCTAGTTTGTAGGCGCTATAACTTTTGCGCAAACCAATAAATATACGCTTATTGACTTTTTTTTTACCAAAGACATGTGGCCAAATACATTTTGGCCTAAATGTATGACTAAAATTGAGTTTATTGGATTTTTTTTATAACAAAAAGTAGAAAATATCATTTTTTTTCAAAATTTTCGGTCTTTTTCCGTTTATAGCGCAAAAAATAAAAATGGCAGAGGTGATCAAATACCATCAAAAGAAAGCTCTATTTGTGGGAAGAAAAGGACGCAAATTTCGTTTGGGTACACCATTGCATGACCGCGCAATTAGCAGTTAAAGCGACGCAGTGCCAAATTGTAAAAAGTGCTCTGGTCAGGAAGGGGGTAAATCCTTCCGGGGCTGAAGTGGTTAATAATACCAGGACACATGCTCTCATCTTGGGGGTAACTTGCCAGGGGGAGGGGCTCTTATCAAAATCTGTAAGTCCCTCTAAACATTAACAGGGCACCAAGATACTGCTTCCCATGTGAAAGAGGGTCAGGTCTGTGGGGAAGAGGCCCTTGTCCTCATCAACACAGGGACAAGGTTCTTTTCCAAGGAAGTCCCCCCTGGCAACGTACCCTCACATGTTGAGGATATGTGGCCTGTAATGGTTCATGGAGATGTATACTCCTTAAAATTCATGTTACAGCTGCATGATCTGGTATAGATTTCCTCGAGACCTAATGCATTAAGAGAGGGGGGGAACCCCACACCTTTTCTTAATAAGCTATCCCTGCACCTTTGGATACATGGTAGCCAGCATTGCCTGCATCCATAATAACCACTGACAGCAGGGAGCTGTCATGTGTAATAGTGGTATAACCCCAACAAACCAAAAAACAAAAAAGAGGCGTGTAGACACCCAATAGCTAACTCCCTAACATATCAAAAAAACAGTAAAACAGCATCTGAAGCTCCAATGTTGCTCCCCTCTAAACATTCTCCCCAATCCCCACCAAACCTACCCCACAATGGACACCCCTGTGCCCAGGTCCCTCAATCCCTCCCCCTACACAAACAAATATGGCCCTCCTACCTGGAGCTGACACAATTGACCCTAAAAAGAGCCCCCCCAATGGACTTTGCCAAATGCACCTGCACACTGCACACTAAGTGGTCATATACCCTATATGGCTCATAGAACTGGGTAACCCACAGGGACCATGAATTTGGGCAGCACTGCACCTAAATCTACAGTGGGAGGATACAGTGCATACCCCAATACCAATAAATCCCCAATGGGTGTCCTATTGGGCTGTGCCACTAGAGTCAAAACTGAATACCCTAACAGCACTGTATAAATAAAGTGAAGCCAAATACATCCATAAAGTGACTGCAAATTCAGCAGTCAGCTAGATCCTGGGTCTATAGAAACATCCTGTATATAGTATAGTATATGACCAAGATAGCAATAAGCTTACTGAATGACATATGGATTAATATATATATATATACCACAGGCCATAGCCAGCAGCATTGATCAGTGTATTCTGGTGGCGGAGAAGTCCCCCTGCCATCAGAACACAAAAGCACAGTATGAGTGATTCCCTCATCCACCTTGAATGAGTGGACTGGGGAATCTGGTCATTTTGTCATTCAACCCACTGGCTAAATAAAAAAAATCTATGGGCTGTTTTACTTACTGCAAGTGAAAAAAAAAAAAAGATCTTCTTGCTTACCTGATAGGGTTGTGCTGTATGGCAGAGCCATAAAAAAATCCTTTGGCAGGTGTAAAAATGCCCTTATATGCATTTAATCTGTGAATTTGTAATCTGTTTGTCTAGTGTTCAGCTCTAATTTAGCATCCCCTTTATTCTAAAATGGCAAAGAACTTTGCATCTCTGTCACTCTTAAACTACCAACCATTTTTATTGTTCACAGTAAAATAGTTCAAATTATCCTTCTCTCTGTGTAAATGGTGTACATTTTGAAAGTGTGCTTATAATCAGCACTATGCTGGTGACCAGAGAGTAGCTGTGTTATTAAAAGGCATTTATCACACATTCAAAGGATCTGTATCATTTGGTAATGATCGATCATATAATATTTAACATACTGTACTGAAAAATGTGTTACAAGCCATACTGTTTATTCAGAATGGATTTCATTATTAAGTAGTAAGCATACATGTGTTGAGACAACTTTGGAGGCTGCTATGATGGCCTTTTTCAAAAATGTTAGTTGCCTAGCCCACTTAGAATTAAAAACTTTCTAAATTAAAGACAAGCATATCCATCAACCAAGTCAGTGTGAGGTCCGAAATCATGATCTCAACACTTTATTCAATAACAAGGAATACTGAAGCCACTGATTGAGCATAACAGCCAGACAACTAACATTTGCAGAAGGAGAGTTCAGCGATGGAATCCTCCATGCTTTCAGGATAAAGGTTTCTTTCTAATATTGAATATCTAATACAAATAGCCAAGAAAATGGTCACATTAGTCTACATTTCATCACGATTTGTAACTAAAAGAAAAAGGAATGAAAAACAAAGGACTTTATTGGTTGCCATATGTAACCCCAAAAAATTAGGTGAGCACTCGACAAAATAACATTTAAAAAATATATTAATGGCCTCATTTTACTAAAAGACTCAAAAAAACAATTTAATGCAATTTCCAATTGCATACAGCAGATTCCCTAAAAAGAGGCGCTCTTTCTGCTGGATCATATCTAATACATAATCATATACATGTGTACACAAAATTCAAACTGCAACAAGTGTATTAGGCCATACAACAGGAAGAGATAGCATGCCGGTCTTGGTCGCTACGCCTTTCGCCGATGGATGGCTTCCTCAGCAGACCATATAATATTAGGGAATAAATCACAATTATTTGCAAAATCCATACGTATACATAAATCATGTAATGAACACAATGATCGTTGAGTATTCACATACATGAAACCAGAATTGTATAGCGCTTAATCCAATTGGAAGGAATGATACAAGTCGCTTCACTGCATAGACATGGCACATTGAGGCTTGAACAGCTGATAAAGAGCCCTTAAAGTATGTGTAATGTGATGAATTATAATAATTAGTCATATTAGATATCTCATGCCAGAAATACAAAAGTACCAAAAAATGGTAAAAATTATGGATGAACTCATACAAGTAAATGAATAGGGGGGTCTGTGGACTTACACCGCAGACTCTTACAGTCTCTCCTAAGAAATTTCTCCAAAAATGTATATGTCCAACAGGTATTAAGGACTCCTCTCCCACAAAAAAAACTCAGCAAAATCTGGACAGCGTGGGATGTACTAGAGAATACACAGATAGTAATAAAAAGGTAATACCCAAAGATGTATAAAATATAATTTTTAGACTAAACATTTCTGTCTGATCTAATACACTTGTTGCAGTTCAATTTTTGTGTACATGTGTATATGGTTATATATTAGCTATGATCCTCTTTTTAGGAAATCTGCTATATGCAATCAGAAATTGTATTGAAATGTTTTTATGAATCTTTTAGTAGAATTATGTTGTTAATACATTTTTGACATTTTATTTTGTCGGTGCTCACTTTATTTTTTTGAGGTTACATGTGTCAACCAATAAAGTCCTTTGTTTTTCATCCCTTTTTATTCTAAATGTGTATGGATGTGGTGCCACGTCAGCAACTGTGCTTTACTTTTATTTTTCTTATATTTGTAACAGAGAGGTTACCAAAAATGTTTGGTATTTCCTGAATAATTTGTGTAAAATATACTGATAATTCGTTCTCAGCAATCACTAATAAAAATGACCAGCTGCACATGATATTACAACTTTGAACTTCCACCACAATTCCTCTTTTGTCAGGATCAAATTTATTATCCATGCATGACCAAAAGCATTATATGAATTTGATATGTATTTTTTCTTGCTTTGAATGAAGATCAGATAGGAAACAAATATTTAAATATTTAACTTTAAAAAGATACCTTTCACATCTCCTGGGTGGATACACAATTTGCTTTCCACCAGTCTAAAATATACTGATCTTGCTTTGTTGATGACAAATACCATAAATTGAAAGTTATAATGGGATCAGTGTTTGCCAAAATTAGCTTTCTTGTTGCTGAAATCATTGACAATGTTACACACTTTGAAAAACAGCAGGAAGCATAATTTCAATGAACAATAAAAACCATACCAAAAACATTTCAATAAACTAAAGCCTCATACACACGATCGGATTTTTGGCAGACAAAGCGTCAGACTTTTGTCCTAAGGGCGTGTGTCGGGAACTTGTCTTGCATACAAATGGTACACAATTGTCGGCCAACAAACACGAACGTAGTGATGTACTACATGGCATTTCAGCTCTTGAACGCCACCCTTTGGGCACTTTCTTCTAATGTCGGTTTTGGTGAGCATTGATTCCGAGCATGCGTATTTGTACTTTGGACTTTTGTGTGACGAACTTGTGTACATACGATAAGAAAATCTGACAACACACCATTGTCCGCTGAAAATTTACTAGCCTGCCATCCAACATTTTTTGGCTGGAAAGTTGGACAACGATTGTCTGATGGAGTGTACTAACGGTCGGATTTTAGGCAAACAGTCTGTCATCACACAATTCCCTGCTGAAAATTCGATTGTGTGTATGAGGCTTAAGAACACTAAAAGCTCTTCTAAAAGTTGTACTGTAATGGACATGGCAATTAAAGAAAATGTACTGTTCTGTGAACTCCTGCAAGGGCTGGTCATGAACAAAAACTAGGATGGCATCCTTTATACATCAGATCTTGTTTCATTTACCTGTAAACTGACCCAGCCATGTGACCAATCAGAATTGAAAACAGATTACAGAGAAAGTAAAAAAGAATTGTTTTGTAAACAAACATATCTAAAAATGTTGCTTTTACTTAAAACTTACTAAGAAAAATATGTTTAACCACTTAACAACCGGCCCATAGCCGAATGACGGATACAGGGCGGTTGCTTAACTCTGGGAGGGCGTACAGTGACATCCTCCCAGAATCCCGCTCTCGCGCGCACCCCCGAGAACATCCATGATGCCAGCATATCACGGATCACGGTAAACGGCCGCTGATCGCAATACTGCAATACTCTGTAATGCCTTGCAATGCCCTGCAATACTCTGCAATACTCTGCAATATTCTGCAATGCCCTGCCATACTCTGCCATACTCTGCAATACCCTCCAATACTCTGCAATACTCTGCAATACCCCACAATACCCCACAATACTCTGCAATACCCTGCAATACCCTGCAATACCCCGCAATACCCAGCAATACTCTGCAATACTCTGCAATACCCTGCAATACCATGCCATACTCTGCAATACCCAGCCATACTCTGCCATACTCAGCCATACTCTGCCATACCCAGCCATACTCTGCCATACCCAGCCATACACTGCCATACCCAGCCATACACTGCCATATCCAGCCATGCGCAGCCATGCTCGGCCATACTCGGCTGTACTCGGCCTCTGTATGTGGCCAGGCTGTGGAAGTCTCACATATGTGGTATTTAAAAGGAGAAGGAGAATCTATTTTGGGGTGTCATTTTTGATATGTACATGCTATGTGTTAGAAACATTGTATAAATTGACAACTTTGTGTTTAAAAAAAATGCGTTTAACCACTTCCCACCCGCTGGCCATCATACGACGTCCTTGACTTTGTGTGGGGATATCTGAATGATGCCTGCAGCTACAGGCATCATTCAGATATCAGCTTTTTCAACTGGCGATTCCCTACACCATAAGAATGATCATAGCGGCTGTTCCACTGCTTGATCGTTCTTACGGGAGGTGAGAGGGGACGTCCCCCCTCCCGCCGCCCTCAGGTGCTTCTACCGACTCACCGCTACGATCAAAGCCAGGATCGTTTTTTTTTTCTTTTTGATTTCAGGCTTCCCAGCCTAGAGGTGAGATGTGGGGTCTTATTGACCCCATATCTCACTGTAAAAAAGGACCTGTCATGCCATATTCCTATTACAAGTGATCAAAAAATGTATTTTTTGGAAAACTAAAATAAATATAGTAAAATGAACAATGAAAAAAAAAAAAATATTTTAAAGCGCCCTGTGCTCGCATGCAGAAGCTAACGCGTACGTAAGTCCCGCCCACATATGAAAACGGTGTTCAAACCACACATGTGAGGTATCACTGCGATCAGTAGAGCGAGAGCAATAATTTTGGCTCCAGACCTTCTCTGTAACTCAAAACATGTAACCAGTAAAAAATTTTAAAGCGTCGCCTATGGGGATTTTTAAGTAGCGAAGTTTGGCGAGATTCCACGAGTGTGTGAAATTTTGAAGGGTGACATGTTAGGTATATATTTACTCAGCATAACTTCATCTTTCACATTGTGCAAAAACATTGGGCTAACTTTACTGTTTTGGTTTTTTTTTAGCACAAAACTGTTTTTTTTTCCAAAAAAAATGCATTGGAAAAATTGCAAATACAATGCGAGATAAAAAGTTTCAACGACCGCCATTGTATTCTCTAGGGTCTTTGCTAAAAAAAACATATATAATGTTTTGAGGTCCTATGTAATTTTCTAGCAAATAAATGATGATTTTTACATGTAGGAGAGAAATGTCAGAATTGGCCTGGGTGCTCCAGAACGCCTGAAGGTGCTCCGTGCATGTTGGGCCTTTTGTATGTGGCCAGGCTCTGTAAAAGTGTAAAAAAAAGTCTCACACATGTGGTATCGCCATACTTGAGAGTAATAGCAAAATGTGTTTTGGGGTGTAATTTGTGGTATGCATATGATGTGTGTGAGAAATAACCTGCTAATATGACAACTTTGTGAAAAAAAAAAGAAAAAAAAAATCTTGATTTTGCAAAGAATTGTGGGAAAAAATTACAACTTCAAAAAGTTCATCATGCATTTTTCTAAATGCCTTGGAATGTCTTCTTTCAAAAAAGGGGTCATTTGGGGGGTATTTGTACTTTTCTGGCACGTTAGGGTCTCAAGAATTTAGATAGGCCATCAGTACTCCGGGTGTGATCAATTTTCAGATATTGACACCATAGCTTTTGGACTCTATAACTTTCACAAAGACCAAATAATATACACCGATTTGGGTTATTTTTACCAATGATATGTAGCGGTATAAATTTTGGCCAAAATAATGAAGAAAAATTACTAATTTGCAAAATTTTGACAGAAACGAAGAAAAATGCATTTATTTTTTACAGAATTTTCGATCTTTTTTCTTTTATTGCGCAAAAAATAAAGAACCCAACGGTGATTAAATACCACCAAAAGAAAGCTCTATTTGTGTGAAAAAAAGGGCAAAAATCTTATATAAGTACAGTGTTGCATGACTGAGTAATTGTCATTCAAAATGTGAGCACTGAAAGCTGAAAATTAGTCTGGTTATTAATGGGGTTTAAGTGCCCATTGGTCAAGTGGTTAAATGACGAATAATGAAAAAAAAATCCCAAAAATATGTATTCTGTCAATAAAGCACTGAAATTCTCATCTCAATTTATATCCAAACCTGGCAGTTTGTGTTCAGTTTATGTTGAAGCTCTGAGCATTCAGCCGTGAACTTAGAAGAAGGATGGTAATGGAAAACAATAAAATATGGCATTTGCCCTAGAAGATGCGTGCTTTCAAGACTGCCATTTTCTTGAAGACACAAAACATTAAATTCTCCATACATGCTTGCTGGCTTGTTGATCAATGCATCGCTCCACAGTACCTTGAACCAGGCAAATATCAAATTATCAAATGTATTCTGCCTCCTAGAGAATAACACCTGCCTGAAATATTAAAACACTTATACTAGAAACAGTTCTAAAGAATCATGCTTTATGTTTTGGTTTTGCTGATGAAAAGAGCTGTAAAGTGGGTAAAACCTGAAGGTGTAATCTCATATTCAGCTGACATGGTTCATAATATCTGCTTAAGAAAAAAGTAATAATATAACATGTAGCGGACATAATAGGGATGGATGCAATGTTTTCTTAACTATTTTTATGTACAATGTATTGTTGCCCTTACCCCAAGTATACAGGACACTAGCATGTGTGTGTGCATCAGTTAAATAAGGTTTCACTTAAAACTTAACTTCAGGAAAGCTGCTGCATACACAGATATAAAGCATACAGGCATATGGGAGCTGTTGCACTTGCCAAAAGATTTGTATCTATGTTAATCAGTCCTGAGATTTGCACACCACTATCACACAGCACATCCCTTTCTGGCAAGGCATGGGATCAGATTTTTTTTTATGTTGCAGTTGGGTAACATTTACATGTCCTGTCCTTTCCTCTAAAGCTTAACGCCAGGCAATTTCCTGTATACACTGATGTAAAATATATAGGTGCTGTTGCACCTACCGAAGGATCTATATGCCTGTCAATCCAGTTGTGAGATATGCATAGCACTGCCACAATGCACAACCCTGTCTGGCAGGGCAAGGGATCTGATTTTTTTTTCTATGTTGCAGTTAGGTACCACGGGACGTTTTTTTTTTCTTTCTGCAAGGTAAAGTCATATTGTGTTGGTACACATTGCATACTAGCACATTATGTGAAACTTACCTTAAAATGAAGCTGTTTTCGGGGGGGGGGGGTGGCATGCGCAGCGCGAAGCTGGCCAGCAACTAGGAGTTGGAGCTCCGAGGGAAGACCTTTACTAACTCCCCAGGGCTATATAGCACACGATTCTCTCCTTGACAGCCCGAGAACCCCGGCGGGACCCGCGGTGCATGTCGACATCCAAAAAAAACAAATTAAAATCCGCTCAGCGGTCCCTCACAAACTAACTACTCCGGGTAAGGGAACAGACCGTGATGTCACAAGATGGCGCCCAGCCGACACAAGCTCCTCCAGACATCCCTGATCCAGCAGCCTCTCCATCAGCCTCTTCAGAACTGAGTGAGTACACCCCTCATATCACTAAGGCTGACTTGGAAGACAGTCTATCCACTATGTATGACAGACTAGCCCATAAATTCCAGGCAGAAATCCACAAATCCAAAAATACTCTGACCCAGGAGATTGCAGCACTAGGGGGGAGAACGGACATATTAGAAATCAAACATGATGAATTGCATCTTGCCTATATAGACCTCCGCAAAGATCATGAAGTCCTCTCAGACGCAGTTCTTCAATTACATAATCACCATAAAGATTTAGACAACCGTAACAGAAGAAACAATGTCAGGGTCCGTGGAGTGCCAAAAACAGTTATTGACTTATCAGAGGCCATTAAGAGGCTGTTTCACTCCCTGCTCCCAGACCACCCTGAGGCCTCATTCATATGCGACAGGATGCATAGGGCCTTAAGACCCAAATCACTGCCTGAAAAACCACATAGGGATATTGTGATGTGCCTGAAAGACTTTCTCATGAAGAAGGAAGTCCTGTGAGCATCTCGTAACACCCCTAGCATCCAACTAGATGGGATCACGGTTCAGATATACCTGGACATTTCCTCAGCAACCCTGGAGAAAAGGAGACGGATGAAGGAGGTCACTTCAGTCCTACAATTGGCTATGATCCGCTACAGATGGGGGTTCCCGTTCATGATTTCAATCCCCCATAATGGCACCACCTATACCGCCACTACGGTCACTGAAAGAAAGGAAATCCTTGTGAAATTGGGCCTCTTGGAACCTCAAAGTGCACCAAGGCTCCCTTCTACTCCTCGCCTAATCCAAATCTGGGCTACCCCATCACCTCAATGGGACAGGAACAGGAACCGCCAATGCTACATTGATCAGGTCGCCTGATTCTGGCTGGTCAGAAGTGATCGGCACCCACCCTACACACGGAGGATGGTTGGAAATCTAATACAGTTTGTTTATTTTTTCTAATATTTTTCTATTTTTGGCACTGAACTTAGCATTTTGGTCTCTTACACCTTAGCAAGTGTCTCATCTCACCTGCTTGAACAGCCCCCTACTCACAGCCACTCTTATAAAGATATATATCTCTCCCACCTCTTATCTGAAGGGAGAGATCCCAGGTTTACCCACTTACCTCCTCCTCACCCCACTTCTTTTCCTCCCAACAAGTGGGATTTCAAGCGTACGTGGAGTACTGGACTTGATAGTCCGTTGAACTTGGTTATGCAAGCCAGGGTGGTCTCTCCATCCTGGCCCCTTAGAGTTTGGTTACTGTACACTGTTTTAAGGTTCTGTTTTCTATGTTTTTCCTATGGTGCTGAACTAATAGAGATGGTCACCAGTACTATTAAGGAATACCTACATATGTGTTATAAGACACACAGGGAGCAGAGCCAAGTACCCCGGGTTCCCTGGCAGCCTCCACAGTGTTGGACTCATATATAGTTGAGCCAAATGGGCTAATTGGATATTGGCACTTGTCCACCCCAGCCCCCAAACCTGAATATACCACACCTAAACTATCAGAGATATTACAATTAGGATGGGTCTATGAATAATATCTCACAATGTGAGAGGCTTCAAACCCACAAAAGCGGTGGAAGGCCTTTAAGTACTATAACATTTAGGGCAGATATCATACTGATGCAAGAGACCTGCTGCTCCTCTACTACCCACCCAAAATTCTTTGATAAATCTTATAAACAACACTTCTCTACAACTTTTGAGTCCAAGAATAGGGGAGTTGCAATCTTCATTAAAAATACCATATGATTTGATATTAAACATATATGTACAAGTAACCTGCCAGCAGGTTCCTGATCCTTCAGGGTGAGATACAAGGACGTGCACTAACTAATGCAAATGTATACGCCCCTAACAAAGCTCCTTCTTCAGATCCTTTTTTCAGGTGCTGGATAGGTACAACTCAATGCACGTGTTGGTTGGAGGGGACTTTAATCTAGTAGCCCACTCAAGTCTGGACAGGAGTAAAGTGGTAAGCATGGCTAACGCCTTCCCCAAGTCCTTAGTGAGATCACTAGGGACTCACCAACTAATAGACACATGGAGGGCCTTAAATGTGGGAGCGAGGGAATTCACTCATTACTCGCACCCACATGACAGCTACGCCAGATTAGATTACATTTTCAGCTCCCTAATACTACTCGCTAACTCGTACTTAGCTTCTATACACACCTGCCCCTGGTCAGATCACCATATGGTGTCTTTTCATACATCTCATATAGGGCTCTCCCCCATGACAGCCTCTTGGAGACTGAAAGATTCCCTGCTTGGGGACCCTGAGATAACCTTGCAAGTAGCAGATCAATTAGAAGAATATTTACGGCTAAATGATGTGGATGAAATATCACCTTCTTTACTATGGGCAGCCCATAAGGCGGTCCTTCGAGGCCAGCTAATAGAATTAGCCACTATCAAGAAACATCAAAAGACGACCAAAATTAAAACCCTTACCCAAGAATTAAGTAAACTAGACCATGTTCATATCCAATCCCACTCACCAGAAATACTATAACAGATTAACCACTTCAGCCCCGGAAGATTTGGCTGCTCAATGACCAGGCAATTATTTTTGATACGGCACTGAGTCATTTTAAGCAACAATTGCATGGTCGTGCGACGCTGTACCTAAACAAAATTTATGTCCTTTTTTCCCCACAAACAGAGCTTTCTTTTGGTGGTATTTGATCACCTCTGTGGTTTTTATTTTTGTGCTATGAACAAAAGAAAAGCAACAATTTTGAAAAAACACAATGGCGGTTATTTACTAAAGGAAAATCCACTTTGCACTGCAAGTGCTCTTGAAAGGGCACTGAAAGTGCAACTGGAAGTAAAGTCGCTGTAGATCTGATGGGGACATGCAAGGAGAATAAAAAACAGCATTTTAGCTTGCTTATGATTGGATGATAAAATCAGCATATATCCCACATTTTTTTTCATTAAAAAAAAAAAAAATTCCTCAGTTTAGGCCGATATGTATTCCTCTACATTCCTCTAAAGAAAAAAATGCAATAAGTGTATATTGTTTGATTTGTGCAAAATTTATAGCGTCTACAAAATAGGGGATATATTTATGGTATTTTTATTATTATTTTTCTTTTTACTAATAATGGCAGTGATCTGCGATTTTTATCGGGACTGCGATATTGCGGTAGACAAATTCAACACTTTTGACACATTTTTGGGACCATTGACAATTATACAGTGATCACTGCTATAAAACTGCACTGATTACTTTATAAATGTCACTGGCAGGGAAGGGGTTAACACTAGGGGTGAATAAGAGGTTAACTGTGTTCCCTAGTGTGTGTTCCACACACAGATCCCAGTTCTCACTCTGGCATGAGCGATCACAGGTGCTCGGCGGTCATCGCGCCGGCTGGGCACTCACATTGGCTCCGGGCACGTGCTGTGCCTCCGGTGGTACGCACGTGCCCCTAGTGGCCAAAAGGAGAAGCGTTGTAAGGTAACGTTGATTTGCCCAGCCGAGCCAACCTGCTGCAGTAAAACTGGTCCGGAAGCTGGTCCATAAGTGGTTAATCAAAAGAGAATGGAATTGGATATGATCCTCGCAGAACAGACAGAGAAATCCATACGCTGGTCTAAGGCATGGTTCCTTCTCCATAGTAACACCGCCTCAACCATGTTCACACGCAAACTCCATCAATCCCTCCAGCCAACTCATGTATATAAGTTAAGAATTAGATCGGGCCAAATGGTATCGCATCTTAAGGAGGTCCTACAATTATTTACATCCTTCTATCAATCCCTATTGCCATCGCCCAAATCCCCCCCCCCCCAAATGGTCTGGACTCATGGCTGAGTTCACTGTCCCTCCCATCATTATCGGAGGAGCAGTTACAGCCTGAATGCCCCTTGCACAGAATAAGAGATCATTACAAAGATCAAATCCTTAAAAACCTCTAAGGCCCCAGGCCCAGATGGGCACACCTCATTATACTATCAAAAATTTGCGGGCACGCTTTCCCCTAAACAAGCAAAACTTTTTAACCATATTCTACAGGGTAACAAACTCCCAGACGATATGCTCTTCGCAAATATGACACTCATCCACAAACCCAGTAAGGACCATACCCTCCCACAAAACTACAGACCGATATCTGTCCTCAATAATGATCTTAAAATACTAGAGTATTAGCAGATCGCCTAGCACCCATTATCTCGACACTAATAGGCCCAGAACAAACCGGCTTTATCCCCACAAGACAAATTACAGATAACATTTGCCTAGCTACTAATATAATCCAGGACGCAGACCTTTTCTCCCGTAAAGTGCTAATCATAGGCCTAGGCATACATAAAGCTTTCGATAGCGTCCTCTGGTCTTATATTGCCACTGCCCTTGCTAAATTTGGGTTCTCGGTAGAATTTGTGAATAGATTTAAAGCCCTTTATCATAATCCCCACACCCAAATCAAGCTGCCTGTCTGTTTCTCTGAGTATTTCCCCCTGGGCAGAGGAACAAGACAAGGCTGCCCTCTGTCACCTCTGATTTTTGCCCTGGCAATAGAACCTTTGGCCAGGGCAATTATCACAGACCCAAACATTAAAGGCTACCAGAAAGGAGAGGAAGAATTTGAATTGAGTTTGTACGCCGACAACGTACTTATGTTCTTACCAGACCCAGTGGTGTCTCTCCCTAACCTGCTATCTACCTTGCAGAAATTCCACACCCTTTCTGGGCTGGGGGTCAATCTGGCAAAATGCCCCGCACTCCCAATCAACATCCCACATCATATAGTGGCCAACCTCAGGGATTCCTTTGGTATCACCTTCACAGACAACACTTTCAATATTTGGGTGTGCGCCTGGCCCCCTCTTTACGTGCAATGTATAATGCCAACAACCCTCTCCAAGGTTAAACAGTGGCTGCACCTATAGTCAACCTTTCCTATCTCCCTAATGGGAAGAGTTACGGCTATCAAAATGTCCATCCTCCCAAAACTATTATACTTCTTTAAAGCCCTTACCATTTATAAGTCATGCCAAACTATTGCACTAACCCAACAAGCCATTAATAGATTTATATGGAAGAACAAGACCCCCAAATACAGTAAATTGCTCACCCATAGGCCCTTATCACAAGGAGGTTTGGGACTACCTAAAATATGGCTCTATTATTTAGCACCTAGATTGGCTCAAACAGCCCAATGGCATGCCCCGCCTTCAGAGATTCCCTGGCTTATCTTTGAGGGTATCTCATTTCCCCCGTTATACATACCAGGCCTACTTTGGAATACTAAAATAAGACCCAAGGAGGTCAGCTCTCTAAATAGCATAGTGAGCCAAACTATTCATTTATGGACCTTGTACCACCAGAAATTTAATCTGACATCTTCCAGACTTCCCCTATCTTCATTTCTGGGAGACATGAGATTCCCCCTAGCATATGAATCCCCCAACTAATTTCTCTGGTGGGAAAGAAATGTGCCTACTCTTCATCCTCATACCCATACCTGATATCCCCCCCAAATCAAAAACTAGCACATACACTTTTCTGTGCTATCTTATGAGCCATAGCCTTGAACTGGTGCTCACCCAGGGTACTCTGGGCTCAGGTACTCCAAAGAATGCAAACCATTAAACTAGTGGAGCGTATCCACCATACTATTCTCAATACTATGCGTGTTTTCAATAACAAATGGTCCGGGTGGACTGCATATGGTAGCACACTATGAAAACAGAGGTCCTATATATGTCTTATTTTCTCCCTGGTGACATGTGATATCTCTAAATACATTCAATACTGCCCATAGGTCTGGTTTTGGTTGTCTATGTATGGTTACAACACATGTAATTATTTACAGGTTTGTCTCTTATCTCACACAACTGTTATCTCCTTTATTTTTCCTCTTTCATTTTTTATACATTTATCCTTTCTTTTTATTTTCTTTGTATCAGGGGTAATGGGATGCAACACGGTACGGTGCCAAAACCCAGATAATATACTAAGGTTCATAATTTTAAAGGGGTATCATTGTGACTATGACTAACATGTATCGCATGCATGTTTACCAATCAGGGTTGCATCTTGACATATGCGTTAAGTTCTTTATTGATTTTGTATTGCCTTCTCATATTCTCAAATAAAAACGTTTGTATTAAAAAAAAAAAAAGGGAAGCTGTTCCAGCACCTTAATGTCAGCGCTACAGCCACTTCCATTTTCACCCAGCTTGCTTCTGGGTTCGTGGTCTATGGCTCTGTGACTGCCGGAGCCACCGTCTACAGCACAGGGCTTGGAAGGAATGACACCGGTGGCCATTCCTTCAGAGTGCATGCACCAGTAATGCCACTGGCTGCATGTAATGTAAATATATCCAAAACGGTACACGTTTAGGAGATATTTACACTACCTATAGGTAAGCCTTATTATAGGTTTACCTAGTAGGTAAATGTCAGCAGAGGAAGTTTACTTCCTCTTTAACCACCTCCCCTTTAACAAAATATTGTGAACATCTTTTTTCTGGAGTGCTTTTTATAAACAGCGTGCAGAAATAAGGCATAGGTGGCAAGTGTGCGCATTAAGTGTCTGTGATGAAGATGTAGATGTAGTTGGCACATGACCTCCTTGGACTGCATAACTGTTATGATCATCATGAGCAGTTTAACCCTCCTACTTAATTATTTTTATCTTTTTTCTTATTATAGAGAACACAACATAGGTTGCTGAAACATACTGTACAACAAAACAGTGATGCACTCAAATGAACAAAATTGTTAATATGCTTAAATAATAACTAACTATAAATATTTATAAGTAAGTGATCAATATTACAGTGCATATAAAGTCCAAAAAAGGGGAAAGCTCAAATAAGGAGTCAAGGTTTACAGTCCCATATGTCCTGATGGAAATTGGAATCCTTAAAGCAGCTAAGGTGATACCAGAATGTATGTGACCCCCTAGCAAGAGTTGTCAATATGCACTTTCATTTACAACAGTAAGACCGGCATTACAGATTAGGAAATGATCTTCACAAGAGAACTTCAAACACCACTTCAACAAGGATTGTAACCGCAGCTTCCACTATACTATAGGCTCCACCAACCAAAGTTAATTTAAGCAGTGGAGGACATGTAACAAAAGAATGTTCCACATAGTGTGATAAAGTAAAGACAAAATATTTTATTGATTAACAATACACTAACTTAATTAGCTGATACAAAAGCATGTAAAATACAGAAGGATGAACTTCCTCCAGGAACCAAAATGACCAACATGTGGTAGCATGTCTGCCTGCTGGACTTTGCTGAACAACTTAAAGCTGAACTTTAGTTAAAAAAAAACTTAATTGAATTAGGAGTCTCCCCTGTGCTGGTGGCTACTGTGTTAGATTGAAATCCTCTGTCCTCTTCCCCTGGATACCACCACAGCAATGAACTTTTGGTGCTGAACAGGTTAATATAAGTTGCAGCTGTGACAGGCATTTATCAAGCGCTGACTATGCCCACCCTCTCTGCCTCCTGCTACATTGATAGAAGCTGTACAATCAGTTCCCACAATGAAAATCGCTCTATGAATGGAGGAGAAGGACCTCTGCCATTATCATCCGCCCATACGCTTTTCATAGCATGTGTGGTAATTCACACGGGTGCAAAATCCCATACAGCTTGAAGAGCTGTTTGTGTAACTTTTTGTAGTAGTGTGTAGCTGAAAGCAGGCAGCTTATATAAGTGACTTGATTTGCATAGGCTGTACAGACTCACCCACACAGCAGAGTTTGACAGGTATGCCGAGATAGAAGCCATGTGAATGAGCCTTTAAGCGTTTAATTGAATAATGCTTCCTGTTCCATGTTTACATTTATTTAACTATCTATAAACCTTCTCATATCTGTCTTCCTGTCAGTATCGATGGCATCATCACCATCGTAACATGATTTTCACAAAATGTTAGCATTGTATCAAAACTACATGGGATAAGTTGGTGCTGACAGCTACTGAAGACCCCAAACACTTTCTCCTACTGTATATTGTGCTTCAAGTCATTCTGCAGGGCAATGAGAGATGATGAACTTGTCATATTTCAAGTTTGAAAGTCCTTGAAGTCAGTCATGATTGCTTAAGTCCTTGCACTTTACACATTGCTTATTAGCTTATCGAGTAAGAATATTTTAAAGTAGAACAGCAGGCCCAACCTTTTTTCTAGCTTTGGATAGAGTGGTAGAAGATTTGAGCACATATGGTGCTATTATTGCTGTGTACTCACTTCACCTCACTTCTTGTCCTCAAAAATCACAAAAAAAAATTAACGTATTACTGAAGTGTCAGTAAGTGTCAGTAAAGGTAAAACTTTTTTTAAAATATATTATTATTTGCATATGGGAAGGTTATAAACGCAGTCCTTTTTTTTTTGCCATCTGTGTCCCATTGCAAATATTTCCCTTCACTTCCTGTCCTTTAGTCAAAACAGGAAATTAAAGGAAATTCCTCCAAAGTGAGGAAATCCTGGGGTGTCACCAGGGTCACCAAAACTAGTGTCCCTATTGGAATATTTACCCTCTATTCCTGTTCTGTTGTCAACCCAAATTTGAAATTATCTTTTACGATGATAGCAGTAAACAGGACAAATAGAGAGGGTAAATCTCCCTATTGGGGGGCGCAGACAGCAATAAAGCCTAACCGGTGTTCTAATACCTCTCACTCCCCCTAAAGAGTTTGCCTTTAGTGACACTTTAAAGAAACTTTTGTTGTTGTCATTGACACAATTGTATCTGTTGGGAGATTTCCCCTGTTCTCCTTTTCCATGGCAGCTGTAAAAAGTAAGATCTCCCTCGTTGGGGATTCAATTTTAATTCCTGTCCTGGACAATTCAAGTTCAATTCCTGTCCTGGACTCAGAACATATCTTAGTGGAATTTTCCCCAAATGGGGACACCAATGGCAATGAGAACATGACAGAAAATTCAAACTTCTATTTTTTAACTTTATCCAAAGAAAAAGGTTTTATCTGGTATTCTACTTTAATCATACAAATAGCAAAAGGTTATGTTATGTTGCAATGTGTAAACATACTGTAACTAATAAGGCTCATTTAAAGAAGAGGGGTGGGAGAGTATGCCCCCCTGTTCAATTTTCACTGGGGTATTTCTCTGATGGGTAGGCTTTTCTTTACTTAATAAATTACTGTTCTGCTGAATAGTGCCACAGGGACAAGCAAATGAGGGGAACGGAAACTAAAAATAGCTCTGCTTTACCATCCAAAGAATTTGCTCTTCTGCTTTATAATTTACACAGCAGAGCCCTGTCTGGCAGGGTAGCTTACCTAATTTTTCTCTCCTACAGTTAACGAAAAAGTCTCACAACATTTTAAACTTTTATTTTATGGTGAAGGGGGCCAAATGCCACATGGTCCTATGCAGATTAGTGGGCCCCATTGAGTATTAAAAGACACTCTTCTGCTAGATGTAGCTCCACCCACCTAAAATACGGGCCTTCCTGTTAAGAGAGGTACAGCCAGCACTGAAGCCCCACCCCTTCTCCGATCTTACTGTTCTTTCACTACTATGCAGGAACAATCAGCTTTACCCCAACAGCACTGACCATCCACTTGTAATAGTAAAAAAAAAAAAAAAAAATCAACACAACTCTGCATGTACACCTACACAGCCCTGACTGATGGATCACACAACTCAACAGCGTCATGTAATCTTTAATTTTTATGAATGGAGATCAGCACTGTCAGGATTAGTGTCATGTATGACACAACCACTCAGTGCTGATCATTTATTCATAAAAGTGAAAGATCAATCAGTGCTTTGGGACTATGTGATCCATTGCCTAGTGCTCGGTTTATGTACAAGTAGCTGTAGATAGACACACAATGCTGCAGGTAGTGTGATCTTTTGTAAATGACAGCACTGGTCTCCAGAGCAGCCTCTGATGCCAAATACTAGCACTGTCCCTGACAAATATATCTCCTTTCTAGACATGGTTGTATGGTGCGGGGATGGGGTTGTGCTCAGCAATGGCTAGACAGATTCCAATGAGTTGAAATAAAAAAAAAAAAATCTAAAGAATCTCATGCTTTAAAATGAAATCTGGTATAGAGCAAAAAAAAAAAAAAACTCTTGCAGCCGGGTCCCCCCACACTGCAAGAGTTAAATGTTCCAATTTCTAGGGGGTAGAGGCTCTATAGCTTACCCAATTGTATGTTCCAGCAGGCTACAGTGTTATCCTTCTCTCCATGAACCTCTGGTCTGTGGAGGGGTCCCTAGCATCATCACATACAATGCAGGACCATCAACCCTGCACTGTGACCACTGAGCATGTGACCATCAATGAGCTTGTGACCACTGCTAAAAGCAGCTTAGACAAGAGGCTTCAGTGATTCAGTCACATGGATAGAGTGAGTCTGCTGAGGAGTGGAATAAGGTAAATATCTGTCCTTGTTCTGGCACCCCTAGACATAATGGGGTTAATTTACTAAAACTGGAGAGTTCAAATACTTTTGCAGCTGTGCATGGTAGCCAATCAGCTTCTAACTTCATCTTTTCAATTAAGCTTTGACAAAAAGCCTGGAAGCTGATTGGTTTCTATGCGGAGCTGCACCAGATTTTGTGCTCTCCAGCTTTAGTAAATTTACTCCAATGAGCATTTAACATTTGTAGTGTGGGGGCCCAACTACAAGGGTATTTTGTTGTTCTAGCTCAGAGTTCAGTTTTAAGCAATACAGGTAGGTCTTAACCCTGTCCCCAGCCTGTGATTAGACAAATAAGGAGAATCAGCAGTCTTCTGAGCTCATCCATCAGTCAGACTGCTCTCTCCTCCCATCAGCATATTCCTTGTTAACACTGCTGCACAACTGATGGGCTCCTTACGCTGTTTCCTCCTACACAAGTCTGAGAAGCAGTGGGCTGCAAGAGGCCTAGTCAAATGTTTGTGCTTATAAATAAAAAAACAAAACAAAACAAAAAAAAAAAATATATATATATATATATATATATAGTCGTGGCCCTAAGACAGAGACAAATGTGGATCACATAAACACGCGACAAGACTCACAACATAAATAGACCTGAGGTGTGGCTTTTGGTCATCTGGTAGGTATGGCAAGAAAAGGGGCCAAAAATAACCAGGTAGGAAAGAATCTTTATTGCCTCTAACCTCATTGAGTGAGCTTGGAATATATATCTGGTGAAGCAGGCAGACTTTCACCTGCCTAGCTTCTTGGTCACATGCTCTGGTACTCGGTGCTGAGATGTGGCTGAGGCTGCACCAATCCAAAGGAATGTCCACCGCCCGGGGTCTAGGCCTAAGTTGACCAGTAGGACCCCAACATGTTTAATAAACTTACTGCCACTCAGGGGGTTGACCGGAAAAGGCAGTAACAGGCTGGAGACTGGCTGGGTAGGTGAAAGAGCAGACGGTCAAAAGATCGTTGCTGGGCACCAGGCGTTGCTGGTTTGAAAGAAGTTGATATCCACTCCGGGCCTGGTTTGTTGCGTTTTAGAGACCGTAAGATGAAGGACGTAGTGACTTGGATACCGGCCAGGTACAGCCTGAAAGTGATATGAGCGAGAGCCAGCTGATATGAGCGAGAGCCAGCTGTGTGTGGCAATAAGATATAAAAGGCTAGGACATGAGTGACGCCATCTGCTATGGTTCCGGGACAAGTGGCAAGGAACCTATGGTAGGTGTTCCAGGCCATGCGATAAGCCTTTAGTATGTTGCTATACAGTGAGTGGTTGATGAGCCGGATTGCATTGGCAAGGTGTGGCTTCAATCCATTGTTAGTTGAGACCAAGGTGGGATAGGAGAGGATGATGGGTCGGCTCCGGGGTCCTGCTGGAAGAATGAGACAAAACTGAAGCGGGACAGTACATCGGCTGCAGCATTGCACTTGCCAGGGATATGCTCACAGTAACTGTTAAATTTGGTGATGTAGTGATAATTGCAGCAGCCTGCGCAGGAAGGACATGACGGGGAGCGACTTGGATCCACCCTTATTAATGATGTCGGCTGTAGCCTGGTTGTCTGTGGTGAAGAGCTCTGTCTGACCTGTCCATGTGGCCCCAGACTTGGGCTACTGCCACGATGGGGTACAGCTCGAACAATGACGAAGATCAAGGGAAACCAGAAATCAGGCAGATTTCTGGGGGGCCAAGGTCTGGCAAACCAGTGATGGCCAAAAATTGCAGCAAAGCTGGTGGAGGCTGCAGCATCTGTGACTACCCGGGGCGACTGAGCTGATACTGAGGGAAAACATTGATATGCTGTTCCAGTTGAAGAGGAACTCATCCCATATAGCCAAGTCTGCTATTGCTGCTGGGTCTAGTCTGGGCACTTGGTCGGGTCCTACACTAGGGCAAGAAAGACTAATCCCCCGTACACACGGTCAGATTTTCCGATGGAAAATGTCCGATCGGAGCGTGTTGTCGGAAATTCCGACCGTGTGTGGGCTCCATCGGACATTTTCCATCGGATTTTCTGACACACAAAGTTGGACAGCAGGAGATAAAATTTTCCGACAACAAAATCCGATCGCGTCAATTCCGACCGTGTGTGGCCTGTTCCGACGCACAAAGTGCCACGCATGCTCAGAAGAAATTCCAAGACGGAACAGCTCGTTCTGGTAAACTTAGCATTCGCAATGGATACAGCACTTTCGTCACGCTGCAATGTTCAAAATGGTTTAATACAGCGCACTCTCTTCTTCTTTATAATGTGACAAGAATTAAGTATTTTTGCTGCTCATATTCACACACACTTCTCACAAACTTATTTCGTTACTATTTATCGTGATTCCCTCAATATATTTTGATTTCTCACATCTGACAACATATTTTTGTATATTTTTTATTTATTTTTTGGCTTTAATGTAGATTCTTTTTTTGTGTTTGTATTTTATTTTTATTTTTTTTGCGATTTTGATTTGTACTCCCGAAAATGTTTGTGTGTGTTTTTTGTGACAAGTTCCCACAACACCCTTGATATGTTGTTCTATTTAATCTGTAGGAGATTGTTTGGTGTTGTTGTCCCTTGTTAATTTCACATTTTATGTTAGAAATGTACCTGAATCTTCACCAACAAACTGTCCTTTTTGGATGAAAACACACACAGGAGAGTATAATTTACCTAAAAAATTTTATTAAGGGGTCACAACTAAACAAATAGGGAGGCAACGCTGGAGAAACTGCAGAAGTGGGCGAAGCCTTGGACCCCCAGGGCACACATCAATAATTTGAAAGCCAAACTGGTGGCCTGAGGAGTCCTTATCTAAGGGAGGGCAGTCTGGTCCAGAAGTCCCAGAGATCCGGAAAGCAGCAGATGACATCTGTGTCCCCAGGCTGTGGTCATACAAGAGACTGCATCTTCTGTCAGACCAGACTGAACCCAGGGTCATCATTCTCTGGTCTTCTTTCCACGCCTCCTTCCATGCAGTGGCTGTGGTGGTGGAGTTGTGGCAGCAGGAGGAGGAGGAGGAGGAGGAGGAGGATGGTCCAACTCAACCACGTCGGTCTTGGGTGTTAGTTCCCCACTCACCCCCTTACGTAGGACTTTATAAAGCAGGTCCTCACAGAGCCTGCGTTGACCCTCCTGCCGCCCTGCAATTTGGTGGCAGCCATGCAGGCAAAGGCCTCTTCAGGAGTGGGTAAGGCTCTGAGGGACGCAGAAGCCTCCTAGATCAGCCTGAACGCTGAATCCTGCATGGGACTCGGAGTGGCCTTCCTGGCTCGTTTATATGGCAGGCGGAGGGGAGAGACCTGAGACTCAGTCAGGCTGCGACTGGTCCCAGGCTTCTCTTGGCTGACACTTAGCCCCGCCTCCTCCTGGCTGCCACTAACCCCCGCCTCCTCCTGACTGCCATATTCCACAACCTCCTCCTGGCTGAGGTCTTCCTGTGTATGAAAAAGGGACATAGTTTTAGTATTTTTTCAATCAATCACACACAATTTTCACCTCCTGACTGCTGCAAATTGAATGTTAACAAATATAACAGACTATCCTTCTGAGCCCAGCATTTTGCATTCTTGTCCCAATTTTGGGTGCCCACTACTGTCTATTGATATGTAAAACACTTTTTTTTAATCAGCAATTAGTGATCAATAATAACATCTAGTAAACATCATTTATTTATTGACCAGAAATCTGTAGAAGAATGCTATACCTGACTCTAGCTGGGCTCCTCCACTTCTTCCTGGCTGGAAGGCCCAGGTTGGACATCGGAAGCCTCAGCTGGGGTGGAAGGAAGAGTGGAAGGAAGAGTGGAGAGGGATTCCCTGACTTCAGTGTGGTCTGACAGAAATCGCAGTCTCTCGTAGTACCACAGCCTGGGGACATAAACGTCATATGCTGCAGTTCCGGATCTCTGGGAATCTGTGACCTTCTTGCGCTCCCTAAGATAAGTGCTCCTCAGGCCACCAATTTTGGCTTTTAAATAAGGGATGGTTGCTGTGGGGACCACCGGCGTCACCAACTCCAGCAGTTTCTCCAGCGCTGCCTGCCTCTTCTGTTTATGGTTATAGTGGGGGTGTCTCACTTGCCACAGACAGGGCAGCTCCCTGTACTTGTCTATGAACAGGGGCAGGAAATTGTGGTCATTGAACCCATCCATTTTCTCTGCAAGACACAACACAAGACAAACCCTAATGTCAGGCAAAACTCCCCTAATCTTGTTACAATATAGGCTTCCATTTCGAAGCAGTATAGGCGCAAGTTTAGATCTTACCTCCGTTATCACGATCGGCGTCTCCGATGCTCCTTCCTCCGCTCACAGATCGTACGTAATACACACGTGTGTTACGCTTTATACACACTGCGCATGCGTATAACTCCACCCGCCCCTGACGTTCTTTCTAGTCTATTCCCCGCCCCTTTTTGTTCGGCACAGTGGGGGAAGAGCACATGGCGGATAGACAGCAGGTGCGTGCTAATTGTAGCAACGAGGAGGAGGAGGAAAGGCCGGAGCCTGAAACGTCCCGATCCAGAAGGAGATTTAAGGACTCAAATATGTCCTTTGGGGAGATATTGGAGATGGTGGACATCCTGAAGAAGGCCAACTATGATGGAAAGTATGGGCCTTACCCCAACCCCAATATCAGAAAGGCCAAGATCATGGCGAAAGTGGTCAGGAGTCTGCACCGGAATTTCGGGGTACGACGATCGAAAGATCAGCTCAGGAAGCGGTGGTCGGACCTGAAATTATGAGAACATGAGCAGTACAGAAAGATCCGGAGAGTGCTGCAAAAAAGTAAGTAGTTGTGCTGTGTTCCTATTCTTTTTGTGTTTATTAAGTTCGTGCTGCTCCATGTGCTTTTAGGAACTGTTGTACAGTTTAAAATGGCAACTTTCATGTTCATGGGCACATTATTCGTTCGGATCAAACATTTTTCATTCCAACTATAAAATACCATTGTTTAGCCCATATGCATTTGGCCACCATTTTGACGCCCTATACTTGTCTTCAAAGAATTGGGTTGTGTAGATGGCTTTGTTACTAGAATGAAATGCAAACTAGATTCTGTGTAAGGAGAGGACACTGAGCAGCTGTTTTCACATCTGGACACTGGAGCACTATAGTGTGGGACAAAAGAACACCATTTTTATTAGGGGGGCCACACAGGTGCTCCAGTGTATACTATAGGGGGGTCTCCATCTGTGAAGCTTGTACAAAACAGGTAAAGTATTGCAGGTTGACAAAGGACACTAAAAAATCTACATCTCGGAACTCTGCTAAAATAGACAATTGTACCTCACTTCCAAGCAATGTTTCCTATTTATAGTTCTGACATTAAATATCTGTGTGCTAAGTATACCATTTTTGTTTTACATAGGGGATAAAAGACTCGGAGGACACCCCTCATCTGAGGAGACCAGAGCCCCCCCCTCTGGAAGAAGGGGAAATCCCCCCAACACAAGCTGAGCAGGAGGATGAAGACATGGTGGAACTAGTCACCACAACAGGTGAGTGTCTGCAACCACAGGCTCAGATAAGAGATGGATGGCGGCATTTTTTTTAAACCAAATTTATTTTGGGGTTCCTCTCTTTTTAGGTGATCGTGATGTTGTGGATCCAGATCCTTTCACATCCGAAAGTGCCCAGATCCTGATCGGGGAGATCATGGGGTGTAACTTACAATTGGAAATCATCAAGCAAAACATCAATGATGTTATTCCAAAATATAAAAACATCATTGATGTTTTGGGGCGAGTTTAAAACCCCTCCAAATCACTTTCTTCTTTTGTGTGCTACAATGTGCTAAATGTTTTTGTGATTTTTCCCAAAGCCAAATTTGGAGGATGCACACAGTGTGTCAACATGTGCTATCTGCCATCACAGGAGATCAATGGACGCGTTTTGGGGGTGCAACCCCTTCCTCAATAATAAAGTAGCGGTGAGGAAGGGGTTTCTCCCCCAAAACACATCCCTTGATCCCCTGTGATGGCAGCTAGCACATGTTGACATTGGGAAATTTGTGTGCATCTTCCAAATTTGGCTTTTCCAAGGGTGATTTCCCCCCATCTGAACGCAATATCAAACACAGTTCCTAAATACTCATGTCTGATATAGCCTTCAAATTCGACCAAATGTGACGTTTGTAAGTTCAAGATTTGTGTCTTTTCTTGTTGGTTTTACACAGGCCTGTTTTCTATAAAATGGACATTTTGATTTTGGATAATGCCACCACAACAATTGTTATACAACAAACATGTTGGTTTGTTTGAAAAACCTTTGGTAAATGCACATGTGATTGTGCAGGTATTAAAAAGATTGTTAATCAAGAATGTGTGGATTATTGTCTCAACGCTACAACACTTTTGGGGTGATGTAATTGTTGTTTTATGAGAAAATGTGTGTTATTTCCTAAGGGCAAATCCACTTTGCACTACAAGTGCAGTTTCAGTGCAGTTGCAAGTGCACTTGTAGTGAAATGTGTTTTTGCATTTAGTAAATAACAGCCAACAGTGCTTTGTATAAGGTTACACATTCACGCCATTTTCTGCACTCAAAACATTTCTGTCAGGGTCAGCTAAAACAAACACAAGCAGTAAATGTCCACAAAGAATTTTTTTTTTTTTTTAGTATAAAAAGGCTTCACAGATTGTCTGGCATATTGATAGCCCCCCTACCCGCAAAGAACTCCAGGTAGCGTAACCAGACATCACGGGCACTCAGGGAGGGCAAGCCAGGACGGCCACTTTCAAGCGCCGTCAGTGTGGTTTGATGTATGATTCCGGCCTCAGGCCCAACTGAGCCAGCATAGTTGGCCGAATGTTTCCTTAAAAAGTTATGGAGAACACAGCACGCAAGTATAATATGGTTCAGTTTATACTCCGCCATATGGATGGGTGTCATAAATAGGCGGAACCGGCTGGCCAGGATTCCAAATGTGTTCTCCACCACTCTTCGGGCTCTGGCCAGCTGGTAATTAAAAACCCTCTGTTCCGGGGTGAGGGTCCTCATTGGGAATGGCCGCATCAGGTGGTCCCCCAGCACAAACGCTTCATCAGCAACTAACACAAATGGGAGTCCTTCAACATTGTCCTCTGGAGCTGGCAAGTCCAAGCTGCCATTCTGGAGACGCCTGTAGAACTCTGTCTGGGCGATGACTCCACCATCGGACATCCGGCCATTCTTCCCCACGTCCACATACAAGAAGTCGTAATTAGCCGACACCACCGCCATCATCACTATACTATTGAACCCCTTGTAATTATAATAGTACAACCCCGAGTTGGGTGGTGGGATGATGTGGACGTGTTTCCCATCAATTGCCCCTCCGCAGTTAGGAAAGTCCCACCGCTGGGCAAAGTGGGAGGCCACAGTCTGCCATTCCTGTGGCGTGGAAGGAAACTGTTGAGGAAAAAACAATAAACATTACTATTTTTTCACAGAAACATGGCAAGCAGATTAGACACAAACATTATGGGGCAACCTCTAGATAGCATTTAGTAAGGGGAATTTAACAAGGCCAAAGTATAAGGTACACCTATCATATTCCCCCCCCCCCCCCCTCATGGGCCATTTCTAACATTATAGGGGGTGTGTGGAAATCTTGGACAGGTAACCCTCTTCACTTCATTGAGAGATGAATGCCTAAATAATGGGTATTACTTGGAACAGCCCCTCCTTAGTTACACTATTGGCAGCCTACTGGACAGGTAAGAAGTGTCATAATACAAAGATATAAATACACACTGTACACATTTGAGGACATTTGGACATTCTGATATTACCTGTCAAGATAATAGGATACAAAAACTTTAAACAGTACCATTTGAAAGTATACAGGCAGGCCCTTGCACTACATGCTTTGGGGAATTCATCCATAAATCTGACTAGTAAAGAGGTGGGTATAGTGTGTATGGGTTTGGCAAAGTCAGCAGATAGATGATTGAGGATAGATAGAGAATTATGATCAGCTGACTTAGCAGTTGGGAGAGGGAGGGTTACTAAAAATTATTTGGGGACACCACAAAAAAAAGCCTCTGCCACTCTGCCTAAATTTAAATCAAAAATAACATTTCCAAACATTTTAGGGGGTGTTTGGGGTAAAGCACTACTATGGAGCTGATAAAATACATTGTTAAGTGACTACATGAGGTGAATATAGGGCCAGGAGACACCATGCTGGGGAGGTTAGTGAAGGGCAAATATGTATGAAGGACCTAAAATAATAATTACATAAAAATCCAGCATGCATGAGAACAAAGGGGACATTCACAGCATATTACAATCATGGTAATTAGGGAATGAGGAAAGAAATACAATATATTATCAAACATTCAATACAATAAAATGTGATATAAAAGGATAAAAAGCTTACCTTTATATACTCCTTCTGCAGGACCTGGATGATGGCAGAACAGGTCTCTGGGATAATGATCCCCAGAGCCTGGGGGGAGATGCCTATCGAGAACTTCAAGTCCTGCAGGCTTCTCCCTGTGGCCAAATACCGCAGGGTAGCGACCAACCTCTGCTCCGGAGTGATGGCTTGCCTCATGCAGGTATCCTGCCTGCTGATATAGGGGTTCAGCGAAGCCAACAAACGGTGAAACACGGGGTCCGTCATCCTGAGAAAGTTCCTGAAATCATCAGGATTATTCTCACGGATCTCACGGAGCAAAGGCATATGAGAGAACTGGTCACGCTGAAGCAACCAATTCTTGGTCCATGAACTCCTCCCCACCCTGTTCATGGACTGGACTTGTGTCAAGGTCAGGACCCCAACACCAAGCCCCCGCACAGCACGAACTCTACGAGGAGTACGCATATGAAACATGGCTAGAAAACGGTCGGCTGCTCAGAACGAAGTAACAGAATGCACTGAAGAACAGCAAGGCCTGTGAAGAGCGACCTGAAAACCAGTAACGAACGAACAAGAATACAATGATTACCTAAAGTCACGCGGAACTTGCTGCACGCACTGAAGAGCAGATACTAACCCACAAGCACAAACTGAATGGCAGAAAACGATCTGAAAGCCACGAGTCTGAAAAAGCGCGAATCGTCTCTCACCAAACTTTTACTAACACGAGATTAGCAAAAGGAGCCCAAAGGGTGCCGCGCTTGGTTCTGAACCGGCCTTTTCTAGTCTCGTCGTACGTGGTGTACCTGACCGCGTGGTTGGCGATCGGAAATTCCGACAACTTTGTGCGACCGTGTGTAGACAAAAAATGTTTGAGCCAACATCCGTCGGAAAAAATCCTAGGATTTTGTTGTCGGAATGTCCGAACAAAGTCAGACCGTGTGTACGCCCTATAAGAGCTGTGAGATGAACGACTACCCCTGAGGAATTGTTCTCAAAGCGAAATTGAGCATCTCTATCAAGGACTGCAGCTGTGTTTTAGTACACTCCTGTGACCGGGTAAACTCCTGAATGACCGACCTAACACGAGGTAATTTGTCAGAAGATAGGTTAGGCTGCATGGTGTGTGTATCCTGGACGATGCCTGAGAAACTTATGAAATGTGTTTGGCCTTCCACTTTGTTTAAGACCTCTCTTAGCTTGTCTAGATCTACCAGGGGGTATGTCCAGGTGTTCGATGAGCAGAAAATCGTCCGGCTAATGGATAACCCTGTGACACTGGGCCTGGTGTGACAGTTTAAAGTGAGGGACTGGGCGAAAACGTCAGCTTTGCGAAGTGGCGACAAAAGAGTTCTGTGTCTGTGAGGCTCCAGTCAGAGCTGATCTGGAACTGGGAAAGTCTCACTGCTGCTTTTGGCTGAGAACGACTGATGGTAGTCATGGAAGGCAAAACCTCCATATTTGTAAGCAAGATCTGTCACTGCATGAAGGTATAAGTCCAGCTCCTCCCTCCTGCTGAGGGTGGCTGAACAAAGTATGTCTCTGAACATCCCGTAGACCAGGGCAAATTGACGTCTTTGCCCTCCAATATATCCTCCCCGATGCTGGTCAGGACAAGATGAGTGGGGAGGACGATAGGTGCAGGGCCTGGTGTACCTGCAGAAGGAGAAGCTGCCATTGGGACCATGACCAGGTCAGGGAGGGCCATGGGTGGGCTAACTTTCAAAGGTGTGACTCTGGTCTGGACGTCCGAACTGTTGCGGCTAAGGGGGAGACCAAAGAGTGCAGCTGGGCCCCGTGGATGGATTGTAGGGATGCCTGTTGGGCCCAGCTGCAGCTGGAGGCAGGAAGAGGAGCCTGAAAAGCTCTGCCTTCCTGGCCATAGCGGGAAAGGGAATATCCCTGCCACTCAGCTCAGCTATGAGTTTGGGGATGTTCCGTCCCCTGAGGGACTGCAGGCAGCCGCGCTCTGAGCCCGCTTGGGGGGTAACAGAGGGGCGGGTGTGAAGTCCTCGCTGCCAGCCTACGACATGGCTCCGACCAGAAGACAAAAGGGGGCGGGGTGCTCATATTTAAGAGGAGTCATAGCCATAGGATAGAGAGCGGAGTGGTAAAGAGAAAACTCAGAGAGGAGGAAAAAGGAGAGAAGTACAGAAAAAGGAATGATAGGCATAGACAGGAGCTGACAGAGTTCTGTTGTGCAGAACTTATGTAGAGTGCAAATTTCGAAAACTCAGAAGAGTGCGTGGTGACCAAGGTGGGTCTGGAGGTGACTGGCCAGATAACCAATAGCTCGGGTGCCTGTCTGCGGCGAGCACAAACCTGAAGACCAGAACCCCAGGGCGTACTGGGGTGAGAAGTAGAAGTCTGGTACGGCCTACGTAGGAAAATGGTGCGGTCTGTAGGGGGTGACGTGTGCTCGGCCTGCTAACACTTGCACTGCCAGCAAGCCTACTGTTAAGCGACCTTGTCTGCGAGGTGAAGGGTCACCCTTCAAAAACAGAGTGTCATGTATAGACATATATGTCAGAACTAACGCCTGGAGATCACGTCCAATGATGTATGTGAAGTAACTGTATAGTGAAAGGGTGCTGCAGAATGATGTGATAGAAAAGCCCATGAACTAGGCCCTGACTGACGCTCTAGCAGCGAGGTCCTGGTTAGGATTGAAACTTGGTCGACTGGGAACACCTGCAGTAGGGTGACATGAGTGCAACAAGATTTCTTTACTCTTTTTTTTTTTTTTGTGTCCCCCTTGTATGCGACTGGCCCTGGTGAAGATGCAAACATAGCTTTTTTTTTTGTTTTTTTTAACTTGGGAAATAACGTCCAACCTGGTACAGGATGGAACCTGAACTCGACTGACCTGAGGGGGAAAAAACAGACGAAAACAATGAGTGGCTCATATGAATGCCACTGGAGACCAGTGACCGATTAAGTGCCACTAAAAATGAAGTGAGCTGTATGAGCACCACTGAGTGTGCTTGCAGTGATTGCAAGGAGTATATACTGAGATGCATGTTTTGCAGCAATTGCAAAAATGGGTAAATGCTGAGATGCGTATTTTGCAAGGAGTTTATACTGAGATGCATGTTTTGCAGCGATTGCAAAAATGGGTAAGTGCTGAGATGCGTGTTTTGCAGCGATTGCAAGGAGTTTATACTGAGATGCATGTTTTGCAGCGATTGCAAAAATGGGTATATGCTGAGATGCATGTTTTGCAGCGATTGCAAGTGGGTAAATGGTAAGATGCGTGTATTTGTAGCAATTGCAAGGAGTTTGTACTGAGATGCAGGTTTTGCAGAGATTGCAAAATGGGTATATGCTGAGATGCGTGTTTTTTGCAGCAAATGCAAGGGGTTATAATGAGATGCATATCTTGCAGCGATTGCAAGGAGTTATGATGAGATGCGTAACTTGCAGCGATTGCAAGGAGTTATGATGAGATGCGTGTCTAGCAGCGATTGCAAGGAGTTATGATGAGATGCGTGTCTTGCAGCGATTGCAAGGAGTTATGATGAGATGCGTGTCTTGCAGCGATTGCAAGGAGTTATGATGAGATGTGTATCTTGCAGCGATTGCAAGAAAAGGTCACCTACTGATAGGTGAAAAAGAAAAAGGATAGTAGAAATTGTATATGTAGGAACGAACTGTGAAGTAGCATACGTAACAAATCTTAGATCTGTGATAGGGACTGTTACGAATTGGTGTGTGGGATACTGGTGATGCGAACCGTTGTTCCGCCGATGCGACTAGGTTTGAATTGGATTGTGATGTGTACAAATGTAAATGTGACACAAATGACATAAGTAATGAATCGTAGGTTTATATAGGAGCCGCTATGAATTGGTGTGTGGGATACCCATGATGTGAACCGTTGTGCCGCCGGAGTGACTAGGTTTGGAATGGACTGTGATGCATGTAGCTGCCGCTGCGATGCAAATTGGTCAGTAGAAATAATATGAATAACGAATTGTAGGGTATGGTATTAACCACTACGAATCAATGTTTGGGACACGACCAATGCGAACCGTTGTGCCGCCGAGGCGACTAGGCTCAAATTGGAGTGATGCGTATGGCATGAAAGTGATATGAATCAGTGAGTAGCATGACATAACAATGAATCGTTTGTAGGGTATGAGAGTGAGTGGTATGAATCAGTGCGGGATGTATCTGATGCGAACCGTTGTGCCGCTGACGTGACTAGGTACGAATCAGACTGTTGTAGGTAATGCAAGGTATCTGATATGAATCGGTAGTAGGGTAAAAGAAATTGGTTGAAAAGTATGAAGTGAATCCGTTATGAATCGGTTGCAGAGTGTATGCCACCCCTTACTCTAAAACCGAACCCATACCAACCACCCAGCCCCCCATGCTAATCAAGTGCAGAGAAGGCACCAGGTGGGTCTAATTACCACCTCAATCAGCCACAGAACCTGTGCAAACAATACATGCTCATCTCCAAATGGATGAGATGGCAACCCCATAGACTGTGAATCCTATGAGCAACGAAGCCTGTAACAAGTGAAATCGGACTGTTTGTTTTTGAAGCTTGACACTGTCAGGGTTGCTGTTACAATTTTATCTCCTTTTTTTTTTTTTTTTTGTCCAGACCCAATTCTTACAAGAGCTAATTCTCTGTTTTGACCTTTTGTTTGCCTATACATGGCGATGTACTCCTCTCCCTCATGATGATGCAGACTGTTTTGGCCTGACCTGTGAATACCTTGGTATGAACACAGCCCTCTTACTAACTCCCATTCCTGCCTTTTGATTTTTTGAATCACTTTTTAGCCTCTAGCAACTTTTTATTTATATAGCACGCATTTTTACTTCGCAGATGACACAGCGTGGATAGAGTTGGGCCAGCCGGGGCATCCAGGTCTGCGTTACATCAGGCGGACCTGGGATAGTTGACGCCGCCACTGTAGCGATTTTGGCATGGATGCACCATTACTGATATGTATGGGTAGGTTGTGCTCTCCTTGTTCATAGTCACAAAGAACCAAATGACATATATGTGATACTTGTAAATATCATTTGTACATGATGGCTTTTTGTACTTATTTTGTTTATACTCTATTATACAATAGGTTTATGATCCACAATCTATCTCTGATGAAGGGACATCCTGTCTAAGTCCCGAAACGCGTAAGCTTTCGTGGCAAGACCATTGAATATAATCTCTAATCCCGCATATACAGTATATCGTTGCATAGCTTTTTATAGATTGTATGATATTGTTTTTGTTATCTTTTTGTCACATATTCTTGTTGATGTTTTTTACGACATATATATACTTTGTTTATTGAATAAAATAAAATTTTAAATTTTAAATATGAGTTGCCGCTAAAGTCCCTTTAACCCTTTGGGGGTAACCTTCTGATATATCCTGACTTTGGGGATGTTGGCAACAATTATGATATAGTTGAATAGCACTTCTTCCTTCTTCTCTGCAAATTAGGGTAGCAAATACCCACACCCCCATGTGCTTGCTCAACTATACCATACTTATCTGTTTTTTGATTGATTACAATATAGAAACTTCGTACAATTTGGTGTTTTGTTCAGGTTCACTATTTTTTCTGGGTCTTATTGTTTTCATTGACTGTGTTACACGGAGCCAACATGTTTCAGGGCCAGAATTGGGCAACCCTTATGGCAGATTACTCTAAGAGCAATTGTGAGGGAGAAGCGGTTCAATCTGAGCTATCCTCCCTTTGCAATCAGCTTGGCAAACTAGTTTAGAAGAAATCCTCCTTATTTTGGCATAAGGAAAATTTTGAGAAGTATATTAGAGAGGACATCAACCCATACGGACTTCGCATCCAAATTTTCCCTTTGATAGATCAGGTTAGTCCCGACTTCAAAAAGAGGTGGGAGGATAATCTGCAGACATGCACTCAAAATATGATGAAGTTACTGATAGAAGAATATAGCAGTCGGATTCTGCTACTTGAGAAAGAGATAGATTTGGTGTATGTGAAGTTACAAGCATTTAAAAGTCTCCCCACCCTGAAGGAACAGGAAGATAGGATCAAGGCCAACCTAGACCAAAAAACCACTGAGATCCTGAGAAAAAAAGACAAAAAATTCTGGCGCGATAAACTAGCATTTCAGGAGGGCAAAGCCTACAAATGGCTGCAAAATAGCCATACAACCAACCCCAGAAATAAAAGTCTCACTAAAGCCACTAGGGAAAGAGGGTCAGACTCCTCCATCAATTCATCTATATCTACTTCCTCTTCCTTTCAGAACCATAACAGAAATAGGCAAAAGAAAGCCAAACGACCCCTATCCGGTGGGGACTCGAATATACAGAAGAAACTAATCACTGACCATCTTCCTTCTTCTACTCAATCTGCTTTGGGAACCTCTGGTAACTACAGCTCACGTGGTGACTCCTCAGGTAATCTTCCTGGCACTTCGGGTGAAAACTCTTCTCTATCTCAACACACTAATGGACAAACGTCTCATTCTAGTCGGAGCTCAGGGACAGCCCCCAATGACGAAACTAGCAGAAGTCGCTTTTTTCCACAGGGCCCCACCCCTCTCCCCAAAACGTAGAGACTGGACTGTCCAAAATATCAGACACTCCAGACATTAATATCATTAACTTATCTAGTCACATACTCTCCACGGAGGAGAGGAAACTACTATCTAAGGGGTTGACTTGCTGTCCTAATTCCAATCTCGACACTTTTGAGGCTATAAAAGACTTGAACTTGTTTGCGAGAAAACTATTGCTGAAAAGCATGTATTCTAAGAGGGAAGATAAATCGAAATCGTCCAATAATGAGCAGGAAAAAGAGTTGGATGTGCTGCTGTCGTTACTTGACGAACAAGATCCAGTAGAACTTATAGACTCTATTGATATAGAATCTTTACTCCAGCAACAGCTAACTAGTGAGACATCCTCCTCTCGGCCAAAAAAGTTTAAAAATAAGTCAGATAAGTTTCCCCCTCTTGGCTCCAACTCGAGTTTAATGACTTTTGTCTCGTCTGTGACAGCTGAGATTAGGAAATTAAAAATATGAAAAAAGAAAGACAACCTATCTCCCCTTGAACGTTTGGCACTTGAAAACTTAAAGAAATGCCATGATTTGACGATTAAGCCCTCCGACAAGGGGGGCAACATCGTCATCATGTCTAACAACCAATATAAGGCGATGTGTAAAAAAGTGTTAAACAATCGGGACTGGTATAAACTCATCCCCAGATCAAGTATTACGAGGTTTGAAACTCAATTCTACGCTCTTGTAGATGGAGCCTTTTCCCAAGGTATTATAGACCAAGACACCTGGGAATTCCTACGCATTAAGTTTCCAAGAACTCCAACGTTCTATTGTCTTCCCAAGGTACACAAAAATGCATCTACTCCCCCAGGAAGACCAATTGTATCGGGCAATGGCGCCCTCACTGAACACTTGAGCCTCTACGTCGATGCCCACCTTAAGCCCTTTGTTGAGAACTTGCCCTCTTTTGTACGCGATACCATCCATTTGCTACAAAGTTTAGAGGGCCTTCATGTCTCGCGTCGGGCTTTATTGGTGGCCATCGACGTAGAGGCTCTATATAGTTCTATCCCCCATCAACTAGGTTTGGCCGTAATCAGACGGGTCATTGCACAAACACATAAAGATGACGAAAGATTACGTGAATTCATCATTATGTCATTGGAGTTTATCCTCCATCACAATGTCTTTTCATTTGACGGCTCCCACTTCCTCCAGGTGCAGGGTGTGGCTATGGGGACTTCTTGTGCCCCATCCTACGCCAACCTGTACCTGGGGGAGTGGGAGAAGTCTTTTTTGTCAGACGAATCCTTATTGACAGATACACCACATATAGCGGCCTGGTTCCGTTACATCGATGACATTCTGATGTTGTGGGAAGGCTCAGAGAGGGAGCTGGAGGAATGTATTAACCGCATGCAAAAGAATTCACTAAACCTGAAATTCACTTTCACTTACAGTGAAACCAGCATTACCTTTCTTGATACGACCATTACCAAGAATGCCGATGGTAGTCTATCCAGCAGCCTCTTTCGTAAACCTACAGCGGGTAATACTATTTTACATGCCTCCAGTGCCCACCCCCAACCTCTCCTCCGATCAATCCCCTATAGCCAATATCTCAGGCTTAAGTGAAATTGCTCGGACCAAGATTCCTTCCTGCGTGAAGCATCGGCCCTCAGAGAGAGACTCCTCCTCAGAGGATATTCACACTCGATCTTGAAAAAAGCATTTAAAAGAGCTAACGGACAGAATAGACGTAAAATACTTTTTAGTCATCAAAGAAAACCAGACAATCGCGCTCCAGTGAGGATGATCATGAAGTTCAGTGATCAACACAAGTCTGTCAGATCTATTTTTGACAGATTTTGGCACATCTTATACACCGACCCGCAATTACGTCCTTTCATCTTGGCAAGACCCTCCATCACTTACCGACGCGCGAGCTCTTTAAAAGACCAACTAGTACATAGTGAATTCGTTGGTGACTTTCGTAATGACCCATGCAAAAGACTCGGGACATTCACGTGTGGGGGATGCTCGATATGTAGATATATCAATACAAACCCTAACTATATTCTTCCCAATGGCCGACGATACACCCCCGCCACTATTTCAACTGTAAAACCGAGGGGGTAGTGTACCTTCTCACATGCCAATGCCAGCGATTTTACGTTGGCAAGACCAAATTGAAATTCTCTGTACGGGCATCCAGACACATTGCTTCAATGAAAAAAGCAGACCCTGATTTCCCCTTGGGAAGACATGTTCTTAACGAACATCACAGGGTCTTCCCAAAAATACAATTTCTGCTTCTGGACAGAATCCATCCCAACCCGAGGGGCGGAGACTGGAATAAGGTCCTTCTACAGCGAGAGGCTCGCTGGATTATGGACCTTGCTGCCACCTCACCTCCGGGCCTCAATGAGCAGTTCAGTTACAGACCATTCTTAGAGGGCTTCTCATCTGGTCTTTGTGAAAAGGACTTATAGTTTCTTCTTCTAAGCCCCCTGTATATTCACTTTCCAGCTATCTCCAACCATACGTGTGTATTTTTATTTTTTGGCTGCTCTCTATTGTTTTGTTTTTTAGAAAATATAATTGTCCTGCTATTTGTCTATGCTGCCCAATCCACATATATGGTGTTTTGTAAACTGCCTCTGTACCATGTTGATGTCGGAGCATTCTTTGCCAGTTCGGTCGGTGGGTGTACGGTTGTCTCTGTTTTGGCTGGCCCCTCCCTGTCCCACCCGGCGCAGGGGGGCCCCCCGGGGCTCCTTTTGGACCTGCCCATGGGGGGCCTCTATTCTTGGCCCTCTGGCGGGCACTTCAGCCGCTATCCTGTGGCGGGCGGCCCGCCCGTCGGCCTTCTCTGCGTCGGTGGGCTGCCATTGCATGACCCCCCTCTCAGAATTTCTGTGGGGTGGGCCGTGCAGTGGCGGCTCGGGATCCTTCCCCTGCCACTGTCTCTCCCCCTACTTGGGGTGGGATGTTTTTTTTGGGGGGGCCCCTGCGGTCCCACCAGTTTTATACACAGATGAATACCCTCTCTCTTACTCTTTTGTTGTTCATTTTGCGGTAGAAATTGGAGGCTTCATGCCTCAATGGGCTAAATCAGTGTGGCTGGTAAACCACACATTAAGTATGAGAGGCCCCGGTGTGTGAATGGGTTGACACAGACCGGGCTGCACAAGTTACACAGCGTCTGTAAATATACTCCTTTATTATTAAAACTTGGTTTCAAAAGAACCGCCCCTTGATGTGTGAGTAATTTCCTTGAATCTTTATGAGAGAATGGTTACTCACTAGTTGCTAGGCAACTACTAACTTTGCCTCGCTGCTCGGTTTGTTTTGTTTTGCTTTGCTCGGTGGGCGGGGCCGCCTGTCATCTGCACGCTGTCTCCCTTTTCCTGGGTATGGGAATGTGTATTGGGCGTGGCGCTATAGTACGGCCGCTCCCTTCTTACACATCTCTATTGTGTGACTGGTGTGATGACGTTGCGCTGATTAGGCGCACGTCACACTAGACCCCGCCCCCTCAGGCTCCTTATATCCCAGCGCTGCATCGGAATGGGCTTATCACTACCGCACTTGGCGGTGACCAGCCCGGACGCCCTATAGGACAGCCCACGTCTTACCAGGACTCAGCCCTGTATCCGGATGTAAGTACTCTCTTTGGACGGCTGTAGTCCAGTTATACTGTTTGTTTTTGAAGCTTGACACTGTCAGGGTTGCTGTTACAATTTTATCTCTTTTTTTTTTGTCCACAGACCCAATTCTTACAAGAGCTAATTGTCTGGTTTGACCTTTTGTTTGCCTATACATGGCGATGTACTCCTCTCCCTCATGATGATGCAGACTGTTTTGGCCTGACCTGTGAATACCTTGGTATGAACACAGCCCTCTTACTAACTCCCATTCCTGCCTTTTGATTTTTTGAATCGCTTTTTAGCCTCTAGCAACTTTTTATTTATATAGCACGCATTTTTACTTCGCAGATGACACAGCGTGTTGTAGTATCTGCGATTTGGCCTTAGTCTGTGTGGCGGAGCCGTGGGACACGCCCCCTTGTGTCTGTGGGTTGGATCAGTGTGGATAGAGTTGGGCCAGCCGGGGCATCCAGGTCTGCGTTACATCAGGCGGACCTGGGATAGTTGACGCCGCCACTGTAGCGATTTTGGCATGGATGCTCCGTTACTGATATGTATGGGTAGGTTGTGCTCTCCTTGTTCATAGTCACAAAGAACCAAATGACATATATGTGATACTTGTAAATATCATTTGTACATGATGGCTTTTTGTACTTATTTTGTTTATACTCTATTATACAATAGGTTTATGATCCACGATCTATCTCTGATGAAGGGACATCCTGTCTAAGTCCCGAAACGCGTAAGTTTTCGTAGCAAGACCATTGAATATAATCTCTAATCCCGCATATACAGTATATCGTTGCATAGCTTTTTATAGATTGTATGATATTGTTTTTGTTATCTTTTTGTCACATATTCTTGTTGATGTTTTTTACGACATATATATATACTTTGTTTATTGAATAAAATAACAGTTGCCGCTAAAGTCCCTTTAACCCTTTGGGGGTAACCTTCTGATATATCGTGAAATCGGACAACGACTAACAGTGGCTTGGATCTACAAATGAAATGTATGTTTGTGGGTGTGATGACAAGCAAGGCTGAGGGAACATGTGAATCTACTACACCTGTGCCGAATGATGACAGGATGTGACCGACAACAACTCAGAGGCAGCTAAGAGCGAAAGGGATGTAGGATAGGAAACATAACAAATCGCAACATTGCGTATGAACGAAAACATTCAAACCCTACCTACAACAGCAAATGAGAACCGCAGATGAAGACCACGCCCGTAGAAGCTGCAAGACATGTGTAATCAGACAGGCGGACTCATGAACACGAGGTGAGCTAGGAAGAGTCAGCCCAGTGACATGTAGTATCGTGCACTGGAACTGACAAAGAGGAAGGGGAAGTGGTCAGCTTAAATACCCTCCTGGCTCCTCCCATAAATTCAGGCCAGCATACTGGCCTTCTAATATATATATATATATATATATATATATATATAATCTTTTTGTTTTCCATAATGATTTTTATTTAGGTAAAGGAGTAACACACAAATAGCTTAACCACTTCAGCACCGGAGGAATTTACCCCCTTCCTTACCAGGCCATTTTTTGCCATACGGCACTGCATCGCTTTAACTGACAATTGCGTGGTCATGTGACGCTGTACTCAAACAAAATTTACATCCCTTTTTCCCACAAATAGAGCTTTCTTTTGGTGGTTTTTGATCACCTCCTGCAGTTTTTATTTTTTGCGCTATAAACAAAAGAAGACCGAAAATTTTGAAAAAAAACACAATATCTTTTACTTTTTGCGTTAATAAAATTTCCAATTATTTAAAAAAAAAGTTTAGGCCGATATGTATTCTTCTACATATGTTTGGTAAAAAAAAATCACAATAAGCGTATATTGATTGGTTTGCACAAAAGTTATAGCATCTACAAAATAGGGGATAGATTTATGGCATTTTTAGCCCGGGTTCACACCTATGCGAATTAGATGCGGCTTACACCGCATCTAATTCGCAGGACATTTTAAAATACATTCATATGAATGCATCTGGTTCACATATGTGCGTTGCATTCGCACTGTGCATTGCACAAAAAACGTGTGCGTTTTTTGGGCATTGCGGTGCGAACTACAAGCCTATTATCTCCTATGGGAACACATCTGATTCGCAGATGCATTGCGTTCTGAACAAGGAATTTCTACTTCTCCTCACTACACCTCCCCCTCTCTCCCCCTCCTCCCTCCCCCTCTCCATGCTCTCTAATCCTGAGCAAAAACGCAATGAATCCTTTGAACAGGAGATTTTTATCTCACCAGTGAAACCTGAGCTTCAATTCGCACCGCACAAGTGTGAAACAGGGCTCACTATTATTTTTTTTTTACTAGTAATGGCGGTGATCAGTGATTTTTATCGGGACTGCGATATTTCGGTGGACAAATCGGACACTTTTGACACATTTTTGGGACCAGTGAGATTTATACAGCGATCAGTGCTATAAAAATGCACTGATTACTGTATAAGTGTCAATGGCAGGGAAAGGGTTAACACTAGGGGGAGATCAAGGGGTTGACTGTGTTCCCTAGGTGTTTTCTAACTGTGAGGGGGATAGGACTGACTAGGGGAGGAGACCAATCGGTGTTAATACTTAGTTTGAACACACAAACTGTCTCCTGAGAGAACCGGGATTTGTGTGTTTACGCACACAGATCCCAGTTCTTGCTCTGTCATGAGCGATCGTGGGTGCTGGCGATCATCGCGCCCGCCGGGCATTCACCTCGGCTCTGGGACACGCTGCGGGTGTATGCACACACCTCCTACAGTGTCTTAAAGAGCCGATGTGCAGCTACGATGGCTCGCCCAGGGGAGCCAACCTCAGTTAAACAGTAGCTTTACATTGAAAATCAATTAAAGAAAGTAGCGTAACAGATAAGGTACGATTGACCTACATAAACCTTATGGAATTGGATCTAGGTAGTTGCCACCATCCATGATGGCTGGCTGGCATCCCTAAAAGCCAGATGTTGGGAGTAAGAAGGAATTGCAATAAAAAAGAAGATTATAACACACAAGCGAAACTGATTTTGGAACGATTTCATGAAAAGGGGTACAATCTAAAAGATCTAAAGAAAACTAGAGAAACCATTGGTGAGTTAGATAGGGAACATTTGTTTCAAAAGAAAGGTAAAAAGCAGAAAGATTATGGTGTGGCTTTCTTAACTGGATATAATGGACAATATAAACTGTTTGAAAAAATAATTAGGGAACACTGGCCTCTGTCATTGGAAGACAGAGAGCTTAAAAAAGTTTTGCCCGCACAGCCCAGGTTTATTTATACGAAGCCTCCAACACTCAGGCTCAAATTGGCACACAATGTTATTAATCATCCTAAGAAGTTATTTACTTTTTTTTTTTTTTTGTATTTTCAGTTGTGGTAAATGTGTGATGTGTAAAACCTCCAAACATAGGAAAAGGAAAACTACCCACTTCAGCTCCTTTTCTGAGGGTAGGTCTTTTGAAATCAAAAAATGTATCACTTGTGGGACCACACATGTTACCTACCTCTTGTCTTGTCCCTGTGGTCTACAATACATGGGCAAGACCCTGAGAAATTAGGGGTAAGGCTTAGGGAGCATGTCAATCGTTAATCATCATCATCATGGCCTGTCCAATCATTTCAGATTGTTCCACAACAGAGATCCAGGGGGCCTCACATTCTATGGGATAGATAGGGTGGAGGAACATTGGAGAGGTTCCAATCTCAAGAGAGATCTCACAGAATGAGACCCAATGGATCCATAGGCTCCAGACATTGAGTCCCCATGGCCTTAACTTTGAATTAAATCTCAATTGTTTTTTGTCCAATTGGTAATATGATTTGAGAGTTTTTATTTTATTTTATTTTTATTCTTATTTTACTTATTCTTATTTTTATTTTCTTTCATTGTTTTTATTTTCTTTCTTTTTCAAATAATGTATATTCATTGTTTTTTATATATTGGAAATCTAATAATCTAATGTTAAGCAGTTTATGTGGAAACTGACAAGCGGTAGGCTTGCTCAGCCTGGTAGTTAGGGCCTGCATAGTGTGTAGTTAGAGCCGAGACACGGCTAGGTTTTTGTTTGGCTATTTTGTTCTGTTTGTTTTTTTGAACACTGTACAGCACCTCTATAGACTTGTAAATATCACCATTAAACACTTCACTGTTTGTCACTACTTCACTTGTTCTGGTATCTGTGCCTGAAAGCCTGCTTATCCCAGGAAGCTTTTGTACCTGCTACCTGTCCCCCAGGTTACACCAGTTATCGGGAACATTGATCCTTGTCATGTCCCTGGCAGCCCATCCACCCTACAGTTAGAACACGGTGAGGAAACACAGTAAACCCCTTGATCGCCCCCTTGTGTTAACCCCTCCCCTGCCAGTGTCATTTATACATTGATCAGTTCATTCTCATAGTACTGATCACTGTAATAATGTCACTGGTCCCCAAAAAGTGTAATTCGGGGTAAGTTTTGTCCGCTGCAATGTCGCAGTCCCGCTAAAAATTGCTGATCGCAGCCATTACCAGTGAAAACAATAGAAAAAATAAAAGTCCCTAAATCTATCCCATAGTTTGAAGACACAATAACTTTTGTGCATTAATATACGCCTATTGCAATTTTTTTTTTATCAAAAATATGTAGAGGAATATATACCAAACTGATAAATACATTTTTTTTATATATTTTTTGGGATATATATTATAGCAGAAAGTAAAAAAAAAAAAAAAAAAAAAATATATATATATATATATATATATATATATATATATATATATATATATATACACACATATATATATATATATATTTTAATTGTCGCTCTTTTTTTGTTTATAGCGCAAAAATAATGGAAATTTAACCATTTCATCTTTCAAAGTGACATTATAAGGAAATATATCTCACATATAGCATATTATAGGTCTATAGGTGAAAGGAACAATGATGGGACACAGCTGAGAGAAAAGACATTGAACGGTAAAAACAAGTAATTATTCTTATATCCTTATGTTAATTGGACCTCTAGGGACAATGTAATATTTTATTTTACTGTGACCAATGTAAGCAGTTTGGTGTATTTTACTTGTGTTAATGGATGACACCATGCAGAGAAATAACACTGGGGTTGATTTACTAAAACTGGTGAGTGCAAAACCTGGCACAGATGTGCAAAGAAAACAATCAGCTTCCAACTTCAGCTTGTTTAATTAAGCTTTGGCAAAATACCTGGAAGCTTATTGGTTTCTATGCACAGCTGCACCAGATTTTTCACTCTCCAGCTTTAGTAATTCAATTCCATTCCCAGTCTTCCCACACATTAGTTAAAGAGGATGCAATGTCCATTTTCTGCAAGCATATATTTGGAGTTATTATTGCAGTACATACTTTACATACTTTAATTCTTTAAAGCTTAAGTTTAGGTTTGTTTTGTTTGTTTTTTCTTTAATTAAATGGAATGGGAAGTGTCCTTTTGCTGGTGGCTGCTCTCTAAATTGAAGTCTTCTGTCCCTTGCCCACCGCCAGGGCAAAAACTGAAGGGTGAGTGTGTGTGTGTGTGCGTACCACTAGTACAGAAAGATACTCGCTCAGAAGCAAGGACGAGTCAGAAGCGGTGGGTCTTGTAAACTAGTGTTCGTAATGGAGAATTAACATTCGTGACGTGGCAAATTATGAAAATCTCAAAATGCAGCGCACATTCTCTTCTTCCTTAAAGGGATAATAATGAAGCTGCTTTGCTGGTAATACTGATGGAGTTCTGCCAAACGTATTTTAAAAGGCTTTTATTTTCTAGTGATATCAAGAATAATATTATTATGCTTGTTTTTTTTTTTTGGGCAAGTTACCACAACACCATTATCCCATAGTTTTTAAGATCAAAGATACAACTATATTGGGGCCCCTTGTTAATTTTACATTGTATTTTTTTAAATGTAACTGCTTACTCCCAAACTGTCATTTGAAGTAAAACACATATCCAAGTATTATTCTACACAATTTTTTTTATTGTGCATTATAAAAAGAAAACAAATACAATTAGACATGCTATCTGCCAATAGATTAATAAAGCAACCAATTTTTGGTCCAAGAAATCCTCCTCCTCCTGTTCCTGGACTGAACTTGGGTCAAAGCAATAACTCCAAGGCCAATAATAAATAACACGTTCTCTCCTCCGATTCCGCAACATGTCTGGTTGATGAACGTCCGTTCAGAGATGAACTGAAAAGCACGAACTGAAAAGCATGAAATGAAAAGCGCAAAATGAATTGTGCAAAATGAAAAGCGCGAATCAACACTCAACAAACTTCTACTAACACGAAATTAGCAGAAGGAACCCAAAGGGTGGCGCCTGACAATTGAACTTGCAAGACAAGTTCCTGGCCAACGCCCTTCAGACAAAAGTCTGACGTTTTGTCTGCGGAAAATCCAAATGTGTGTATGAGTCTTAAACCTTTTACCCTGTTCTTGTTAGAATTAGAAAGAATTTGAACCAATATCAAGCCTTCATTTCTGCCTGTATACATTCTGGGGTGATTTTCCCTTCACTTCCTGTAAGAAAGTACATCTCTTGAACAGGGGCAAAAACGATAATACATTTTAATAGAATTAGGAATAATCAGGTTTTCTGCCTTTTTTAAAACCTAAGTTTAGTGAATAAAGAAAAAAAAATTTAGCACAAGGGACATTACCTACTATCAATTTGATGTGTTTCCTCCTGCATTCATTGAAATCTTCCTCCTCCAATCCCCCCAACCACCCTCACTGCTGTAATCTTCCAGTGTGTGTGTGTGTGTGTGTGTGTGTGTGTGTGTGTGTATTAATACAATTGACTGACCTGTAACAGACATTCATCAAGAGTGCTGACTATGCCTGCCCTTTCTTTCCTTCATTCATTGAAGCAACACTATAGCTTTTATGAATGAAATGTAATCTATGAATGGAGGAGGCAGACCTTTCATTCATCTGTCTGTTTTCCATTCATAGATTGTTTTCCATTCACAAAAACTTTAGTATGGCTTCTTTGAATAGAAGAGGTGGGCGGAAAGTATGGGCATAGTCGGCACTCTTGAGGGGTGTCTGTCACAGGTCAGTCAACTCTATTAACCCCCACAGTACCAAAAGATTATGGCAACGGGGGTCAGGATCAGCAGCACAATGAACACATCAGCTTGATAGTAAGTAATGTAACTTGTACTGATTACTTTTTTTTTAATTATATTTAGGTTTTAAAACAATACAGGTAATCTGAAATGTATTTTTCTTGTTTGAGAGATTTACAATCACTTCCTGTCCTGACAGGAAGTGAATGGGGAAATCTCCGCAGAAGGTATACAGGAAGCAATAAAAGCCTGATAGAAGTTCCAAGTCTTCCTGATTCAACTAAATAAACAAACAAAAAAGGTTTAGCCAGAGTTGGGTTTAAAATTATACTATATTGTACAAAATTTAGAACATTCAAAGGGAAAGGCATTTCTGTTTTTAAAAGACATTTTTCACACAGGAAAGGGTTACCAAAATATAGATGTCAAAGAGAGCTCTTTGTAGATTAAAATTGGCATGATGCAATCTACAGTAGAGACCTGTCATGAAGTGTATGTGACCTCTATTTATTTTGTCAAATGAGCACAGGGATGGGAGGAAGGTAGTGAGTGCCTGGCCTAATGTACTAAAATGGCCAGAAATTGCCATTATTAGGAGTCTGTTCTGACATTAAGACATGATTAGAATTGTTTAGTAATTTTATGCAGATCTTGAAAATTATTTATGTTTCCTGACACTTATCTGTAAAGGTGTGCCTTCAAGGTTCAGCGCCAGCGTGAATGCTTGTTTCCAGAGCAACAATTTCTCCAGAGATTCTTTTATTTTCATCCTCAGATATGGCATAGAACTGTGATAATTTTGCTGATACACTGTATACATCATCCCACTTGTCAGGTAGATGATTCCCTTCACATCAGATGACTTATGTAATCTATTTCAACTATCCATTCCTTAGATAAAAAGCATGTTAAGAGTTACACATATTTGTATTTTTTATGCATATCACAGGGAACTGCGATAGACTGCATTATTTCATTATTACGCAAAATGCCATTTCTAAATATAGTTCTCATGACATAAGACAGCTGCTTATTGACACACATTATAATGGAGTCTGGGGTCAGTTGTAGAAATTGGATTTTTGGTTTTCTTAAATACAGACAGCAGTGGTCATTCTAGTGGACAGGATAGCATGAGGTTTTATACAAACTCTGAGAGCAGTCAACCACTAAAAAGAGGTAGCAGATGTTGGGACAGATGCCAAGGAAGCACTAGCAGCTTTAGGAATCACACTGTATTATAGCTCCTGGGAGACTGCACCTTTGTATATCTCGCAGTGCTCAGTATTTCATGCTTCTCTGCCTGTCATGATTATTTTATATATAAAGCAATCATACCAAAAAAAAGATGTAAAAAATAAAGACAGGAAATGGGTGTGAACATGTGTACTCAGTAGGCATGTGGTATGCTAAAATGGGTATTGCATTACTATTATTGTTATTATTATTATTATAATTAATAATAATAATAATAATAATATAATTGAATACTTTTAAAACTGGCAAATGACAGAGAAAAGGTGTTCATTTTTCTTTCTTTTTTTTTTTGCTTAGTAAGAGTTTATTGACCAATTTTTAAGGAGAATATTTAAAGTGAAAGAAAGGCCTAAGGATGGCTTTAGATAAGGTTATGAGAATACACTGATCATCACTGCAGCCAGTCAGCTGCTTGCACTGATAGAATGAAAATTTTTCAACATTCTCGCTCGGGAGAAGCTGATCATTAGATCAACTTTTCTCAAGCAGGAACGGCCAATTCGATCCATCTATGGGCAGCTTTAGTCTAACTAGTTTTAAAAACATTCCCTCCCATCTCCTTCCACCTAGCCGGCCTAACCTGTATAAAAAAAGATGTGAGTTCTTACCTTTTATTAGTCCACTCTGGTCTGGTTAAGTGATCCCGCAGCTCTGGTTATCCTGTCTCAGTGAGCAGCTGCTGCAGGTGGGAATGAGAGAGTGCCAGGCTTTTCTTCCACTTTAATCTTTAATTTGGTTGTTATCCATTTGTACCATTTTTTTCACCGTAAAAAAATGCACATAACATGCTTAAAGCGGAGTTACACTCAGAAGTGGAACTTACGCTCGATTGACTGCTCCCCCCTTTCAGTTCCACATTTGGCACCTTTCGGGGAGAGGGGGAGCAGATACCTGTCTTTCACAGGTATCCTGATACCACTTTCGGGAGTCCGGGTGGCAGCCTTTGACATCATCACTGGGGCTCCCTCCTCCTCTCTCCTCCTTCCCCTGCCACTGGGCCAGATGGAGAGAGGAGCGGAGCCTCACACATGCGCAGTAGGGTTCCCAGCGTGAAGCCGTAAGGCTACACTGCTGGGTTCCCTTACCCACAATGGCAGTGGCAGCACCTGACAGCTGATGGAAACATCAGCTTCGGTGCCGACATCGCTGTACTCCAGGACAGGTAAGTGTCCTATTATTAAAAGCCAGCAGCTGCAGTATGTGTACCTGCTGGCTTTTCATTTTTCGCAGTGGAGGGTGGACCTCCGCTTTAAAGCACACCTTAATTGTCACTAAACCCAGGAGCCTGCATTCACTATATCTGGTCTTCCACAGTACACAGATCATGGAAATGCAATTATTTTACTAAATATAAACTGGTAAATACCTTTTCTCATCAGCAGTTAGAGCAGTCTTGTGACATCAGTGCCTGGTTAAAGCTTGTAAGTAGGGATGAGCTGAACACCCCCTGGTTCGCTTTGCACCAGAACCTGTGAACGGACCGAAAATTCGCACGAACGTTAGAACCCCATTGACGTCTATGGGACTCGAACGTTCAAAATCAAAAGTGCTAATTTTAAAGGCTAATTTGCATGTTATTGTACTAAAAAGGGTTTGGGGGCCCTAGTCCTGCCCCAGGGGACATGTATCAATGCAAAAAAACTTTTAAAAACGGCCGTTTTTTCGGGAGCAGTGATTTTAATGATGCTTAAAGTTAAAAAAAAGTGAAATATTCTTTTAAATATCGTACCTGGGGGTTGTCTATAGTATGCCTGTAAAGTGGCGTGTGTTTCCCGTGCTTAGAACAGTCCCTGCACAAAATGTCATTTTAAAGGAAAAAAAGTCATTTAAAACTGCTTGCGACTTTAATGTAATGTCAGGTCCTGGCAAAATGGATGAAAATCAGTGAGACAAACAGCATGTCTGTGCTCCTCTTCAGAAGATTTCACCTCACTTTTTGTCCCAATGACAAATGTTTTTTGAAAATTTGGGTTTTTTTGTGAAACAAGGATTGGTGATAAAACATCAGTGGAAAGGAGAAACGTTTTTCCCCTTATTAACTCTTACAGGAGAGAATTTCCTAGGGATAGATTTCATCGCACTTCCTGTTGTCTCCTTCCATGTCAGGACCTTGGTAGGAGACCGAGTTGCTGAGAGGGCTCCCCTTGCGGCCGAGTGCAGCACAACCCTGAAGATGGCACAGGGATGTGGTGCTCACAGAAGCACGGGTTGCCTGGAAGTAGGAGCCGGTGTTGGTGGCTTAATAGAGAAAGTCCGTAGAGGCAACGTGCTTAGGGTCCAAGGAGGGGACCAATGGTAGTCCAATAGGAAAATCCGAAGCCAGGCCAGGGGGTCAAACACAGTAAGCAGTCCGGGAATCAAAGCAACAAGTCCAGGTACAGGAGACAGAGGAATGCGGAGTCCGTTTAGCCAAGCCGGGATCAGATGCAGGAAGCAGGCAGGGAAAGTCAGAAGCAAGCCGGTGGGTAAGCCAGGAGGTACAGAGGAGTCGATAACAAGCCGGGTCGGTACACAGGAAGTCAGGACAACAGGAATCACAATCACAGGAACACAGGAAGAGCTGACGATAATCCAGCAATGTGGCACTGTCAGTGGAAGGTTTAAATAGACAAGGCACAGTATCACGTCGTACGCACACCGTTCCGTTTGTGCGTTCGCACCATCGCGACGTTGCTACGCACACGCATTCGTCCGAATGTGGCGCCAGGCGTCCGCCTAGTAGAAACATTGCACACCTGTGTGCGTTGATGCGCGTTAGCGCGACCTTGCCTGTGCTGGTTTGCTAGCCTATTTCCCTGACAGTGCCCCCCCCAAGGGGCAGCCTCCGGATGCCTAAACGTGCCCATTTTTCGGGGTACCTACTGCGAAATCTCTGTATTAGGCTAGGAGCGTGTACATAACTTGCAGGCTCCCAAGAGTTCTCTTCTGCAGAATACCCCTTCCACTTGATTAGAAATTGAATTGTCCTACCTCTCCGACAACAGTCAAGGATAGATTCAACTTCAAATTCTGCTTCATCTCCAACCTGGACCGGAGGTGGGGGCACTTCTTCTCTCCCTGGAAAAGGACTAGAAACAACATGTTTAAGAAGTGACACATGAAAAACAGGATGGATCTTGTAAGATTCGGGTAAAGTGAGTTCAAAGGCTACAGGGTTGATTTCGCGTTTGATCTCGAAAGGACCCAGGAACTTGGGTCCCAATTTCCGAGATGGGCATGGTAGCTTGAGATTTATAGATGAGAGCCAGACCTTGTCCCCTATCTTAAAGGTAGGGTTTGCTCTTCTCTTCCTATCGTATTGCTTCTTATATTCTTCTTGGGCCTTCTTTATGGTATCCTGGAGTGTCTGATAATTAGTATGGATGAAATCCACTCTGTCCTGAACCGCCGGGACTGAAGATTCCGGAATGACATTGGGTAAGAATGAGGGGTGGAAGCCGTAATTCGCCCAGAAGGGTGATTGGTTGGTAGAAGTGTGTATTGAGTTATTATAAGCAAATTCTGCACAAGGTAATAGTTGAATCCAGTCGTCTTGAGAAAAAGAACAGAAGCACCGCAGATACTGTTCCAGCGTTTGGTTGGTCCTTTCGGTCTGACCGTTACTCTGTGGGTGGTAAGCTGTGGACAAACACATTTCAATAGACAGTAATTTGCAGAGGTCTCTCCAAAACCTAGAAGTAAATTGTACCCCACTATCTGATACGATGTTATTTGGTAATCCGTGTAGTCGAACAATTTCCTTAATAAAGATTTTTGCTGTATCCAAGGCAGAGGGAGTACCTTTCATAGGCAAAAAATGCGCCATTTTGGACAGGCGGTCTACTACCACCAAGATGGTAGTAAATTCTTCTGAGGGAGGCAAATCCACGATAAAGTCCATGGAAATCTTCTTCCATGGTTGTTCTGGGACTGGCAATGGTCTTAACAAGCCCCAAGACCTGGTGTTGGATCCTTTGTTCCGTTGGCAGATGATACAGGAGCTGACGTAGGTTTTACAATCAAGTTTCAAAGTGGGCCACCATAGGGACCGCTGAACTAGCTCAGTTGTTTTTCGGACCCCAAAATGACCAGCTAGCTGATGGTCATGAAAGGTCTTCAATACTTGTAATCTGGCTTGCTGGGGAACGAAAATTTTATCTTGGTGCCATAGGAGTCCCTCTTGGCTTCTCAGGGAAGAGACTTCCGCTTCAGTACACTGACTAGAGGCCTGCTCAATAGAGGATCTTAGGTCGGGTTGGATCAGTAGAAAGTTTTAGGGAGACAAAATCGTACTAGGTGCAATCTCTTCGGGAGTGTCCGGAAACATCCGGGATAAGGAGTCCACCTTTCCATTCTTCGACCCTGCGCGATAGGTTAAGTGAAAATTAAACCGAGAGAAAAATAGAGCCCATCGAGCCTGTCGGGGTCTAAGGCGTTTGGCCGTACGGAGATATTCCAAGTTCTTGTGGTCCGTAAAAATCAGGATGGGATGAGTGGCACCTTCCAGGAGATACCTCCATTCCTCGAGAGCTGTCTTGATTGCCAAAAGTTCCCGATCCCCCACATCGTAATTCCTCTCTGGAGGGCTCATTTTCAGTGAGGAAAAGGCCACGGGATGCAGCAATGCTTTGGGACCCTGACGCTGGGATAGAATCGCCCCTGTGGCAACTTCTGAGGCGTCGACCTCCAGGACGTAGGGTAGAGCAGGGTCAGGGTGTTGCAGAATTGGGGCAGAAGTGAAGAAGGTCTTAAGCAGATCGAAGGCGGACTGTGCCACTGCTGACCACTGAAACTTGGTATGTTGGCGGGTTGTCTGAGTAATAGGTGCTACAATGGTGGAGAAATTCTTTATAAATCTTCTGCAGAAGTTGGCGAAGCCAATGAACCTCTGTACACCCTTCCTGTCAGAAGGGGCTGGCCAATCAAGGATGGACTTTACTTTTTGAGGATCCATGGCGATTCCACCTGTGGTGATGATAAGACCCAAGAATTGAATTGAAGTTTTTTCGAAATCGCACTTTTCAGATTTGACGAATAACCCATGGGTTCTGAGGATGCACAGTACCTTCTTCACGTGTATTCTATGGAGTTCCAGAGTGGCAGAAAAAATAAGAATGTCGTCAAGGTAGACAACAACAAAATGATCTAAATGTTCCCGGAAGATGTCATTTATGAAATGCTGAAAGGTCGCCGGGGCATTGCACAACCCAAACGGCATGACTAGGTACTCAAAATGTCCAAATCTTGTTCTGAAAGCCGTTTTCCACTCGTCCCCCTCTCGGATCCGGACGAGATTATAGGCACCACGGAGATCGAGTTTGGTAAAGATGTGTGCTGTGCGGAACCTTTGAAAAAGCTCAGGGATGAGCGGGAGTGGGTAGCGGTTCTTAAGGGTAATTTTGTTTAACTCCCTGTAGTCCACACATGGTCTCAGTGTCTTATCCTTCTTCTCAACGAAGAAAATTCCGGCACCGGCAGGGGAAGAAGAAGGACGGATAAAACCTTTTTCAAGATTTTCATCAATATATTGTCTCAAGGTCTCAAGCTCAGTCTCGGAGAGGGGGAATATACGACCAAAGGGAATAGTAGCTCCTGGTAGTAACTCGATGGGGCAGTCGTAAGGACGGTGTGGCGGTAAGGTGTCTGCTTTCTTTTTATCGAAGACATCAAGAAATTCCAAGTAAGCTGCTGGTACATTAGGATCCGGACTCGGTGTGGATTGTACAGTCAGGCAACTGGAAAAGTCCTGGAATTTGGGGGTCAAACAATGTTGTTGGCAATAGGGAGATGTAAGGAGTACCTCCTTCTTGGACCAATCAATCTGAGGATTGTGTGCTTGTAGCCATGGGATTCCTAGGATGACCGGGAACATAGGGGAACTTAAGACATCAAATCTGAGAAATTCCTGATGACCGGAATTGGTAGTGGTAAGGATAGGTACGGTTTCCTGGGTGACATGACCCGAGCTTGGCAAGGAGCCGTCAGCCAGATGGACTGTTAGTCTCTGTTCCTTATAGTTCAGCGGAATAGCTAGATCTTTAGCCAAGGCCAAGTCCAAGAAACAACTACACGCCCCGGAATCCAGTATTGCTTGGAGGTGGATCTCCTTACCTGCCACTAGCAATGTAACAGGAAGTGAGATATGGGCAGAGGAAGACCTGGATACTTGAAGGTGAGTACGGAGGGTCGTTTTTTGTGGTCTTATGGGGCAGTAATCTATGAAATTTCCTGATTCCCCGCAGTAGAAGCAAAGTCTTGCCTGCCGGCGATAAAGTCTCACCCCAGGAGTTAATGCTGGACGGAACATGCCGACTTGTAAGGGAGCTGATGCAGACTGAACTCGGGGCAGGTTCCGAGTGGAGCAAAAGGCCTGATCACGTTCACCCTGACGTTCCCGTAAACGTCTGTCAAGTTGAATAGTTAACTGGATGAGATCTTCAAGTGTGGCCGGAACCTGTAACCTGGCTAACTCATCCTTGAGGGCCTCTGATAACTCCATTCGATATTGGTATTTTAATGCTGCCTCATTCCAACCAGAATCTATGGACCATGTGCGGAACTCCACTGTATAGTCCTCCGCAGGGCGCTGACCCTGACGGAGGGAATGTAGAGTTGCTTCGGCAGTGGCTACCCATAGGGGATCATCATATAACCGAGCCATGACTTCAAAGAACTGGTCCATAGTGTTGATGGAGGGGCTGCTTTGTTCCAACAGGCCATGGGCCCAGGTCTGCGGCTCACCACGCAATAGGGAGATAGTGAACCCCACCTTGACTGTTTCACTGAAAAAAGTCTGTGGTTGCAAGTCGAAGTATAAGTAGCAGGAGTTTTTAAAGGACCTAAATTTTCTTCGATCGCCACGGAAACATTCTGGCGTTGGGACACGCGGTTCTGAAGAGACCATGATCCCAGCAGTTGCCGCTGGAGGTGGACCTTGAACCGAGGAGGAGGATGACTCGGGTAGGTGCTGCAAACGTTCCTCCAAACGGGAGTATTCCTCCTGAAGCTGCTGAAGGACTGGGGTAAAGGCCGTGATTTGCTGAAGAATGGCCTCCATCGTGGAGTCACCTCCGTCGGTCTCTGACATGGCTGGATTATACTGTCAGGACCTTGGTAGGAGACCGAGTTGCTGAGAGGGCTCCCCTTGCGGCCGAGTGCAGCACAACCCTGAAGATGGCACAGGGATGTGGTGCTCACAGAAACACGGGTTGCCTGGAAGTAGGAGCCGGTGTTGGTGGCTTAATAGAGAAAGTCCGTAGAGGCAACGTACTTAGGGTCCAAGGAGGGGACCAATGGTAGTCCAATAGGAAAATCCGAAGCCAGGCCAGGGGGTCAAACACAGTAAGCAGTCCGGGAATCAAAGCAACAAGTCCAGGTACAGGAGACAGAGGAATGCGGAGTCCGTTTAGCCAAGCCGGGATCAGATGCAGGAAGCAGGCAGGGAAAGTCAGAAGCAAGCCAGTGGGTAAGCCAGGAGGTACAGAGGAGTCGATAACAAGCCGGGTCGGTACACAGGAAGTCAGGACAACAGGAATCACAATCACAGGAACACAGGAAGAGCTGACGATAATCCAGCAATGTGGCACTGTCAGTGGAAGGTTTAAATAGACAAGGCACAGTATCACGTCGTACGCACACCGTTCCGTTCGTGCGTTCGCACCATCGCGACGTTGCTACGCACGCGCATTCGTCCGAATGTGGCGCCAGGCGTCCGCCTAGTAGAAACATTGCACACCCGTGTGCATTGATGCGCGTTAGCGCGACCTTGCCTGTGCTGGTTTGCTAGCCTATTTCCCTGACATTCCATTTGCAAGTAGGAGTCGTTTGTAAGTTGGATGTTTGAAAGTAGGGGCCTGCCCTATATACTCAGCAGAAATTTGGGCCTTAGGTGTTGTTGTGGCCACAACACTGTAAGCCCTCACAGGGCCCTGCTGTGAAATATTAGATCAAGAATTGTAATTACATGCCCCTGTTGAACAGGGGCAGAAAAATTGGGCCTTTGGTGGTGGTGGTGCTAGTGCCACAACACTGTAAGTCCTCACTCGCTCTTGGTGGGCGCAGAAACGGACCCTGTTGTGAAATATTAGATCAAGAATTGTAATTACATGCCCCTGTTGAACAGGGGCTGAAAAATTGGGCCTTAGGCACTGGTGCTGGTGCCACAGCACTGCAACCCCTCACAGATACTCTAGTTGGAACGCAGAAACGAGCCCTGCTGCAAAGTATTGCATCAAAAATTGTAATTACATGCCCATGTTAAACAGGGGCTGAAAAATTGGGCCTTAGGCACTGGTGCTGGTGCCAAAACACTGCAACCCCTCACAGATACTCTAGTTGGAACGCAGAAACGAGCCCTGCTGCAAAGTATTGCATCAAAAATTGTAATTACATGCCCCTGTTAAACAGGAGCTGAAAAATTGGGCCTTAGGCACTGGTGGTGGCGCCCAGAACCAAAAATGTTCTTACAAGCTATCAGCGTGATCATTGAGGAGAAACAGGATAATTACTCAGGATAGTCACTCAGCATCAGCATAGGCAGTCTTTGAAGGGATCTGAAATTTAAAAAAAAATTATTCGGTTACATCACCATCAGGTGAATGGTAGCTGGTGGTGATCCAAGACTGATTCATTTTTATGAAGGTCAGTAGATTGACCGAGTCGGTGGACAGATGCACCCTGTGATCGGATACAAAGCCTCCAGCAGCACTGAATGTGCGTTCCGAAAGAACGCTGGATGCAGGACAGGCCAGTAGCTCAATTGCATACTGTGCAAGCTCTGGCCAGTGATCCATCCTCAAGACCCAGTAACCCAGAGGATTTTCGGTGGGAAAGGTGTCCAAGTCAGATCTTGCCCCTAGGTATTCCCGCACCATGTAAAATAGACGCTGGCGATGGTTGCTGGAACTGATCATACCTTGGGGCTGCGGACTAAAAAATTGTATGAACACATCGGTCAGACGGCCACCTTCTCCACCGCTCCTTCTTTGACTGACCGAAGCCTCAGCAACATGTTGTCCAGAAACAGGAGTTTGTAACCTCCCAGTCTCTGGGAACGCGTTGCACAGACCTTTCTGCAAGGCCTCCCGAAGATGTTTCATCCTCTGCTCCCTCTGCGATGGCAAGATAAGGTCCACAACCTTACCCTTGTAACGTGGATCAAGGAGGGTTGCCAGCCAGTACTGGTCCTTCTCCTTGATACCACGAATACAAGGATCCTTACGCAGGCTTTGCAGGATCAGGGAGGCCATGCAGCGTAGGTTTGCTGAGGCATTCGGTCCGGAGTCCTCTGGGTCACTAAGGACAACATGGTCCGCAGCCACCTCCTCCCAGCCACGTACAAGTCCATGTGTTTCTTGGGACTGATCCCTTAAAGACTGCTGCTGATGCTGAGTGCCAGGCTCCACCTCCATACTGACACAATCCTCCTCCTCCTCCTCCTCATCCTCATCCTCTTCCTGTGTGATCGGCGGGCACGCAGGAACACTGTCTAGATAAAGGGAGCCTTGAGAGCCAAGGAAGTCCTCCTCTTCCTGCCTCTGTTTTGCCTCAAGCACCCTGTCCATTATTCCACGCAGCGTGCGCTCCAACAGGTGGACAAGGGGGATAGTGTCACTGATGCATGCACTGTCACTGCTCACCATCCTCGTGGCCTCCTCAAATGGTGACAGGACAGTGCATGCATCCCTGATCATGGCCCACTGACGTGGGGAAAAAAAAACAAGCTCCCCTGACCCTGTCCTGGTGCCATAGTTGCACAGGTACTCATTCATAGCCCTCTGCTGCGTGTGCAGCCACTGCAGCATGGCCAACGTTGAGTTCCACCTGGTGGGCATGTCACAGATTAGGCGGTTCTTGGGCAGGTTAAACTCCTTTTGGAGGTCTGCCAGCCAAGCACTGGCATTATATAACCAGCGGAAATGCACACAGACTTTCCTGGCCTGCCTCAGGACATCCTGTAAGCCCGGGTACCTGCCCAAGAACCGCTGCACCACCAAGTTAAGGACGTGAGCCAAACAGGGCACATGGGTCATTTGTCTCTGTCGGAGGGAAGAGAGGAGGTTGGTGCCATTGTCGCAAACCACCATTCCTGCCTTAAGTTGGCGTGGCATCAACCACCTCTGAACCTGCCCCTGCAGAGCTGACAGAACCTCTGCCCCAGTGTGGCTCCTGTCCCCCAAGCACACCAGCTCAAGCACCGCATGGCATCTTTTGGCCTGCATACTTGCGTAGCCCCTTGAACGGCTACGTACGGAGCACCGCTGGTTCTGAGGACAAAGCACAGGAAGAGGCCATGGAGGAAGAAGAAGAGGAGGGGGTGGTGGAGAGAGGTGTGTCACAATCATTAGTAGTGGTATTTTGGAGGCGTAGTGGCGGAACAACCTCCAACACTACTGCACCTTGTCCTGCATCCTTCCCAGCTGCCAGCAGAGTCACCCAATGCACAGTGAAACTTAGGTAACGTCCCTGTCCATGCCTGCTGGACCATGAGTCAGCGCTAATATGCACCTTACCGCTGACCGCCCTGTCCAGCGAGGCCAAGACATTGCCTTCCACATGCCGGTAGAGAGCCGGAATCGCCTTCCGTGAGAAAAAGTGGCGTTTAGGTACCTGCCACTGAGGAACCGCATATTCCACAAACTCACGGAAGGGGGCAGAGTCTACCAACTGAAAAGGCAGCAGTTGAAGTGCTAGCAATTTTGCCAAGCTAGCATAGCAAAGCAAAGAGGAGAGGTCCTCTTTGTTCTTTGGTGTGGGTCTTTTAGATACGCTTGCCAATGAACTGCATGGCAGGTCAACATATGTCTGGACAAGCATGTGGTGCCCAAGCGGGAGATGTTTTGGCCACGCAAGATACGCTTGAGACATATGTTGCAAATAGCAGTGGTGCGATCTGATGCACTTTTCTCAAAAAAGGCCCATACCAAAGAACTTTTGGAATAATGCACAGAGACAGCAGTGCCCTGCATATGCGGAGCTTTGGGGTGTGATGCAGTCAGTGTGCTGCCCTTAGGCTGGCCCCTGGAGGGCATCCTGCCTCGTTTGTGATGTGCCTCCTGCTCCTCCTCCTCTCTCCTCTCAGGCACCCACGTTGAGTCAGTGACTTCATCATCCCCTCCCTCCTCATCACTGGAGCAAACCTGGCAGCATGCTGCAGCAGGGGGAGCATGGCTGCCAGATTGCTGTCCTTCTTGGGCACCCCCTCTGTCCGTGCTCACGTTACTGCCTTCATCTAGCTCAGTATCATCATCAGAGCCTTCTAAACGCTGTGCATCCTCCTGGAGCATGTACCCAACACTGTGGTCAAACAGTTCGAGGGACTCCTCAGGAGAACATGGTGGGGCTAGGGAAGGAGTTACTGATGCCATTGAGCCAAGGGAAGAGGCCTTGTTGGCAGCTGCTTTGCCAGACAAAGTACCCTGAGCATGGGTGAGAGAGGATGAGGAGGATGAGGACGGCTTGGTCATCCACTCGACCAAGTCTTCCGCATGTTGCGGCTCAACATGGCCAGCTGCCGAAAAAAAGGCTAAGCATGTCCCACGGCCATGTGCTGATGAGGATGCACCGTCCCTACGACCAGCACTGCTGCCTCTAGACACAGAGCCTGCTTGCCCTCTTTTATTGGCTTGTGTCTGCCTCTCCTTGTTGGCCTTCCTGACATACTAATGGCCTGTAGCTGCGCTAAGCTGGGATATATATATATATATATATATATATATATATATATATATATATATATACACCGATACTGCAGCTAGCAAAATCAACTGCCTGCCTGTAGTATGAGATCACCACCAACCTTCTACAGGTATCTTTAGCTGAAAACTGTGCAGAGCTCACAAAAAACTAACTTGTAGCTTATTTAGCTGGCTGCGGTAGTGATAGGATCAGGAAAACACCACCAACCTTCTACAGGTAGCTTTAGGTGAAAACTGTGCAGAGCTCGCAAAAAACTAACTTGTAGCTTATTTAGCTGCCTGCGGTAGTGATAGGATCAGGAAAACACCACCAACCTTTGACAGGTAGCTTTAGGTGAACACTGTGCAGAGCTTGCAAAAAACTAACTTGTAGCTTATTTAGCTGCATGCGGTAGTGATAGGATCAGGAAAACACCACCAACCTTCAACAGGTAGCTTTAGGTGAACACTGTGCAGAGCTCGCAAAAAACTAACTTGTAGCTTATTTAGCTGCCTACGGTAGTGATAGGATCAGGAAAACACCACCAACCTTCTACAGGCAGCTTTAGCTGAACACTGTGCAGAGCTCGCACTACACTAATTTGTAGTTTTAGCTGAACACTGTGAGGAGGACGCACTACACTAACTTGTAGTTTTAGCTGAACACTGTGAGGAGGATGCACTACACTAATTTGTAGCTTTAGCTGAACACTGTGCAGAGGTCGCACTACACTAACTTGTAGTTTTAGCTGAACACTGTGAGGAGGACGCACTACACTAACTTGTAGCTTTAGCTGAACACTGTGCAGGGGTTGCACTACACTAACTTGTAGTTTTAGCTGAACACTGTGAGGAGGATGCACTACACTAACTTGTAGCTTTAGCTGAACACTGTGCAGAGGTCGCACTACACTAACTTGTAGTTTTAGCTGAACACTGTGAGGAGGACGCACTACACTAACTTGTAGCTTTAGCTGAACACTTTGCAGAGGTCGCACTACACTAACTTGCAGTTTTAGCTGAACACTGTGAGGAGGACGCACTACACTAACGTGTAGCTTTAGCTGAACACTGTGCAGGGGTTGCACTACACTAACTTGTAGTTTTAGCTGAACACTGTGCAGAGGTCACACTAAACTAACTTGTAGCTTTAACTGAACACTGTGAGGAGGACACACTACACTAACTTTAAATAGTCTAGCTGCCTGACTGTGGTACTAATAGGATCAAAAGAACACCAGCAATTTCCTTCAGGTAGCTGTAAATACTGTAGCAAGACAAGCCTACCTGTCAGTAGGAAGACAACAGGAATGAAACTAGCTAAACTGAATACAGTGTGTATATATATATATATATATATAATATATATATATATATATATATATATATATATATATATATATATATATATAAAACCTGGGATGCATATATATACACAATACACTGTAAGTGCAGCTAACTCACTGACTGTCCTGCCTAATCTAGCTAACTCAAATGAAATGACACTGTCTCTCTGTCTATCTAAGCACGCTGGAACACACTACACAGGGCTGCCGTGCAGGTGGCCTTATATAGTGTGGGGCGTGTTCTAAACCCCCTGAGCCATAATTGGCCAAAGCCACCCTGGCTTTGGCCAATTACAGCTCTCTCTACTGACGGCGCTGTGATTAGCCAAGCATGCGGGTCATAGTGCATGCTTGGCCAATCATCAGCCAGCAATGCACTGCGATGCTGCAGTGAATTATGGGCCGTGACACGCCACATGAATTTGGCGCGAACAGCCCATAACGTTCGCAATTCGGCGAACGATCGAACAGCCGATGTTCGAGTCGAACATGGGTTCGACTCGAACGCGAAGCTCATCCCTACTTGTAAGATGCGTTTTTGTAATGCCCTGTCTATCCTATCAGGATGCAGGACCCCTGATCCTCTGTCTGGAGAGGGCTGATCACATGCACTCTCCTAACAAAAGAAGCAATACTCACCAAACTGAGCATGTGCAGCCTGACTCCAGGACTCTGTCTTATCCAGACATGTTTTGGGGGGCAATGCAAAAAGAGGAGGCTATGTGCATACAGGATCAAACAGCCTTTTTACGCAATGCAGAGAATTAACCCCTTAGGTTCCAAAGTGAGTATAACAAGCATGCTTTACTGCATATACAGACTGATTTTACTGTTGTGTGTTTAGTAACACTTTAGGGCTAAACTTGTATTTTTTTTCACTTTGGATTGATTAAAGGAGGATTATAACCCCTGTTATTTTTTGCCATCTGTGTCCCATTGGGGAGATTTCCCTTCACTTCCTGTCCCATAACCAAAACAGTAAGTGAGAGAAAATATCTTTAAAGTGAGGGAACACGTGGTTGCCACTAACATTATCAGAACTAGCATCCCCATTGGATAATTTCCCCTCTAATGCTGTTTGGGGTTACCCCAAAATTTGGCATTTTTTACTCTCACTTTTGGTGATATGGGTAAACATGATAAATAGAGATGGTGAATCTCCCTAACATGGACACAGTGAGTGATTAAAACCCTTACAGACATTCTAATTCTTCTTCACTCTACAAAAAAAAAAAAAAAATGTCTTTAGGTATTCTTAAACCACTTGTCAACCAGCAGTTGAACTTTTACTGTTGGCCAGAAGTAAAAGACAAAATCTTTGGCAGTGAGCCTGCTGACAAACTTGTGCTGTGTCCAACCACAGGGCGAGCAGCAGTGGGGCACGTACACCTGTGAACCTGAAATGATTTTGTCTGTTGATGGCTGTGACCAACCAAAGCACAGAAATCAGTGTGTTAGTAAACACAGAACACAGATCTGGCTGGCTCTTCTGCCTGATCTCAATGACCATGCAGAGCTGAAATCGAGGAGAAAAGCCAGCCAGTCTGTAAGTAAAATCAGCACACATACACTTGCTAGGCACACAGTTAACCCCCTTGATTGCCCTCCTGACCCCCCCCCCCCGTCACCTAGCCAGTGTCATTAGTACAGTGACAGTGTACAGCATTATCACTGATCACTGTATTAGTGTCAGTAGTAACATTAGATATTGTCAGTTAGTGTACCTCCCAGCCAGTATCAGTTAGCGCCAGTCCCTGATTGCCTGCCACACTATCATAGTCACACTATAAGTCGCTGATCACCACCATTACTAGTATACTGTCTGTCCAGATCAGTTTCCTGGTGACAGTCAGAAGTATAGTGTCCCCAAAAACACAGTGTTAACTGGATGAGTCCCAATCACTGCCAACACATGTGTTTTTTTCCCCACGTCCCCCAACAAGTGCAGTGTCAATATAATATAATCATCAGGCCTGATCTGTGCTAGCACTAGCAGTTATTTTATTTCTAGTGTGCAAGCAGTCCCTGACTGCTAGCCAGGAGCTTTTTTTTCAAAAGTCACCAATAGGTACCTGTAAAGTTAGTACCCAAAATGTCCAAAAAAGGTACATTAGTGAGGAGACATACAGGATTCTGAGTATGACAGATGAGGGGGAAGGGGAGGCCTCACTGTCAGAATCATGCTCAGACTGTGAACCTGTAGAAAGCAGCGGCACCCTGACAGCTAGCTCAGACAGTGGAGAGCAGGTCCCTTCTAGAATCAGGCATACCTGGCCCCATGTTGCTGAGCTGCTAGAAACACATGACTATGCTAGATGCAGGCATGTACTGGCCATCGGGACTACCAGGAGTTTCCCGGTGGGCCGATGGCTCAGTGGGCCAGTTTGCGCTGTGTGTCTCTCCCTCTGAAGTCCGGGTCTCCTGTGTGTCATAATGAAAAGCAGGCAGAGCCAGCTCGAGCAGCAGCGCTTCCACCTCTAAACCTGCCCGGGTGCAAAATACATCTCCAACCTGTAATGTATGGAGGAGGGCACACAACACTTAGATGCAGGGCTGGATGATGATATTTCAGTGTCCCGTTCCCGACCATCAAAGTGAGGGGGGAGGGGAGTTATTTGCATCTCATCTGTGTTAGCCAATAATGCTTTGTTCGTGCTGCAGCCCCTCCCTCTTCCCCTCCCACCCACCACATTTTGACTTCAGTGTTCCAGGAAGAAGAAGCCAAAATCAGTCCTCAGCGTGCTAACTCCCATGTGAGTTTTTTTCTTTATGTTTACTTCAGGGAGGGGGAGAAGGAGGTTCGGCAGCAGCAAGGACGGCCACGTGTTCATACTTTTAGTGCAGGTGACGGAGGAAGAGGGGAACAGGACCAGTATTCTCTTATCTATTCACATTGTCATGTATTTACTCTGGCTCTGTATACCACCTAACCTGGCTCTGTATACCACCAAACCTGGCTCTGTATACCACCTAACCTGGCACTATATACCACCTAACCTGGTTCAGTATACCACCTAACCTAGCACTATATACCACCTAACCTGGCACTGTATACCACCTAACCTGGCTCTGTATACCACCTAACCTGGCTCTGTTTACCACCTAACCTGGCTCTGTATACCACCTAACCTGGCACTATATACCACTAACCTGGTTCTGTATACCACCTAACCTAGCACTATATACCACCTAACCTGGCACTGTATACCACCTAACCTGGCTCTGTATACAACCTAACCTGGCTCTATATAACACCTAACCTGGCCAGTGAGGCAGTAGCAATGTTCCTGCATGACGTTAGCCTTCCCACTTCACTTGTTTTTGTGCTTGTTTGCAAAATTAAAGTGGGCCAGTATGGATGAAGTCCAGGGCCAAATTTTTGTCCCAGTCCATCCCTGCTTAGATGCAGCAGGGCGCAAGTCTTAGCACTGCACTACTTTTTGGTGATCTGGTAAGCACCAGCAGCATAGTACATCCTGGCCTTTTAGACATCAAAACTATAGTATTTCATTTTTTTCATGGTATTTCATGGTATAGTATTTCATGGTATTATATGGCGAGCATTAGCAGTGCAGTACAAGCTGGTGAGGTGGCTAGAACAAGTAGTGTAATGAAACCACAGCCACCAATAATTCGAGTACAAGCACATAGAGCCCAGAGGAGCTTTCCAGAGATGCTTGCAAATTCTTATTGGCTACCCCCAGATTCAGCAGCACCCATTATTCCCCCATTTACAGTTAAGTCCAGGTTCAGGAAGAAATAGCCAACTTAATAACTCCCTTTGACTTTTCTGAGCTGTTTTTCACCGAAGATCTCTATAATTTATTGGTTAACCAAAGTAATCTGTATGCCCCACTGTACATTGCCACCAACCTAAATTCATACTATGCCAGGCCATTCAACTGGAAAACTATCACTGTTTCCAAATGTAAAACTTTTTTGGGCCTAACCCTTAACATGGGCACTACAAAAAAGAATGCATTGTAGTCATATTGGTCCACAGACCCGATTCATCACATGTCTGTGTTTTCCCTGCTGCAATGGCAAGGAAAACGTATGAAATAATCATGCATTTTATGCATTGGGGAATGCTTGCAGAATGAAGAACTACTAGCAGTAAAATGTAAGGACAAACGTGATGTACTCAGCCTGTCTTCCATTTATGCAGACACAATGGTCCAAATTCCCATGGAGACTATAATCTAAATATGGGAATTGTAGAGTTCAACCAAATGATGAAGTTGTATTTATCCTCCCACAGAGCTAGAAACTGATACAAAAAAGTAGATAATAAAAAAGTGTGGCGCTACCTCATAAATTAATTTAAACAATGAAAATGTGTATAGTTGCCTCTCGTGAACCTTTCAAACAAACAAACAAATATGCAATGATTAAGTGACAATAAATTCCTAATAAATCTTCACAAAGAAAAAGGAAGTCCAATCACTGTGGTTCAAAAGAAAAAAAAAATGTTGTCTTTCAAGTGATGCTCCACCACAAATCATGCGTGAGAAATGCACATTCACCAAAGCTGAAAATAATAAGAATCTTGGAGCAATGATGGGTTCCTTGCAGCCAGCAGCATAGGTGAAGATGGTTCCCTTTGTCTTTGGCAATAGCTAGACAGTAATACTCCAAGAAAACATATGGAGGATAATAGCGCAACAAGCTTTTCAAAGTGGATATAAACAGGTAAATGTAAAAATGCCCACTTACATTTAATTGTGCTGAATGTTCAACATGTAAAGCTTAGCTTAGGGGATGGAAACCAGGACTGGATATGATGTCAGTAAAAGAGGGACACACAGCCTCTATGCATTTCCTGTTACACACATCATCAGGAAGCATTTCCTGTTACACACATCATCAGGAAGCTTCATGCGCTATGATCCTCCATATGTTTTCTTGGAGTATTACTGTCTAGCTATTGCCAAAAACAAAGGGGACCATCTTCACCTATGCTGCTAGCTGCAAGGAACCCACCATTGCTCCAAGGTTCTTATAATTTTTAACTTTGCTGAGTGTGCCTTTCTCACGCATGATTTGTGGTGGAGCATCACTTGAAGGACACCATTTATTGTTTTTTCTTTTGAACCACGGTGATTGAACTTCTTTTTTCTTTGTGAAGATCTATTAGGAATTTATTGTCACCTTATCATCGCATATTTGTTTGTTTGAAAGGTTCATGAGAGGTGACTATATACATTTTCATTGTTTAACCACTTCCCGCCCGGCCCATAGCAGATGACTTTACCACATGATCATCACGATGTCAATAGGAAGAGCTGTTGATCGGCTTTTCCTCACTCACGTCTGACAGACGCGAGTAGAGGAGAGCAGATCGGCGGCTCTAGTGACAGGGGGGTCTGCGCTGATTGTTTATCAGAGCAGCCCCCCCTCAGATGACCCCACTGGACCACCAGGGATCGCCACTAGGACCACCAGGGAAGGGGGCAACATGTGGATGGCCAGGTATGTACCCCATGGCCATCCACATGTGCCCAGTCAGTGCCCAATCTGTGCCAATCAGTGCCCACAAATGGGCACTGATTGGCACCATTATATTGCAGTGATGCCCAACAATGCCACCCTTAGGGGCATCAGTGCCACCCATCAGTGTCCATCGGTGCCACCTGTCAGTGCCCATCCGTTCCCATCAGTGCCCACCTATCAGTGCCCATCAGTGCCCATCCATGCTACCCATCAGTGCCACCCATAAGTACCCATCAGTGCCACCCATAAGTACCCATGAATGCCACCTATCAGTGCCCATCAGTGCCGACTATGAGTGCCCATCGGTGCCACCTATGAGTGCCCATCAGTGCTGCATACCAGTGCCACCTATCAGTACCCATCAGTGCCCATCAGTGCCCATCATCAGTGCCCGGCTGTGCCACCTCATCAGTGCCACCTCATTGGTGCCACCTCATCGGTGCCCATCAGTGCCGCCGTATCAGTGCCCATCAGTGCAGCCGTATCAGTGCCGTCATTGAAGTAGAAAACGTACTTATTTACAAAAATTTTTAACAGAAACAAAGAAAAACTTGTTTTTTTTTCAAAATTTTCGGTCTTTTTTTATTTGTTGCGCAAAAATAAAAACTGTAGAGGTGATCAAATACAACCAAAAGAAAGCTCTATTTGTGGGAACAAAATGATAAAAAAATTGTTTGGGTACAGTGTAGCATGACCGCGCAATTGTCATTCAAATTGCACCAGTGCTGAAAGCTGAAAATTGGCCTGGGCTTGAAGGTGTCTAAGTGCCTGGTATTGAAGTAGTTAAACTAGGGTTGTCTCAATACCAATACTAGTATCGGTATCGGTCCCGATACAGAGTATTTGCAGGAGTACTTGTACTCCTGCAAATGCTCCCGATGCCTAGTCCGATACCTGGACATTAGGGATGAGCTTCGTGTTCAAGTCGAACCCATGTTCGACCCAAACATCGTCTGTTCGATCGTTCGCCGAATTGCGAACGATATGGGCCTTTCGCGCCAAATTCGAGTGGCGTGTCACGGCCCATAATTCACTGCGGCATCGCAGTGCATTGCTGGCTGATGATTGGCCAAACATGCACTATGACCCGCATGCTTGGCCAACCACAGCGCCATCTGTACAGAGAGCTGTAATTGGCCAAAGCCAGGGTGGCTTTGGCCAATTATGGCTCAGGGGGTTTAGTACACGCCCCACACTATATAAGGCCGCCTGCACGTCGGCCCTGTGGCGTTGAGAGACAGAGACAGAGAGACAGTGTCATTTGATTTAAGTTAGATAGATTAGGCAGGACAGTCAGTCAGTTAGCTGCACTTACAGTGTATTGTATATATATATGCATCCCAGGTGTTGTGTGTGTGTGTGTGTATATATATATATATATATATATATATATATATATATATATATATATATATATATACACTGTATTCAGTTTAGCTAAATCCGTTCCTGTTATTATCTTCCTACTGACAGGCAGGCAGGTGTTGTTACAGTATTTGAAGAAAATTGCTGGTGTTCTTCTGATCCTCTTAATCCTATTAGCTACAGTATTTACAGTTAGTGTAGTGCGTCCTCTGCACAGTGTGCACCAAAAGCTACCTGTAGAAGATTGGTGGTGTTTTTCTGATCCTATCACTACCGCAGGAAGCTACATTATTTTTAGTATAGTGCGACCTTTGCACAGTGTTCAGCTAAAGCTACAAGTTAGTGTAGTGTGACCTCTGCACAGTGTTCAGCTAAAGCTACAAGTTAGTGTAGTGCGACCTCTGCACAGTGTTCAGCTAAAGCTACAAGTTAGTGTAGTGCGACCTCTGCACAGTGTTCAGCTAAAGCTACAAATTAGTGTGGTGTGACCTCTGCACAGTGTTCAGCTAAAGCTACAAGTTAGTGTAGTGCGACCGCTGCACAGTGTTCAGCTAAAGCTACAAGTTAGTGTAGTGCGACCTCTGCACAGTGTTTAGCTAAAGCTACAAGTTAGTGTAGTGCGACCTCTGCACAGTGTTCAGCTAAAGCTACAAGTTAGTGTAGTGTGACCTCTGCACAGTGTTCACCTAAAGCTACCTGTAGAAGGTTGGTGTTGTTTTCCTGATCCTATCACTACTGCAGGCAGCTACATTATTTACATGTTAGTGTAGTGCGACTTATGCAGAGTGTTCAGCTAAAGCTACCTGTAGAAGGTTGCTGTTTTTTTCCTGATCCTATCACTACCACAGGCAGCTACATTATTTACACGTTAGTGTAGTGCGACCTCTGCACAGTGTTCAGCTAAAGTTACAAGTTAGTGTAGTGCGACCTCTGCACAGTGTTCAGCTAAAGCTACAAGTCAGTGTAGTGCGACCTCTGCACAGTGTTCAGCTAAAGCTACCTGTAGAAGGTTGGTGTTGTTTTCCTGATCCTATCACTACCGCAGGCAGCTACATTATTTACACGTTAGCGTAGTGCAACCTCTGCACGGTGTTCAGCTAAAGCTACAAGTTAGTGTAGTGTGACCTCTGCACAGTGTTCAGCTAAAGTTACAAGTTAGTGTAATGCGACCTCTGCACAGTGTTCAGCTGAAGCTACCTGTAGAAGATTGGTGCTGTTCTCATACTAATAATACTACAGGCAGGTAGTTGATTTTGCTAGCTGCAGTATCAGTATATATATATATATATATATATATATATATATATATATATATATATATATATATATAATATATATATATATATATATATATATATATATATATATATATATATATATATATATATATATATATATATATATATATATATATATATATATATATATAAAATATATATATATATATATATATATATATATATATATAAAATATATATATATATATATATATATATATATATATATATATATATATATATATATAATATATATATATATATATATATATATATATATATATATATATATATATATATATATATATATATATATATATATATATATATATATATATATATATATAATATATATATATATATATATATCGGGGACGGAAAGTATTCAGACCCCCTTATATTTTTCACTCTTTGTTACATTGCAGCCATTTGCTAAAATCATTTAAGTTCATTTATTTTCCTCATTAATGTACACACAGCACCCCATATTGACAGAAAAACACAGAATTGTTGACATTTTTGCAGATTTATTATAAAAGAAAAACTGAAATATCACATGGTCCTAAGTATTCAGACCCTTTGCTGTGACACTCATATATTTAACTCAGGTGCTGTCCATTTCTTCATCATCCATGAGATGGTTCTACACCTTCATTTGAGTCCAGCTGTGTTTGATTATACTGATTGGACTCGATTAGGAAAGCCACACACCTGTCTATAAAGACCTTACAGCTCACAGTGCATGTCAGAGCAAATGAGAATCATGAGGTCAAAGGAACTGCCTGAAGAGCTCAGAGACAGAATTGTGGCAAGGCACAGATCTGGCCAAGGTTACAAAAAATTTTCTGCTACACTTAAGGTTCCTAAGAGCACAGTGAATCCTTAAATGGAAGATGTTTGGGACGGCCAGAACCCTTACTAAAGCTGGCCGTCCGGCCAAACTGACCTATCGGGGGAGAAGAGCCTTGGCGAGAGAGGTAAAGAAGAATCCAAAGATCACTGTGGCTGAGCTCCAGAGATGCAGTCGGGAGATGGGAGAAAGTTGTAAAAAGTCAACCATCACTGCAGCCCTCCACCAGTCGGGGCTTTATGGCAGAGTGGCCCGACGGAAGCCTCTCCTCAGTGCAAGACACATGAAAGCCTGCATGCAGTTTGCTAAAAAACACCTGAAGGACTCCAAGATGGTGAGAAATAAGATTCTCTGGTCTGATGAGACCAAGATAGAACTTTTTGGCCTTAATTCTAAACGGTATGTGTGGAGAATACTAGGCACTGCTCATCACCTGTCCAATACAGTCCCAACAGTGAAGCATGGTGGTGGCAGCATCATGCTGTGGGGGTGTTTTTCAGCTGCAGGGACCGGACCACTGGTTGCAATTGAGGGAAAGATGAATGCGGCCAAGTACAGGGATATCTGGACAAAAACCTTCTCCAGAGTGCTCAGGACCTCAGACTGGGCCGAAGGTTTACCTTCCAACAAGACAATGACCCTAAGCACACAGCTAAAATAATGAAGGAGTGGCTTCACAACAACTCCGTGACGGTTCTTGAATGGCCCAGCCAGAGCCCTGACTTAAACCCAATTGAGCATCTCTGGAGAGACCTAAAAATGGCTGTCCACCAACGTTTACCATCCAACCTGACAGAACTGGAGAGGATCTGCAAGGAGGAATGGCAGAGGATCCCCAAATCCAGGTGTGAAAAACTTGTTGCATCTTTCCCAAAAAGACTCATGTCTGTATTAGATCAAAAGGGTACTTCTACTAAATACTGAGCAAAGGGTCTGAATACTTAGGACCATGTGATATTTCAGTTTTTCTTTTTTAATAAATCTGCAAAAATGTCAACAATTCTGTGTTTTTCTATCAATATGGGTTGCTGTGTGCACATTAATAAGGAAAAAAATGAACTTAAATGATTTTAGCAAATGGCTGCAATATAACAAAGTGTGAAAAATTTAAGGGGGTCTGAATACTTTCTGTCCATATATATATATATATATATATATATATATATATATATATATATATATATATATATATATATATATAATCTCCCAGCTTAGTGCAGCTACATCTCACTGCAGGCCATTAGTATGTTTGGAAGGCCAACAAGGAGTGGCAGACAGTCACAAGCCAATAAAAGAGGGCAAGCAGGCTCTGTGTCTAGAGGCAACAGTGCTGGTCGTGGACACAGTGCATCCTCATCAACACGTGGCCGTGGGACACGCTTGGCCTTTTTTTCGGCAGCTGGCCGTGTTGAGCCGCAACATGCGGAAGACTTGGTCAAGTGGATGACCAAGCCGTCATCATCCTCCTCATCCTTTCTCACCCATGCTCAAGGTACTTTGTCTGGCAAAGCAGCTGCCAACGCGGCCTCTTCCCTTGGCTCAATAGCATCAGTGACTCCTTCCCTAGCCCACCATGTCCTCCTGAGGAGTCCCTCGTACTGTTTGACCGCAGTGTTGGGTACATGCTCCAGGAAGATGCCCAGCATTTAGAAGGCTCTGATGATGATACTAAGCTAGATGAAGGCAGTAACGTGATCACGGACAGAGGGGGTGCCCAAGAAGGACAGCAATCTGGCAGTCATGTTCCCCCTGCCACAGCATACTGCCAGGTTTGCTCCAGTGATGAGGAGGGAGGGGATGATGAGGTCACTGACTCAACGTGGGTGCCTGATAGGAGAGAGGAGGAGGAGACACATCACTGATGAGGCAGGATGCCCTCCAGGGGCCAACCTAAGGGCAGCACACTGACTGCATCACACCTCAGAGCTCCGCCTGTGCAGGACGCTGCTGTCTCTGTGCGTTATTCCAAAAGTTCTTTGGTGTGGGCCTTTTTTGAGACGAGTGCATCAGATGGCACCGCTGCTATTTGCAACATATGTCTCAGTCGTATCTCGCGTGGCCAAAACATCTCCTGCTTGGGCAACACATGCTTGACCAGACATATGTTGACCTGCCATGCAGTTCGTTGGCAAGCGTACCTAAAAGACCCACACCAAAAAACAAAGAGGACCTCTCCTTACTCCTCATCAGCTGGGATCTGAAACCCCACTATACCTTCAGTCCTCTCTGAGACCTGCACTGAGAGGAATGAAGGTGTAGAATTAGGTGTGTCACAGCCAAGTACTTGCGGGCAATCTGCTATCGGTACACCAACGTCAGATTGTACCAGGCAAATTTCCCTGCCCCAGCTGCTGCACCGCAAAAAGAAGTTCGCTCCCAGCCATCCACAAGCCTAGCGGTTGAATGCTAGCTTGGAAAAATTGTTAGCACTTCAACTGCTACCTTTTCAGTTGGTAGACTCTGCCACCTTCCGTGAGTTTGTGGAATGTGCGGTTCCTCAGTGGCAGGTTCCCAAACGCCACTTTTTCTCACGGAAGGCGATTCCGGCTCTCTACCGGCATGTGGAAGGCAATGTCTTGGCCTCGCTGGACAGGGCAGTCAGCGGTAAGGTGCATATTACCGCTGACTCATGGTCCAGCAGGCATGGGCAGGGACGTTACCTAAGTTTCACAGCACATTGAGTGACTCTTCTGGCAGCTGGGAAGGATGCAGGACAAGGTTCAGTAGTGTTGGAGGTTGTTCCGCCACCACGCCTCCAAAATGCCAGTACTAGTGATTCTGACACACCTCTCTCCTCCACCCCCTCCTCTTCTTCTTCCTCCATGGCCTCTTTCTGTGCTTTGTCCTCGGAACCAGCGGTGCTCCATAGGCGTTCAAGGGGTTATGCAAGTACGCAGGCCAAAAGATGCCATGCGGTGCTTGAGCTGGCGTGCTTGGGGGACAGGAGCCACACAGGGGCAGAGGTTCTGTCAGCTCTGCAGGGGCAGGTTCAGAGGTGGTTGATGCCACGCCAACTTAAGGTGAACAGGGACGCACCAGACCCCTGCTGCAAGCCACATGCGGCTTATATGTGAACCCAGCCTAAAAGTAAAAGTTTAGATTTATGGAAACATGTAGGCCCAGAGACTACAGCAGATAAAATTCAGTCTGCTGGATTTGAACCAACAGTCGATGAGGCCGATTTACTAAACAAGTTTATAGTCAAGTGTACTTGATTGAGGTATTCAATGAACAGGAATTTCCTATTCACGTGGTGGAATAAATGAGGCATTCAAAAAAAAGAAAATAAATATTATTTCAACTTTTTCAGTTTAATCCTGTTTCTGGACAACGTGTTGCTGAGGCTTCAGTCAGTCAAAGAAGGAGCGGTGGAGAAGGTGGCCGTCTGACCGATGCGTTCAGACAATTTTTTAGTCCGCAGCCCCAAGATATGATCGGTTCCAGCAACCATCGCCAGCGTCTGTTTTACATGGTGCAGGAATACCTAGGGGCAAGATCTGACTTGGACACCTTTCCCACCGAAAATCCTCTGGGTTACTGGGTCTTGAGGATGGATCACTGGCCAGAGCTTGCACGGTATGCAATTGAGCTACTGGCCTGTCCTGCATCCAGCGTTCTTTCGGAACGCACATTCAGTGCTGCTGGAGGCTTTGTAACCGATCACAGAGTCCGTCTGTCCACCGACTCGGTCGATTGACTGACCTTCATAAAAATGAATCAGTCTTGGATCACCACCAGCTACCAAGCACCTGATGCTGATGTAACCGAATCATTTTTTTTTAAATGTCAGATCCCTTCAAAGACTGCCTATGCTAATGCTGAGTGACTATCCTGTTATACTGAGTAATTATCCTCTTCCTCCTCAATGATCATGATGATAGTTTGTAAGAAAATTTTTGGTTCTGGGTGCCACCAGTGCCTAAGGTACAATTTTTCAGCCCCTGTTTAACAGGGGCATGTAATTACAATTTTTGATGCAATTCTTTGCAGTAGGGCTAGTTCCTGCACTCCAACTAGAGTACATGTGAGGGGTTGTAGTGTTTTGGCACCAGCACCAGTGCCTAAGGCTCAATTTTTCAGCCCCTGTTCAACAGGGACATGTAATTAGAATTTTTGATCTAATATTTCACAGCAGGGCCTGTTTCTGCTCCCACCAAGAGTAACTGTGAGGACTTACAGTGTTGTGGCACCAGCACCACCACCACCAAAGACCCAATTTTTCTGCTCCTGTTCAACAGGGGCATGTAATTACAATTCTTGATCTAATATTTCACAGCAGGGCCCTGTGAGAGCTTACAGTGTTGTGGCCACAACAACATCTAAGGCCCAAATTTCTGCTGAGTATATAGGGCAGGCCCCTACTTTCAAACATCCAACTTACAAACGACTCCTACTTGCAAACGGAAGGAGACAACAGGAAGTGAGGTGAAATCTACCCCTAGGAAGGGAAATTCTCTCCTGTAAGCGTTAATAAGGGGAAAAACGTTTCTCCTTTCCACTGATGCTTTATCACCAATTCTTTTTTCACAAAAAATTTTCAAAAAACATTTGTCATTGGGACAAAAAGTGAGGTGAAATCTTCTGAAGCAGAGCACAGACAGTAAAACAAATGTCACAGGTGTGATAACCCTTCCCTAGGTTTTCCAAAAAGCTTAAAATAGATGGAGCTAAAAACGTTAAAAATGTACCAGTTCAAAATTATAAACAGATTCTACTTAACAACAAACCTACAGTCCCTGTCTTGTTTGCAACGCCTGTATACTGCTGTTCAGAGTATATAGGGCCTGGGGGCCCCACACCTTTCCTTTTTTTTTTTTTTTTTTTTACATTGAACAAAGGTTTTTATTAATCAACTGGTGCATACATGTTATGTTTGCTTTTACATATAAACTTGGTAACTAATACATTGATTGTTATACAGTCTGTAAATAGGATAATTGATATAATTTGTTCTTGGCATGTGAGTATATTCTATATGTATACGTTTAGCACATAGAAAGTACATATTGAGGTGTGTGTCTAAGTATTCATTCCATGCTAATTTGGTTTCATTATACACAGGTATCAGACTCCTGGAGCCAACGGTCCCATATCTTGTTGTACTTGTCAGGGCAACCTCTATTAATATATATGCATTTCTTATACGGCAGGGTATTATTCACTTCTATTTTCCATTCTACCATTTTGGGAGGCGTTTGTCTCATCCATTTTTTAGCTATGATTTTTCTTGCTGCGAAGAGCGTCTCATGGAGAAATGTTTTTGTATATTTGTCAATTGTGTCTGGAATTATACCGAGAAGGCATTGTTTTGGGTCTAGAGCTAGAGGTGAGCCCATTGTATCGTGTAGAAATGTCACGATTTGTTGCCACAAGCCTTGAATCTTGGGACATGTCCAGATCAAGTGGAAAAAGGTGCCTGTCTCATTTCCACTCATCAGGCATGTGGTAGATTGGGTGCGTTTGTATCTTGCCACTCTAAGGGATGTGAGGTATGCCCTATGAAGAATGTAAAGTTGCGACAGGCAGTCCGATAATTTGGGGGACACAGCCTTACAAGACTCCAGTGCCTCCCCCCACTCCTCATCCTCTATTGGTCTCACTTCTCTTTCCCATCTTGGTTTGAGATCGTATGCTATTTTAGTAGAGATGGGGGTTGAGAGCATGTTATAAAATGCTGAAGTCCGTTTGTGGGGGTCCGTGTTCTTAATTACTGCCATAATGACATTAGGTGTAGGGTTTGGGACAGAATCAGGAAATTGCGATTGTGCCGCATGACGGATTTGTAGGAATCTAAAGAATATTTGGTTTTGAATTGTGAATTCTTCTTTAAGTGAATCAAAAGTTTTTAGGTATCCGTCTTTTAGTAGGGGATGCAGATAAAATATTCCCTGCATGGACCATAAATTTGTGTCATGAATTTTGTTGAATTCAGGAAGGTTCTTGTTGTGCCATATCGGCATGTAATCATTGAATTGTGGGATTTCAAGTTTGGAGGCGGCTAAGTCCCATGTTTTCCTGTAGTGATATAGCATGGTTTGTCTATTTTCCCCTTGTTCCACCCCCCCCCGATCCTGATGCTATTGCATATATCGAGTCCTTGGTGTGTTGTGCCCATTTTGGACATAGGAGCGTGAGAAATCTCTCGCTCTCCATTTTATCTAAGTGAAAGAGCTGTGACAGTTGTGATGCAATATAATATAGGTTAAAGTCAGGGATAGCTGTGCCACCAAGGTCAGTTGGGTTCTTGAGAGTTTGCCATGCCAGTTTTTGTCTGTTGGTACCCCACACAAAGGGCTTGAGAAGGGACTCCAGAGATTTGAAATGTTTCAGAGGTAAGTAAACTGGAGTATGCCAGAGAACATACAGTATTTTAGGGAGTAGGATAATTTTACTTAAATTTGTGCGACCCCCAGGTCCCAAGTGGGAGTGGGGACCAGATCCATACTTTAGTTTTAACCATGGAAAGGAGAGGGTCTATATTAAGGGATACGTAATCTGCAGGGGATCTGGATATATGGATCCCCAGGTATTTAATGACAGCAACTCTCTGAAGTGGTAGTCTGGCTTGGGATTCTGGGGGTGGGAAGCTATCGATTGGTAGAATTTGGGACTTATCCCAATTGATTTTCAGTCCTGAAAATATTCCGAATTGTTCGATCGTGTGGAGTGCAGTATGTAAAGATGGGCCCGAGTCTGCTAAATATAACAGCGTGTCGTCTGCATACATACTGATTTTTTCAATTAAGGAGCCCAGTCTCAGTCCTTTAATCTCTGGGTTTGCTCGGATGGATATCGCAAGGGGTTCTGCCGCAAGGGCATACAATAGTGGGGATAAGGGGCAGCCCTGCCTCATGCCTCTACTAAGGTCAAACATCTGAGACGACCACCCATTGGCTACCACCCTGGCCCTGGGTGCTTGGTATAGCAGTTGAACCCACTTAATAAATTTCAGACCGAAGCCAAAGCCCTCCAAGCATCTCCAGAGATACCTCCACTCCTCCGAGTCTAAAGCCTTTGCTGTGTCCAAAGTCACTACAACTCGTGAACCAACCTCCTCATGCGTGGCCTGTAAATTTATATATAATTTCCGGAGATTAAACGAGGTATTGCGACCAGGCATAAAACCTGCCTGGTCTGTATGTATTAGGGATAAGATGAACTGATTAAGCCTAATGGATAGTACTTTGGCCAATATTTTGATGTCAACCTGTAAAAGGGATATGGGGCAATAGGATTCTGGGTATCCCGGGTCCTTTTTCTGGTTTGGCGATGAGGACTATTGTTGCCTCTGTCATGGATGGGGGTAAAGTCCCAGTCTCAAACAGATGGTTGTATAAAGCTAGTAATTTAGGGGTTAGTATTTCGCTGAATTGGGAATAAAACTCAGGTGCTCAGTGTTTGGCTGTGGAACTTTGTGTAAGTGGAACTTGGTATAAGTGGGAGTTAAAAAACTAGAGTTATAGAGTGAATAAGTCTTGCTTGTTGATTGCTGGGTTTGCTGGGGTGCATTTTTGGGGCTTTTCCTTTTAGTTTTTCATTTGCCTTTTTCTGTCACTTTTTAAATAGCTTTTTTTTTTTTTTCTCTGGTTCCTTCAGCCTATCAATTAAGGGGGGTGGTTAATTGCTCACAGGTGCCTATTTAACTGGGTGTAGAGCTCAGTCTGAGCGTGCTCAGTCTTTGGCTGTGGAACTTTGTGTAAGTGGAACTTGGTATAAGTGGGAGTTAAAAAACTAGAGTTATAGAGTGAATAAGTCTTGCTTGTTGATTGCTGGGTTTGCTGGGGTGCATTTTTGGGGCTTTTCCTTTTAGTTTTTCATTTGCCTTTTTCTGTCACTTTTTAAATAGCTTTTTTTTTCTTTTTTTCTCTGGTTCCTTCAGCCTATCAATTAAGGGGGGTGGTTAATTGCTCACAGGTGCCTATTTAACTGGGTGTAGAGCTCAGTCTGAGCGTGCTCAGTCTTTGGCTGTGGAACTTTGTGTAAGTGGAACTTGGTATAAGTGGGAGTTAAAAAACTAGAGTTATAGAGTGAATAAGTCTTGCTTGCTGATTGCTGGGTTTGCTGGGGTGCATTTTTGGGGCTTTTCCTTTTAGTTTTTCATTTGCCTTTTTCTGTCACTTTTTAAATAGCTTTTTTTTTCTTTTTTTTTTTTTTCTCTGGTTCCTTCAGCCTATCAATTAAGGGGGGTAGTTAATTGCTCACAGGTGCCTATTTAACTTGGTGTAGAGCTCAGTCTGAGCGTGCTCAGTCTTTGGCTGTGGAACTTTGTGTAAGTGGAACTTGGTATAAGTGGGAGTTAAAAAACTAGAGTTTAAAACAGGAGGTTATAACAGGGGTCATAGTACCTGTGTAGTGTGAGTATCTGAGTGTTGTCTGAGTAGTGTGTGTGGATCGTTAGTACTTGTGTATTGTGTACTGTATACTTGAGTATTGCGAGTGCACGTAGGTCTGCGACTGTTCTGCGATTGCACGTAGGTCTGTGAGTACCTGTGTATTGTCTTGTTGTGTACCTGTGTATTGTCTTGAGTATTAGTGCCAGGAAGCTAGCTGTTAGGTAATTTGGACAGGGTAAAATCCCCAAATCCTCACTAAATTTAATAGGTACGATGCCCGGCGGGTGTGGAGAGGCGACTCTTTGTACATCTTGCCGCATGTATGCGTTCCTTGATCATCCGATCGAGGGTGAATACTGCTGTGCAAATTGTAAGCACATTGTTTCCCTGGAAGCCCAGGTTCTGAATCTGGGGAAGCAACTGTCAGCACTGAGAAGTCCCTCCATACTAAAGGTGAGCCAGGAATGTACACTGCAGGTGCCGGCAGGGGCCAGCACAGAGGCGGGTGGAGACAAAGAGGCGCAGGCACTAGCAAAGAGTAGATGGGTGACAGTCAGGAGGGGTAGAGGGGGAAGTGCCAGAGAGGCCGATCCAGGACTGGAGAATCCCAATAAGTACGCTCCATTGAGTGTCATTGGTGAAACCAGTCAGGGACCAGCACTGCTGGAGATGAGGGACTCTTCTAGCTGCCAGGGGAAGAGTGGGGGGCAGCAAAGGGAAAGGAAAGACAGATTCTGGTGGTAGGGGACTCAATTCTTAGAAGGACAGAGAGGGCAATCTGTAACCAAGACCTGAAGCGCCGAACAGTATGTTGTCTACCGGGCGCTCGGGTTCGGCACATCACGGATCTTGTGGACAGATTACTGGGAAGGGCTGGGGAAGACCCGGCTGTCATGGTGCACGTTGGCACCAATGACAAAGTCAGAGGCAGATGGATTGTCCTAAAGAACGATTTTAGGGACTTAGGTGCTAAATTGAGGAAAAGGACCTCCAAGGTAGTATTCTCAGGAATACTACCGGTACATCGAGCCACACCAGAAAGGCAGAGGGAGATTAGGGAAGTAAACAAGTGGCTGAAGAGCTGGTGTAGTAAGGAGGGGTTTGGGTTCCTGGGGGACTGGGCCGACTTCTGAGTCGGTAACCGGTACTATAGAAGGGACGGACTGCACCTAAATGAGCAGGGTGCAGATCTGCTGGGAATGAAGATGGCCAAAAAGTTAGAGGGGTTTTTAAACTAGGTGATGGGGGGGAGGGTCCAGAGACAGTGATAGCCAGCGCGGATGATATTCCAGAGGGTAGTGTTGGGGGCATAAGTGGTAGGTTAACCAAAGCACAAAAACACAAGGTGAGTATAGTAGCAAGTTCTAGTTGCAATTTTGAAACCCCCAATACGAGGACAATATGCGACCGGTCTAAACTATGTGGCATGTTCACCAATGCCAGGAGCATGGCAGACAAGATGGGTGAACTAGAGATACTGTTGTACAAAGAGGATTTGGATTTTGTGGGAATTTCAGAGACCTGGTTCAACAGCTCTCATGATTGGCTGGCAAACATTCAAGGGTATACCTTATACCGGAAGGATAGAGAGGGTAAAAAAGGGGGAGGGGTATGCCTATATATCAAGAATAATGTACAAGCGAATGTGAGAGATGACATCACTGAGGGAGCTAGAGAGGAGGTGGAATCCTTATGGGTGGAGCTCCAAAGGGATGAAGCTAAGGGGAAAATAATACTGGGAGTATGCTATAGGCCCCCTAACCTGAAGGAGGAAGTGGAGACGGATCTCCTATCACAAATTGGATTAGCAGCAAGGATGGGAAGTGTTATCATAATGGGGGATTTTAATTATCCAGACATAGACTGGGCGGAGGGAACCGCGCATTCATTTAATTCTCGCCAGTTCCTTAATGTCTTGCAGGACAATTTTATGGGTCAGATGGTAGACGCACCAACTAGAAATAAAACATTACTGGATCTACTGATTACCAACAATACAGACCTGATCACAGATGTAGAAATACGGGGCAATTTAGGTAACAGCGATCACAGGTCAATTAGTTTCAGTATAAATCACACAAATAGGAAACATAAAGGGAATACAAAGACACTGAATTTCAAAAGAGCCAACTTCCCTAAACTACAAACCTTGCTAAAAGGCATAAATTGGGATAAAATATTAGGAACAAAGAATATGGAGGAGAGATGGGTTTGCTTTAAGAGCATATTAAATAAGGGCATTAGCCAATGTATCCCATTGGGTAATAAATTTAAAAGAGCGAACAAAAATCCTGGATGGCTTAACTCCAATGTAAAAATGCATATAAAAGCAAAGGAGAAGGCCTTCAAAAAATACAAGGTTGAGGGATCATCCTCAGCATTCAGACTTTATAAAGAATGCATTAAGAAATGTAAGGGTGCAATTAGGACGGCTAAGATAGAACATGAAAGACACATAGCGGAGGAGAGCAAAAAAAATCCCAAGAAATTCTTTAAGTATGTAAACAGTAAAAAAGGGAGGACAGACCATATTGGCCCCATAAAGAATGAGGAAGGACATCTGGTTACAAAGGATGGGGAGATGGCAAAGGTATTGAATTTATTCACGAGTGAATCGGGGGGCTTCAGTAACCAAAACTGCAGTGTTTATCCTCATGACACAACACAGGAAGCACCTCCATGGTTAACAGAGGACGGAATTAAAATTAGACTTGAGAAACTTAACATTAATAAATCACCGGGACCAGATGGCTTGCATCCGAGGGTACTTAGGGAACTCAGTCAGGTGATTGCCAGACCGTTGTTCCTAATTTTTATAGACAGTCTATTGACTGGAATGGTACCAGCTGATTGGAGAAAAGCCAATGTAGCACCAATATTTAAAAAGGGCCCAAAAAACATCCCTGGGAATTATAGACCAGTTAGCCTAACATCAATAGTATGTAAAATCTTGGAGGGGATGATAAGGGACTATATACAAGATTTTAGTAATAAGAACGATATAATTAGCAGTAATCAGCATGGATTCATGAAGAATCGTTCTTGCCAAACCAATCTATTAACCTTCTATGAGGAGGTGAGTTGCCATCTAGATAAAGGAAGGCCCGTAGATGTGGTGTATCTGGATTTTGCAAAAGCATTTGACACAGTTCCCCATAAACGTTTACTGTACAAAATAGGGTCCGTTGGCATGGACCATAGGGTGAGTACCTGGATTGAAAACTGGCTACAAGGGCGTGTTCAGAGGGTGGTGATAAATGGGGAGTACTCAGAATGGTCAGGGGTGGGTAGTGGGGTTCCCCAGGGTTCTGTGCTGGGACCAATCCTATTTAATTTGTTTATAAATGATCTGGAGGATGGGATAAACAGTTCAATCTCTGTATTTGCAGACGATACTAAGCTAAGCAGGGCAATAACTTCTCCGCAGGATGTGGAAACCTTGCAAAAAGACCTGAACAAATTAATGGGGTGGGCGACTACATGGCAAATGAGGTTCAATGTAGAAAAATGTAAAATAATGCATTTGGGTGGCAAAAATATGAATGCAATCTATACACTGGGGGGAGAACCTCTGGGGGAATCTAGGATGGAAAAGGACCTGGGGGTCCTAGTAGATGATAGGCTCAGCAATGGCATGCAATGCCAAGCTGCTGCTAATAAGGCAAACAGAATATTGGCATGTATTAAAAGGGGGATCAACTCCAGAGATAGCCAAGCTGCTGCTAATAAGGCAAACAGAATATTGGCATGTATTAAAAGGGGGATCAACTCCAGAGATAAAACGATAATTCTCCCGCTCTACAAGACTCTGGTCTGGCCGCACCTGGAGTATGCTGTCCAGTTCTGGGCACCAGTCCTCAGGAAGGATGTACTGGAAATGGAGCGAGTACAAAGAAGGGCAACAAAGCTAATAAAGGGTCTGGAGGATCTTAGTTATGAGGAAAGGTTGCGAGCGTTGAACTTATTCTCTCTGGAGAAGAGACGCTTGAGAGGGGATATGATTTCAATTTACAAATACTGTACTGGTGACCCCACAATAGGGATAAAACTTTTTCGCAGAAGAGAGTTTAATAAGACTCGGGGCCACTCATTACAATTAGAAGAAAAGAGGTTTAACCTTAAACTATGTAGAGGGTTCTTTACTGTAAGAGCGGTAAGGATGTGGAATTCCCTTCCACAGGCGGTGGTCTCAGCGGGGAGCATTGATAGCTTCAAGAAACTATTAGATAATCACCTGAATGACCGCAACATACAGGGATATGTAAGGAAATACTGACACATAATCACACACATAGGTTGGACTTGATGGACGTGTGTCTTTTTTCAACCTCACCTACTATGTAACTATGTAACTATGTAACTCAATTGGGAGCCCGTCTGATCCTGGGGATTTAGACCTGGCGAAACTGGCAGTGGCAATTGTGATTTCGTCTGTGGTGAGGGGTGCCTCTAGTAGGTCTACCTGTTCTTTTGTCAGCTGTGGGAAAGTCACTTTCTCAAGAAATAGGGACATTGATTGTGTCTCAGTGGGAGCTGTCGTTTTGTACAAGTCGGCAAAGAAATCTCTAAACATGGAGGTTACCATGGGTGGTTCTGTTTTTTGTTGTCCTCCAGGGCCATGTAGTGTGATAACCATCAGGGGTCTATCTTCACTGTGCACCAAGTACACCAATAACTTGCCCGCTTTTTCCCCATATTCAAACATTTTTTGTTTAGAGAAAAAAAGTTTTTGTCTTGCTTTCTGAAATTGTAGCTGGGTGACTACTCTAGTTTGTAGTTTAAGCAGGTTTGCATTTGCGGGGGTCGGGGTGGTGGCAAAGTTTCTTTCAGTGGAGGATAGGTCCTCCAGCGCCTTACCGAGGGCACTGGAGGAATTTGCCTTGATTTTATTGATAGCAATAATTAACGTTGAGCGAGCGAATAGCTTAAAGGAGTCCCATACTGCGGAGGGCGATGCTGACTTGTCATTCTCCACAAAGTATAGTCTCCACTTACCCGTGAGCTCATCATCCTCCGCTAGAAGAGAGAGCCAAAATGGGTTCAAACGCCAGGATCGTGGTGGTTTGGTGATGGGGATGCTTAATGTAATCCAGTAGGGACTATGATCCGAGAGTATTCTGGGGCAGAATGCAGCCTCTAATAGTCGCGGTGTCAATCTGTGGGAAATGAGTATGAAGTCTATGCGGGACATGGAGTTATGAGAAGATGAGAAGCATGAGTACGATTTAGTTTGTGGGAACCTGTGGCACCACGTGTCTGTTAAATGAAAGGTGGAGATGAGCTTATAGAACCTAGTTTCGTTGGGAGCATTCAGGGTAGGTGGAGTCAGTTGTAGCCTGTCCAGGGTTGGGTTTAGTGTGGTATTAAAGTCGCCTAGCCAAACTGCAGATATAGCAGGGTGGCGGGCCATGAATGACAGTCCCTCTTTAATTATGGTAATGTTAAATGGGGGTGGCACATAAAAGGCCAGAAGTGGGTGGTGTTGAACAAGGTTCCATGCGACTGCAGGGGACAATGCGACCATGCGAAGAAAAATTGCGCTGTAGATGAGTTTGGGCATAATAGTCATACCTTTATATATCTGGGACTTGATCAATCAGCTCTTTCAGGGATAGCACGGCATTCCAGCCAGGAAATCACCTCTTCAGGATCCTCAAAAAAGACTGCCCGACCATCATGTTCTATTCTGAGGCGGGCAGGAAAGAGCATGGAGTATTTGTAATGTAAGTTCCTCAGCCTGCGCTTGGCCTCCACAAAGCTCTGGCAATGGCATTGTACCTCCGCTGAAAAATCTGGGAAAATAGCTACTTTAACATTCCCTACTGGGATGTTTCCTTTCTCCATCGCCATCCTCAGGGCTGCATCTCGGTCTTTGTAGTTGAGGAGTTTGGCTATGAATGTGTGAGGGGGGGCTCCCTGCGGGGGGGGGGGGGTCTGGCTGGCATGCGGTGTGCCTGCTCCACCGCAAACATAGGGAAAAAGGCTTCTCTCCCATAGGTGTTAATTAGGACTTGTTCCAAGAACGTGGAAGTGTCCTTGCCTTCAGTCCCCTCTGGCAGGCCTATCAGGCGTAAATTACACCTTCTCAGCCTATTCTCCATATCATCTTGTTTGGTGAGGAGTTGGAGTATTTGCTGTTGCATGTGGTCTGAGGATGTTTGTAAGGGTGGAATGGCATCCTCCACTGTGCTCAGCCTGGTCTCAGCTCCCTTCACCCTTTCCCTGAGCTTTTGAAAGTCTTGCCTAATGAGGGAAATATCCATCTTGACCTCCTCAATTTGTGCTGTGAGGGAAGTTCTGCAGAAAGTGATTGCTTCAAGTAGTCTGTCAGTATCGCCTGCCGTTCGGTCTCCCTCCCCCCTGCTTTCTCAGGGGTGCCATCTTCCTCCATGTCCTCCTTGTCTTGTCGGTGGTACTGCTCGAGTTTTGCCGCCGCTGCCTTCTGCGATTTTGTTGGTGACATGCTGAGGGAGTCTGAGGTGTCACTTAGTGAGTCTTCAATCTTGTGTTAGTAAATCTAGTAGCCTGCAGGACAGGAGACAGTGCTGGCCTTGGCCTCAGAACCACCAAGATGTCCAGGAGAAGAATCTTCCCAGATGCGGCAGTTGCGTGAAAGACTGCTGCTCCGTTTGGGGTGCTGGTTGTCTGAAGGTGGGGTGGGGAGTGTTCAAGGTCCCCAAAAGGATTTTTAAAAGTGAATCCAGAAGGCAGCAGGGTGAAGATGCAATACAGGCTGGGTGTTTGGGTGGATAAAGATGGCCGCAGACCTCTGTGTGTAGGCCGAAGCCGCAGACTTGCCTAAATGCGGCCGCCGCTCTGTCTGGGATACTGTGTGTCTGGGGAGTCTGTAAGGGTGGAGTGGGGTGTGCTCTAGGTCCCCAAGAGGGTTTCCTGAGTGAATCCAGGCGGCAGCAGGGTGTAAATACAATATAGGCCGGGTGTACAGGTGGACCAAGATGGCCGCGGACCTCCGGGACTAGGCCTAAGCCACGGACTTGCCTGAATCCGGCCGCCGTGTGGACGATCGCCACTCCGTTTGGGCCGCCGCATGGTCCAGTCACCGTGGGGTCAGCGCAGGGGATAGTAGATGTCCCCAGGAGAGTTTGCCCAGTGGATGGTGGATTTTGAAGAGTCAAGGATTAATTATAGCAGGAGTAGTGGACGGAGCTCAGGGTATGCACGTCCTACTCCATGCTGCGTCAGGCCACGCCCCCACACCTTTCCTTCTTTAATTTGGGTGCGGGGTTCCCCTTAATATCCATACAAGACCCAAAGGGCCTGGTAATGGACTGGGGGGTACCCATGCCATTTGTCTCACTGATTTTCATCCCTATTGCCAGGACCCAACATTACATTAAAGCCGGAAGCAGTTTTAAATTACTTTTATTCCTTTAAAATTGTCATTTTGTGCAGGGACTGTTCTAAGCACGGGAAACACGCGCCACTTTACAGGCATACTATAGACACCCCCCAGGTACGATATTTAAAGAAATATTTCACTTTTTTTGTTTTTACTTTAAGCATCATTAAAATCAATGTTCCTGAAAAAACGGCCGTTTTAAAAACTTTTTTTGCATTGATACATGTCCCCTGGGGCAGGACCCGGGTCCCCAAACCCTTTTAAGGACAATACCATGCAAATTAGCCTTTAAAATCAACACTTTTGATTTTGAACGTTCGAGTCCCATAGACATCAATGGGGTTCTAACATTCGTGCAAATTTTCGGTCCGTTCGCAGGTTCTGGTGCTAACCAAACCGGGAGGTGTTCGGCTCATCCCTACTGGACACTCAGGAACAATTGGTGTGGCGGCCGAGAAGTTATAATCACCGATCTTCCTGTGTGGCTTTTAATAAGGGAGCTGAAAGCTGCGGAGGGGAGAGGAGGAGAAGCACACCGAGAGATCAGTGATTATAACTTCCCCCGCTGGCGCACCGATTGTTCCTGAGTGTCCCCTGTATACTCCTCCGGCTCCCCTCTGTGTCCTCCTCTGTGTTCCTCCATGGGCTTCCCCGGCCTCCCCTGTCCTCCTCCTCTTTCCCCCTCTGTGTGCCCCTCTGATCTCCACCTGTCCTCCTTCGGTCCCCCCTCCGTGTGCTCATCCAGTCCCCCCTTTCTCCGCTCTCCCTCCATATGCTCCTCTGGTTCCCCCGTCCTCCTCCGCTCCCCCTCCGTGTGCTCCTCCGGTGCCCCCATCCTCCTCCACCCCCCCATCTCTGAGATCTTTCATGATGGATAGCGGAGGAAGGAGCCGGTAAATATGTCATTTACCAGTTCCTTCCTTTTCCGAATGCAGAATGAATGAATGTCCATTCATAACTGAGCATGGTAAACAGTGTTTACTTTGCTTCCATTTATAAATGAAGAGGAGCCGCTGTCTCCTGTCCATTCATCTTCAGTGCAGCTGTGGCTGTTGAGAAAGAGACTGGGTAATCTGTATCCTCAGTCCCTTTCCCTGTCTCAAAGGGGAGATGTCAGGGGTCTGTTTAGACCCCTGACATCTCACCAAATCCCCCCCCCATAGGGTTGAATAAAAAAAAAAAAAGGAAACATTGTAATAAATATTCTAAAGTAAAATTGTAAAAATAGTAATAAATAAAATAAACACTGACACTGACTGTCCACCCCCCCCCAAAAAAAGAGAGAAAGCATTGGAAAAAAAAAAAAAAAATATATATATATATATATATATATATATATATATATATATATATTTGTAAAAAATAATACAAAAAATAAATTGTAAAAAATACAACTGTAGAAAAAAAAAAGCTACTGACACAGTCCATGCCTCATCAGTGCCACCTATCACTGTCCAAGTGCTGCATATTAGTGCCACTGTCACATGACATTAAAAAAAGTATTGGTACTTGTACTCTTAAAAAAGTGGTATTGGGACAACCCTAGTTTAAACTAATTTATGAGGTAGCACCACACTTCTTTTTATTATCTACTAATTCCATTTGAGTGGTTTATCCACTTTTTTTTTTATTATTCAAGTTTTATTGAAGGTTTTTTGTGAAGTACAGATAGTACAGAGTTGTACGGTAAGGTAAAGACCTGGAGGTGACATAACATCAAATAACAAGTAGTCACAGGTAAGTTGTAACTTAAAGCGGAGTTCCACACAAAAATGGAACTTCCGCTTTTCGGAACCCTCCCCCCCTCCGGTGTCACATTTGGCACCTTTCAGGGGGGAGGGGGGTGCAGATACCTGTCTAAGACAGGTATTTGCACCCACTTCCGGCATAGACTCCCATGGGAGTCTATGCCTCTTCCTTTCCCTCCGCGCTGTCTCCTGGGAAACACACAGCTCCCAGGAGATAGCGGGGACCAGTTACGATGCGCAGCGCGACTCGCGCATGCGCAGTAGGGAACCGGGAAGTGAAGCCGCAATGCTTCACTTCCTGATTCCTTCACCTAGGATGGCGGCGGCAGCTGCCGAGAACCGAGTGGGTTCTCGGCGTCGCCTGCCGATATCGCTGGACCCTGGGACAGGTAAGTGGCCATTTATTAAAAGTCAGCAGCTGCAGTATTTGTAGCTGCTGGCTTTTAATATTTTTTTTTTTTTTGGCGGTTTAGGTGGACCCCCGCTTTAACATTGATGAAATACTAGAAGTAGTAACATAAGTCAAAGGGGGAGATAAGGTATAGATATGGTATACGGATAAGGGGTAATTGATATTGTCATGTAAGAGTTACTAGAGTTACTAGTACATAGTTCTGAAAATCCAAGTAAAAAGATTGAAAGGTTGTATCAATAGGGGGAGGGGATATTTTGTTTACAAAAGTTTTATTTGGAAGTTCAAGTAAACAATCATTAAGTATATTTGCATAGTGTGTTTGACAGTTATATAAAATGTATCATAATAAAGAAAATATAACATTAAGTTATCAACATGGTAGTAAAATTATTAACAAATTGCTTTTACAGGAATGATATGCGGTATAATGCAATAGAAGAATATATAGTTATAGAGAAATAGTATAATATCACAGTGAATTTTTACATAGGGTTCCAATAAGACCACTTTCTTTTGTGAATGTGAATTGTATCATTTAGAGTATGGTATATCCATTCAGAGAGTTTAAGTGATTCCATTCTATTAATTACTTGTTGCCAGGGAAGCGTATCAGATTTCCAGTTATAGGCTATCATCCATTGTATAGAACTGCACAAGGAGTGGAATAGTCTCAAACAGGGAGAGGGAATATTTGGTATGTTGGCGTACAGTAAGCATATCTGAGGGGTGGGTGTAATTTTTTGTTTAGAGGAGTTTTCTATTATCTCAATGGCTTTGAGCCAAATTTGATTAAGATGTCTGCAACCCCAAAATGTATGTAAAAGAGTACCCGGTTCTGAGCATCCCCTGAAACAGTTTGGAGAGATGGATGGATAGTATGTGTGAAGTTTGGAAGGGGTTAGGTACCATCTGGAAAAAAATTTTATTGGGGTTTCTCTAAAAGAAATTGCTTTATTACTTTTGCGGAGATTATCTGACATGGAGGTCCAATCTTCTATATTAAGTATGACATCCATGTCTGTCTCCCAATGAAGCATCGGTGTGGATTTATCTGGCAATCCAAAATCTCTAAGATAATTATATAATCTTGAGATGAGGCCTCTGTCTCTGGGAGATGAGATACATATTTGTTCAAATGTAGTGTGAGTGGGGTGTGTAGTGAGTGTAAAATATTTGGCATAGAAGTTTTTAATTAGATGGTAATGATGGAGTTCGGTAGTGGGTAGGTCATGTGTAGCTTGTAATGTAGAGAATGGGGCAAATTCCCATTTCAGTTGAAGGGATCTAAGTGTGGTGAGATTTTTGTTGATCCAAGGGGAGAAGGATTGGCTATTGTTATAAGCATATGGAAATCTAGGGTCACCCAGAAAGGAAGCTAATGGTGGGGTGTCAGATGAGAGCTTGAATGTATCTTTACACTTATTCCATATTTGATAGAATTGAGCAATGATAGTATTATATTTAACAAGTTTGTTGTATGAGGTGGAATTAGACCACAATATTCCCTGTAGGTGTAACGGGAATATAGAGATGGTTTCGAATTGTTTCCAAGGTAATTCATTGGTAGGGATGAGCTTCGAGTTCGAGTCGAACTCATGTTCGACTCGAACATTGGCTGTTCGCAAGTTCACCGAACAGCGAACAATTTGGGGTGTTCGCGGCAAATTCGAATGCCGCGGAACACCCTTTAAAAGTCTATGGGAGAAATCAAAAGTGCTAATTTTAAAGGCTAATATGCAAGTTATTGTCATAAAAAGTGTTTGGGGACCTGGGTCCTGCCCCAGGGGACATGGATCAATGCAAAAAAAAGTTTTAAAAACGCCCGTTTTTTCAGGAGCAGTGATTTTAATAATGCTTAAAGTCAATCAATAAAAGTGTAATATCCCTTTAAATTTCGTACTGGGGGGTGTCTATAGTGTGCCTGTAAAGGGGCGCATGTTTCCTGTGTTTAGAACAGTCTGACAGCAAAATGACATTTTGAAGGAAAAAACTCATTTAAAACTACTCGCGGCTATTGCATTGCCGACAATACACATAGAAGTTCATTGATAAAAACGGCATGGGAATTCCCCAAAGGGGAACCCCGAACCAAAATTTAAAAAAAAAATGACGTGGGAGTCCCCCTAAATTCCATACCAGGCCCTTCAGGTCTGGTATGGATTTTAAGGGGAACCCCGCGCCAAAAAAAAAAAAAAAAAACGGCGTGGGGTCCCCCCAAAAATCCATACCAGACCCTTATCCGAGCACGCAACCTGGCAGGCCGCAGGAAAAGAGGGGGGGACGAGAGTGCGGCCCCCCCTCCCTCCTGAACCGTACCAGGCCACATGCCCTCAACATTGGGAGGGTGCTTTGGGGTAGCCCCCCAAAACACCTTGTCCCCATGTTGATGAGGACAAGGGCCTCATCCCCACAACCCTGGCCGGTGGTTGTGGGGGTCTGCGGGCGGAGGGCTTATTGGAATCTGGAAGCCCCCTTTAACAAGGTGACCCCAGATCCCGGCCCCCCCCCTGTGTGAAATGGTAAGGGGGTACATAAGTACCCCTACTATTTCACGAAAAAAGTGTCAAAAATGTTAAAAATGACAAGAGACAGTTTTTGACAATTCCTTTATTTAAATGCTTCTTCTTTCTTCTATCTTCCTTCATCTTCTGGTTCTTCTGGTTCTTCTGGCTCTTCTGGTTCTTCCTCCGGCGTTCTCGTCCAGCATCTCCTCCGCGTCGTCTTCTATCTTCTTCTCCTCGGGCCGCTCCGCACCCATGGCATGGGGGGGAGGCTCCCGCTCTTCTCTTTTCTTCTCTTCTTCTCTTCTTCTTTTCTTCTTTTCTTCTCCGGGCCGCTCCGCAATCCATGCTGGCATGGAGGGAGGCTCCCGCTGTGTGACGGCACTCCTCGTCTGACAGTTCTTAAATAACGGGGGGGGCGGGGCCACCCGGTGACCCCGCCCCCCTCTGACGCACGGTGACTTGACGGGACTTCCCTGTGACGTCACAGGGAATGCCACAGGGAAGTCCCGTCAAGTCACCGTGCGTCAGAGGGGGCGGGGTCACCGGGTGGCCCCGCCCCCCCGTTATTTAAGAACTGTCAGACGAGGAGCGCCGTCACACAGCGGGAGCCTCCCTCCATGCCAGCATGGATTGCGGAGCGGTCCGGAGAAGAAAATGAAGAAGAGAAGAAGAGAAGAAAAGAAGAAGAGAAGAGCGGGAGCCTCCCCCCCATGCCATGGGTGCGGAGCGGCCCGAGGAGAAGAAGACAGAAGACGCCGCGGAGGAGATGCTGGACGAGAACGCCGGAGGAAGAACCAGAAGAGCCAGAAGAACCAGAAGAACCAGAAGATGAAGGAAGAAAGAAGAAGCATTTAAATAAAGGAATTGTCAAAAACTGTCTCTTGTCATTTTTAACATTTTTGACACTTTCTTTGTGAAATGGTAGGGGTACTTATGTACCCCCTTACCATTTCACACAGGGGGGGGGCCGGGATCTGGGGGTCACCTTGTTAAAGGGGGCTTCCAGATTCCGATAAGCCCCCCGCCCGCAGACCCCCACAACCACCGGCCAGGGTTGTGGGGATGAGGCCCTTGTCCTCATCAACATGGGGACAAGGTGTTTTGGGGGGCTACCCCAAAGCACCCTCCCAATGTTGAGGGCATGTGGCCTGGTACGGTTCAGGAGGGAGGGGGGGCCGCACTCTCGTCCCCCCCTCTTTTCCTGCGGCCTGCCAGGTTGCGTGCTCGGATAAGGGTCTGGTATGGATTTTTGGGGGGACCCCACGCCGTTTTTTTTTTTTTTTTTGGCACGGGGTTCCCCTTAAAATCCATACCAGACCTGAAGGGTCTGGTATGGAATTTAGGGGGAACCCCACGTCATTTTTTTTTTAAATTTTGGCCGGGGTTCCCCTTAATATCCATACCAGACCTGAAGGGCCTGGTATGGAATTTAGGAGGACTCCCACGTCATTTTTTTTTTTAATTTTGGTTCGGGGTTCCCCTTTGGGGAATTCCCATGCCGTTTTTATCAATGAACTTCTATGTGTATTGTCGGCAATGCAATAGCCGCGAGTAGTTTTAAATGAGTTTTTTCCTTCAAAATGTCATTTTGCTGTCAGACTGTTCTAAACACAGGAAACATGTGCCCCTTTACAGGCATACTATAGACACCCCCCAGCTACGAAATTTAAAGGGATATTACACTTTTATTGTTTGACTTTAAGCATTATTAAAATCACTGCTCCTGAAAAAACGGCCGTTTTTAAAACTTTTTTTTGCATTGATCCATGTCCCCTGGGGCAGGACCCAGGTCCCCAAACACTTTTTATGACAATAACTTTCATATAAGCCTTTAAAATTATCACTTTTGATTATTCATGTTCGTGTCCCATAGACTTTAACGGTGTTCGCATGTTCGAACGAACTTTTTTCCTGTTCGCATGTTCTGGTGCGAACCGAACAGGGGGGTGTTCGGCTCATCCCTATTCATTGGTAGGTGTGAACCATTGGGTAAGTTGTATTAATCTGGCGTCAAGGTAATAAAGCCATAAATTAGGAAGGCCTAAGCCTCCTGCTGATTGAGGTCTATGTATGAGGGTATAGCTAAATCTGGGTTTTCTTTCCGCCCATATAAATTTATTAATTTCTCTTTGAAGGGAAATCAATTTGGATTTTGGAACATTAATTGGTAGGGCACGGAAATAATATAGGAGTTTAGGAAGGATCGTCATTTTAATGGCGCATATTCTGCCCAGGAAGGATATGTGAAAAGATGACCAAGATTTAAAAGGGTTGTGATCTGCGAAAATAGTGGGATATAATTGGATTTATACAAGAGCTTATGTGATGAGGGGATTGTGACACCCAGATATTTAAATGACTGAGGACACCATACAAATGGGAACTTTTTTGAAAGTGAGGATTGAGTTTCTTGGGTATAATTAATTGGTAGAGCAGAACATTTGTTGGTATTAATTTTAAGTCCTGAAATAGTGTGGAAAGATTGGAGTTCTTTAAGGAGAGATGGGATAGAGGTAAGGGGTTCTGTGAGAAAAATAAGTGCATCATCAGCGTATAAACTGATTTTGAAGACCCTATTTCCTTTAGTGTATCCTTTAATATCAATGCTGTTTCTAATTTTGTGGGCTAGGGGTTCAATTGGGAGGGCAAATAATAGTGGCGATAAGGGGCAACCTTGTTTAGTACCTCTACTAAGGGGGAAGATCTCAGAGATATGTCCAGGGATTTTAATTCTGGTTTGTGGGGAGTGGTAGAGTGCGTTAAATCCTTGCAGGAATCTATCTGAGATTCCATATTTGGGCAGAAGAATGTTGAGGTAAGACCAGCTAACGCTGTCAAATGCTTTATGGATATCTAAACTAAGGAGACATACTTGGCGGGAGTGTATCTTTGCCTCTTATATAATATTAGTAACTAGTCTAACATTATCGACAATCTGTCGTCCAGGGATGAAGCCAGTTTGATCAATATGTATTAAATTTGTAATGACCGTAGCCAATCTGTCAGAAAGCAGTCTCCCAAAGATTTTAAGGTCATTATTAAGGACCGAGATAGGGCGATAGTTCTGGGGATGGAGTGGTCTTTGAGTGGTTTGGGGATAAGGGAGAGGTTAGCTAGGAGCATCTCGTCTGGGAAGTGATTGCCGTTGAGAATATGGTTAAAGAGTTTGGTCAGGTAAGGAGTTAATAAGGAGGTAAATTTTTTATAGTATGAGGAAGAGAAACCATCTGGACCAGGGGCGGTGGATGTCTTGAGGGATTAAATTATTTTGGTTATCTCCATCTCTGTACATGGAGCATTAAGGAATTCTATTTGTTGTGAGTTGAGAGTCGGTAATTGTATATCGTCTAGCCATGATTTTGAGGATTGGTTGAGAGGGGGTTGTGGACTGGAAAGGAGATCCTTGTAAAATGTGGAGAATATTTTAAGAACTTCATGAGGGTGGGTAATCATGTTACTGGTCTGATCTCTTAGTTTGTAGATATGTGGGGGTTTGTGTTCATTGTTTAGTTTTTTGGCGAACATAGTTGAAGGGGAATTACTATGAAGTAGAAATTTAGCTTTTGAAAATCTGAGGGATTTTTCTGTATTTGCAGATAAAATAAGGTCCAAAGCCTTACGTTTGTCTTGTATTTGTTTTGTGATTTCGTGCGTTGAGTTGTGTTTTAATTTGTTATATAAAGAGTTAAGATCTTTAGTGAGACTTTTGATGTTGGAGATTCTTTCTTTATTTTTGTTTGCTGCTAGGCTGATTAGATGGCCTCGGATAACGGCTTTATGTGCTACCCAGAGTGTTGTAAGGGGAGTGTCATCTACCGCGTTTTCTATAAAATAGTTTTCAATATGTGATGTAATAGTTTGTGTTATAGATGGGTCAGTTAAAATTGAATCATTAAGTCGCCAATTGTAGGGGGAGGGCAAGAGTCCAATATGTGATGTGTCAAATGAGGTGATGTCATGGTCCGACCATGGGCAGGGATGGATAAGCGCTTTGGAAGAGTTGGCTAACAAGATGGGAGTGCAGAATATATAGTCGAGTCTGGCATAGACTTCATGGGGATGAGAGTAGTGTGTATACGCTTTGATTCCAACATTATGGGCCCTCCAAGAGTCAACCAGTTGGAATTTGTTTAGGGAGCGGTTCAATGATTTAGAAAATGCTTTGGAGGAAGATGTTGTCCTGCTTCTATCAAGGGTCGGGTGTGAGGTTAGGTTAAAGTCCCCACCCAAAATTATGTGGGGAGAGTTATATTTGTCGAGATTTTCGAAGAAGTTTATAAAAAAGTAGATTGAGATTCGTTAGGTGCATATATAGATGCTATAGTTATTGCTTTGTTATTTATTTGTCCTTTAATAATGATATAGCGGCTATCTAGATCTTTGTATATATTTTGTATGTCAAAGACAATGGTATTGCGAATAAAAATGGCAACACCTCTAGTTTTATTATGGAATGTAGTATAGTAATACTGGTTATAGGTCTTGTTGAAATAATTTGGATGATTAGCAGTAGAAAAGTGTGTTTCTTGCATAAGAATGATGTCAGCCCCTAGTCTCTTATAGTGTTGGAAGGCTTTTTTCCGTTTATGGGGTGAGTTAAAACCTTGTACGTTATGTGATAATACTTTAAGGACCATTGGTTATGGGTAAAAAATGATGTTTATGAAAAGAATCAAACTTATACATATAGAGTAGTATAAAAATATAGAGTTCTGGAGTATATTCAGAAAATATTATGTCGAGGATATTTAGGAGTTGGGGGGAGTTATGTGATGATTTTTGGCGAAACAACCTGAATTGCATATCATACCTTGAAATTATCCTGTAGTAGCAAAGATAAACATAACATTGTTTTATCTGTTGTAACTGAAAAAAATTACAATAACTTCCGATTTTGGAGAAAAATTTTCCATTGGCCTTAAGGGCGAATATAATATGTAACAACATAAAGAAATAAAAGAACATTGGGACAAGAATTGTCTTGTCACTGAAATGTAACATCATTCTTGAAGGACAAATCTGTCCTAGACCTGCAATCATGGCCAGGTGCGACATCCCTACAGGTAAGGGTGCTGCAGTTAACCACAAAAGCAGGAGGGGGGACAATCCAGCGGCGGCGGACCACATAGGCTTTTTGATTAAACTAGCTTAAAACAGTAAGAAATTGTTACCAGGGGGTGAGTAGGTTAGGAGAGGGGAGGGGAAGAGGGGAAAGGTGGGAGGGAAGAGTAGGGGGGAGAAAGGAAGTAGTAGGGAAAAAAAAAGGGGGGGGATATCTTTTCTTTCTCCGAAGTTAGGATGTAGAGCAGGTGGTGATAATTGTTTTGTCCATGAGAAGAAGAATATCAATGTGTAAGTTCTTAAGGCAGGAATGTAAGGACAACAATTATAATATATTATTCATCTTTAGAGGGAGAAGGGGGGAGGGGATGTGATACAGGAGATGTATGTGATACAGTTTATGAAGACAATCGAACCGAGGAGCCCGACAGACAGTGTTGATTGGAAAATAAAAAGGAAAAAGGAAACCAGAAAAATAAAAAAAAAGTCATTCCATTCTTCTTAGGTAGAAAAAAAAATATATTTAGCACATAAACAAAAATTTCCATTATGTGGTGAGGCATGGGGTGTATTCAAGGGGCTTGATCTTGAAATGGTTGGCGCCAACTTCTACGGTCGTTTGTATTGCGTCTGGAGGACGGTGTAGACCAAATTGGAGAGGGTCTTGGAGTTGATGGGAAACGGTTAGGGGGTTCTGGTTCCAGTAGGCCCAATTTTACGAGCAGTTCTTTGCCCTCAATAATGTTGTACACTGTGTATGTAGAACCGTTGTATGGAATAGTGAGTTTAAATGGGAAACCCCATCTATATTTTATTCTTGCTGCTTGCAGAATATTAGTGACCTCTTTCATCCTGCGTCTTCTGTCCAATGTGGCAGGAGAGATATCTGGGTACATTTGTAGTTTTTACCATCCAGGGTAATATTGGGCAAGTTTCTCGCAGCGCACATGATGTCCTCTTTAACCAGGAAATCCTTCATGCACATAATAATGTCTCTGGGAGGTTTATCAGAAGTGGGTTTAGGGCGTAGTGCTCTGTGTATTCTGTCGCATGTAAATGCGGATAGTGGTTTGTCTGGGAGGAGGTTATGAAAAATCTTGGAGACTGTGGGCATGAGATCTGTGACCGATTCAGGGACATCACGTAATCTAATGTTATGGCATCTGTTTCTATTGTCGAGATCTTCGACTTGAGCTTGCATAAAAGCAAAGCTGTCAGCAAGCGATTCATAGTCTTTCCTTAAATCATTATGGGCGAGTGAGAGTTCGTCATGTTTTGTTTCCAGGATGTCTGTGCGGCTGCCAATGCCTGCTATCTCCTGGGACAAGGCCTCAGTGGATTTGTGTACCTCTTTTTCTATCTTGTCTACCAGTTTATCAAAAATTGCAGTCAGACTGGCATCTAAATCAGCCTTGGAAAGGGGAGAGGTATACTCACAGTTCCCATTGTTAGTTGAGATGTTTGGATGGATGTTTCCCCTGTGTGCTGGCACGAGAGCTGGCGCCAGCGCCATCTTGGGACATCTTCCTGCTTTGTCTGGAAGCAGCGTCAAGGAGAAAATTTGTCAAGTTATGTTGTGAGCGTTTTAAATGCCTGGATCTCTTTGTAGGCATGAGCGGGGGTGTCGCCCCGGTATAGGTGCTGTTTTCGCCGCCCTTTGTGCTGTTTAGCCCTGGTATTTCGAGCCTGCTGTGAGCGGGTCCGACGGAGCTTAGGCTACTCGCGTCTTCTCCTCATCGCGCCGCGCATGCGCCCCAGGGGGAGGGGATATTTTATCAAGCTTACCATATGGGAACACAATAACAGCCAGTAGGACCAGTAATGTTGCATAGGTTGGTCATGGATGGCTCTTTATATAGTATGGGGAGAGGAGAAAGGCAATGTGAGGTATCGTATAACTGACAATGAAACAGATCAGCTAAGTGGGGTGTATCTGGAGTCATGAAGACAAGGGTACCAGCGTGTGTAAAATTTTGGAGTAGTTAGATGGCCTTTTGCAAACAGCCCTTCCATTTTACAGTGATCTTTAAGAGTGGCAATCACTTCCTTAAGAATTGGAGTATATGATGCGACTATAGAAAACATGATACTTTCTGCCAATCACCCGATCACACTGACTTTACGTTTTCCTCAGAGAGAAACGTCAACCAAGATCTGGAAACTGGATGCCTCCCTTCTTACAGGTCCTGGGGATTTGGAGGCTGTCAAACAGACCACTGGTAATCACTTTCTCCCCAACGACATGCCAGATGTGTCCCCCATGACTCAGTGGGAGGCACATAAGTGTGTTGTAGAAGCCCACTTGTTGGCCATCACGGCTAGGAAAAAGAAGGAACATAAAACCTTGGTTTGGGCCATGTCTGACAAAATAACCTTGCTGGAAGTGTAGCATAAGTGTTCACTGACAATTAAGGTAGCAAAAGAATTAGCTGATACGCGTTCACTTCTGCTAGAAGAACTATTTAAAAGGGCAAGGAAGCAGCAGATGTTATCACAGAAATTGTTCCATGAACAAGGCAATAAACCGGGAGGGCTTTTAACGAGGTTCACGCAGAAACGCACCCTCGTCTCTACTGTCCATCATGTGGTAGATACAGTGGGGGTAACTCATTCCAGAAATGAGGACATTGCTCGCCAGTATCACTCCTTCTATAGTAAATTCTACGATCGAAATCGAATAAGAACAGACTGGTAGCAGAGGACACACGATCGGATCTGATACGAGACTTTCTTGGCAGATATAGCCCTCGTGCGCTTTCTGCTACTGATTGGCAGGCCTTGGAAGCCCCGCTGTCATCAGAGGAATGGGCGGAGGCCTTACAGGCCATGAAGCCTGGCAAAAGTCCAGGGCCAGATTGCTTCTTGGCGCAATATTGTAAAATTTTTGCAGATCTCTTGGCACCAGGTTTTCTTAAGGCCTTCAACACACTATCTCATGCCCCTTGTTCCTCGGGGAACCTATTAGAGGCATACATTTCGGTAATCCCTAAAGAGAATAAAGACCCCACTAATGTAGCCAATTACCGACCCATTTCTCTCCTGAATGTGGACGTCAAATTGTTCTCCAAGATCCTGGCAACCCAATTGTCTTACCACGTGCCTGCCTGGGTGGATTTGGACCAGGTTGGCTTTGTTCGGGGCAGAGAAGCCAGGGACAACACCATTAAGGCCCTAAATCTACATCACTGGCTTAACTCTATCCAACTAAAAGGTTTCTTTCTGGCAATGGATGCGGTGAAGGCGTTCAACTGAGTGGCCTGGGATTACATGGACGTGGTTCTGGAAGCCCTAGGACTAGGAAGTTGTATGCGGGCCTTCATTAAAGCTCTATATACCAATCCAAAAGCTAGGGTTCGGGGTAAATAATCACCTGTCGGATGCCTTCTTCATCCATAATGGAACCAGACAGGGATGTCCTCTTTCTCCCTTGCTGTATATCCTTACCTTGGAACCTCTCTTGCGCTGCATTTGGGCAAATCCGAACATAAAAAGAATTGAGGTTCATCAACAGGAAAACAAGGTTGCACAGTACCTCCTTCAGCTCTCCAAAATATCCTCAAAAAGATACTATAAGTTGGTAGCTATGCACATGATCAATGCGGCCAGGATATGCTTGCCTCATTGGAGGTCTAAATCGCCCCCTTCAATGAAAGAATGGGCGTAGCAAATTAACCATATAGCAGCAATGGATGAGCTGATATACACCACCCATAATAGAATTTCCAGTTTCTCGGCTACATGGGCAGCCTGGTTTGAATAACGAACCTCTCAGCGGTATCAAGAACTACAACTATACTATACAAGATAACATTTGACTTGTGATCTATGGTTCTTTACACCTCTTGAGGATACAACCTGAGGGCATCATGGACTGGGGGTCTTGTGTGCGTGTCTGGGAGTGGATTGAGAGGGTAGCTGGTGGTCATTCCACCCCTTCTCCCTACAGTCACCGTATATTCACCTCCCCCCCACCTCTTCTCTATTCCTTCTTTTCTTTCCTTGCCCCTTTTTCGCTAATCCTAACATGTGGGGGTGATGGGGAAGGGAGCAGATCTGGTAGTCGGCTTCCTTCCCCATCTCCCTCATATCCTGCAATCAAAAACCGGATTAGGTGTACCTCTGAGGGTCTAGTCTTCTTGGTTACTCTGACATGGTTATAACCAACTGAGCTAACATTTCTAGCAATAGCTATTCATTGACATCTCATGGAAGAATTTATGACTTTACATGTCGGGTTTATTATTTGCAATTTATGCAGGAAAACGCTTGTGGGTTCTGTCATTTGTATGTAATTGTGTTATGTTTTGTGAATGGAACCATGTCCTGCTCAGTTGGTACCTTTTTATGGATACTTTCTGTATTGTCCGTTAAAATCTCTAATAAAATCTTTATGAAAAAAAAAGAATTGGAGTATATTTAGATTTCCATTTGCGGGCACTAGATAATTTTGCTGCAATGAGAATATGGGTGACTAAGGAATGTAGAAAATGAGGCCATTTCTCCAACCCGATACCAAGAATAGCCATTTGTGGGGTTAGTCTAACACAAGTACCAGTTATTTCATTAAGAAAAGCATCTATTTGAGACCAGAAGGAAGATAGAATAGGGCATTCCCACCAAATGTGTGATGGGGTACCGTCCATGTTACAAAGTCGCCAGCATTTGGGAGAGATTGTAGGCTGTATCTGAGCCAGTTTGGTAGGCGTGTAATACCAGTTGAGGTATATCTTCATAGTTGATTCCCAATGGGAAATATTCTTGGAGAAGAGGCATGGGACTTGGAGGGCATAATGTCATTGTTGAGTAAAAGTGGAGAATTGAAAAGTCCTCTCCCAGTATTGCATGGGTGAACTTTTCTCATCAGTCGGGGGAGCTGTGAGTAGTCCATATACAGGGCTGGTGCAAGGATTTTTAATACCCTAGGCGAAACCTTATTTTGCCACCCCCCTTGGCTTCCCCCCTGCCCATGTATACCGCAGGCCCACACTCAGGGGAAATGTTGACACCGACAATGTATAATTATAATAAGTGTGGAATTTACATACCTCAGCTCATATAGACATAAGTGCGTTTAGGTCTAGTGTGAGTTCAGACACAGTACAGACCACTTACTGCTGACAGCGCAATCCTGTGTAAATCTTATACAACCGTACACATAAGCCCCTCGTGTCACATATTGTCTTTTTTTATGGAATATGGATATTTATAGCAGATCCCTAATAATATGTAGCACCCTCTACCAATAGGTAGGTGCTAGCAAGGTAATTTTACTAGGTTTAGCCAGCACAGGCAAATTTAGGCAAGCCTATACTGCATGCTAGGCCTGTTTGTTTAGATTTGGGGGCTGGGAGTGGTCAGAGTAGCTGTGGGTGTTACAACCTGTGCTCTGGCTCTGGGGCACCTCCCCCTGTTCCAGGGAGAAGGTTCTGGAAAGGGGGCTGGGCCTGGAACTGGAGTGGCAGGCAGCTTGTGTGTGAGCCCTGACCAATCCCCATCAAGACTGGAAGGTGGTGGGTCTTATATATAAGCTGAGGTGATTCTCCACAGGGGACAGAGTCGGCTGGGTGAAGTGAGGAATGGCATGTTAGTCAGTCGCAGGAGGCCATCCCCATCTGGGGGGGGGTGCGCTGATTGCAGGAGAGGCCCAGGGAGAGCTGTAAAGGGAACATTGCCTCTGCACGGTCATTGGCAATATCTCTGCCACCACTTGGTTGGATGGCAGGAAACTCTTGGAGCAGAAGGGCAGGTGAAACTGGCGGTATGCATGGTCAAGTCAAAGTTCCTCATCAAGAACTCAAGGCTGTTGGAAGTTCAGTGAGTGTTACCACAGTGTGGCTGGAGTTGCCAGGGGCTGGAAGTGCCAGGGAGTCTGTGAAGGGAACTCTGCTAGTACACGGTCACTATGGAGTCTTCATCAATACACACGGTGGATGATGGGGAGTCCTGGATCAGAAAAGAGACTGTGGGGATCTGTGTCAAGTCGATGTAGTCTGCGGGCTCATGATTTGCAAGTTGGGCTGGCTGTGAACAGTAGTCCATATTTCCTAGAAGATATGCTTTCAACCCACTGGGCCTCCGCGGAGAGGTTCTGCAGGCTTCTGGCCTAGTGGTAGTGAGCAACAAGAGCCATAGGAGGGAAGCTTATTCAGAGTGGGCCCCTACTATTCAATAGAAGAGGATGTGTCATATTTCAATACAGTAACTACAAGTTTGTGCAGAAGGAACCAAGTTTACAGGATGAAACAAGTTATGTGCAGGAGGTGAAAGAGATCTAAGAACATTACTTTTACACGGTCATTAGTTATGTCTCTGCCACCACACAGCCGGATGGTTAGAGAACTCTTAGATGGAATAGTCTGCAGGGGTTGAGCCGCAGGAGGGGCAACAGTCTGCATGGAGATGCAGGAGGAAACTAATACTAAATCCTATATGCACATTATATCTTCTGGCTCTGACCTCATTCAAAGTGTATTCAAATCCTTAAATATGATGGCAAAGATTTATCCTATGAACATCCCATATTCCTATCCCTATCCAAGTTGTACCCCCAAATAAAATTACAAAAACAAAGCTTGTAAAAGACTGTTCATTGTTTCTGGAAAGGATGTATGAAGTCTGGCGGTGGGGTGATTTGGCGGATTGTTTGTTACTAGCTGCAACACCATGGCTACAAATATAATATAGAAATAATAATCATCGACCCCTCTACAGCAAACACAATCGTTCTACGCAACACAGACAATTCCGCTTCCAGACACAGAGGTGCCGATTGTTTGTCGATATGACATTCAATAAACATTCTTGATAATCAGATAATTTTGAGAACGCAGACAACGCTAAGATGGCCGATCCTGGCAGACCTAAAACGTAGATAGGAGTGATGGTAAGGGGTGGTGTCTACAGCCTGCGTCCTCCAGCACCACAATTAAAATTAGAATTTCAGAAATAATTTTGTTGGCGGTGATGAGATTTTGGGATTGGTATCATTGATTGGCCAGTTTTTGATTGGCAGGGGAAGCCATGTTAGAGATGACAGGTGGGGGTTGGGGTGCAGTGCTGGCAGCCTGTCCAGGGATACTTTCTCACCTCCTTGTCAACGTTAACTCCGTTAGTGGGGGTAGTATGTGGTGATAACAGCATGTACTGGGGGCAGTATGTGGAGATATCAGTATATACTGGGGGCAGTATGTGCTGATAGAAGTATGTACTGGGGGCAGTATGTGGTGATAGCAGTATGTACTGGGGGCAGTATGTGGTGATATCAGTATATACTGGGGGCAGTATGTGCTGATAGAAGTATGTACTGGTGGCAGTATGTGGTGATAGCAGTATGTACTGGGGGGCAGTATGTGGTGGTAGAAGTATGTACTGGGGGCAGTATGTGGTGATAGCAGTATGTACTGGGAGGCAGTATGTGGTGAGGGCAGTAGGTAGTGGGGGCAGTGTAGGAAAACAGGAAGATAAAAAAAGAACCAAAAAGGCTCTGCTTAAATATATAGTGACAACAGGCAGAGGTTCAGTAATCTCTGTACCTGTATATAATTTTGATAATTGCTGACACCCGTGGTACAAACCTATAGTGGGGGTGCGCTCCCCTGAATTAATTGTACATATCAAAGAAAAAAGGGGAGAAGAGACGGAATTGTGGGCCAATTCCAAGACAAAAGCAATTCGTCAGAGAGGAGCGGGCAATTTACAAAAAATATGAATAAAGTTTATTATTAACTCACTTGTACACCAATCAAATTTAAATGATTAAAAACAGGTACCACCACCAATACATAAAATAGACAACATTGTCTTGGACAAACACAGATGGCCACCACACACAGATACCATGTATACCTCCTAACAAGTGAAATACAAAATGATTAGAGACCAATGAGGTCATTTAATGAAAAGCTACTAAATGTCAGCGTAGGCTGATTGCAAATGAAAGGAGGGTGGATGGTAAGTGCAACCTGCATGGGATCAACATCCAATATGTAAAATGTCAATGAGGGGGGCTAATGATGACCAACTCGGCGTCATGCATTAAGAATTCCAATCCTAGTATGCAGAGTTCACCATAAGCATGTGTTGCCGTAAATGGAAAATTGCAGGAGAGGAAGATCTTTGTATAAGTGACCGTGGGTGCTGGAGGAATGGAGCAGGCTTAAATGGAAAGCTGTGTCAGTTGGATCATCAGTACATTTAGGGGAAGCCTGGATGTGTGCAATCAATCCCTATGATAGGGGTGTAAGGATGCGATCTCACCCAATTGTTGGCACTGGAATGTGACACCGGTCAGACGCAAAAGCCGTATCTCCCTCGAGCCATCCACAGGTTTCCGGTCAGTCTATGCTCCATTCAGGTGCAGAGTATTGCCTGTGAAGTCCAGCTGATAATGAGCGGGGAGCAAGGTACTTAGATAAGTAGGCTGCAGTAAGCCGTATGATGCGTACACACATGTAGTTCCCGGGCTCATGTGGATGACCTCACAGAGGTGCGGACGAAGTCCCCTGGGCAGGTGGGTGGGTCTGTGGATGTGCTAAGGAGAGCGTGATGGCGTCATGCTGACGCGTTTCATCCGTCACTCTGATTTCTTCAGAGCATGCGCCGTAGCAGGAACATTCACCTTAAGTAGCCCAAACGTAAATCACGTAGACACGTTGGCTTCTGGTTGTCCTGGTAGCAGCGCAATTAGTTGACAGCCATACATACGTAAAGAACACAACATGGACAGCGGACCGGTCTATGGATACAGGGAAATCCACAAGGAACAAAGCAAATTTAAAAGAAGCACAGGTGGATAAAAGATGTAAAACAGAAAACAGATGAATGAAGGGAAGGGGAGGGGAAAAAAAAAAAAAAAAAGGGAAAAGGAAAAAGGAGGTGAATTTAAACCATCCAGTAGATGATGGATAATAAATGAAGAAATGGACATGGATGTCAGCAGGAACCATCGGGGTTAGGGTGTAAGAAATACAGAGAGGTTACACTCATTGTTTAACCCACGCGGATGCATGCTATTTAAGTTTTAGATCCACATTTTTTTCTTTTTGACAAAGAATTCTGTCAAAATAGCCCCTCCTGAGGGGAAGATTTAGCTTGTATATACCCTTAAATGTGAGTCCACTAGGATTCCCACCATGAAATTTAAGGAAATGCAGGGGGATGGGGCGCTCGTCGTCCTTACTAAGGATGCTT